>NC_138672.1:10458841-10983841 GCF_964273445.1 Streptopelia decaocto
GCAGGACACACCGGCTTTTCGGCCGGAGCGTTTCGCTGCAGTGGGTCTGGGCGCGGGCGAAGGTCACTGAGTTAGCGCTTTAATCCACTGTCAGAGGAGAAAACAAATGGATGTTTGAAGGCATTGTGTCCTCTGGCAGCGTCGCGGTGGCCGATGGGCTCCGCTCCCCCAGTTCCTCCCAGCGCCTGCCAGTCAGATGCGATCTCCCCGTCGCAGTGATGCGAGCTGCCTCCCAGCTGCCCCTGGGAACCCTCCTGCGGGTTGGATTTCAGTTTATTTTTCAAGGACTGGCTATGTTTATGCCTCCGAAAATATTTCTCGTGATGCAAATGAAAATAATTGGAGCTTCTGCTCCTGGGCAGGTCGGGAGGGAGCGGCCGCGTCGCTGCGGTGAAGCCGCTTGGTGCCTGAACCTCAGCCGAGGGCGGCCAGACCGAGCAGTGGATGAGTTTTGTTGAGCTGTTAATTTTCAGTACGTTGGGTTCCTACTAATGGATTTGTGTAATTGTAGCAGGGTGCAAAATAAATACTTAATATAATAATAATAATAATATTAATAATAATGACAACATTAAGGAAGGGGAGATCACTGAGCAAATTCAGTCAAACTAAGAGATAGCCCACAGGAATAAGAAAAGGAATATTATTCATTTCTGCCTTGTAAGGTTTTCTATTTGAAGGCTCTAAGTAGATTACCTCATAAAACTTCTAAAAATCCAGGAGATTAATGAAGACGGAGAGTTTTGGAATATTCAGGGCTCAGTGCTAATGCTGCAGCTGGTACAGGGGGAGCCTCCGGTTCTTGTTCAGGGCACCGATTCTGCGTAGACCTTTTATCAGTGAAATGGTTCATCTGTGTCACAAGGTAACACAACACAGCACAGCGCTTTCCTTTAAACCATGAAGCACAAGCAAGAAATGGGGCCGGATAATCACAGCAGGCGTCACCTGCAGGCGGGCAGAGAGAGCCAGAGCTGAAAACACGCTGGAGAGGCTCTCCAGTGCGTCATTAACATCTGTTCTGGCAGCAGGGGAGGAGTGCGGAGCAGAGTGGGCAAAAAGCGGGAGGATGGGAAAATCCAGGATGGTCAGGAATTGGGAAGATGAGCAAACCAAAGCGGAACGTCACCCAGCCTGCAGGCCCCTGGCCAAACTCCCCTTGTCCCGTCCCTCAGTGTCCCCAGTGGCCGCTGACTGGGACAGACGCGTGTGGCGCTGGGAAGCGGCTCAGCCGGGTGCCGGGGCCTGTGCCGGTGCCCCGGGGGTGCCCGGGAGCAGCCAGGCAGCAAACAGGAGCGCAGGACACGCAGAGAAATGTTTAATTTAATTTTGTGTGATGTTCAAGCTCAAAATAAACCAAGTGAATTGTTTCTTTCCTTTAATTACCGATTTCTCCTGTGAATCACACTGGCTCGTCAGCGCCAGGCCAGTCTGCAGTAGCAGGACATGCTACAAATAATGGCAGAACTGCCGGCGCGTTTCCCAGCGGAGCAGCCCGGGGGAGCGTCTGCAGCGGGGCCGGGGGCGGCTGTTTCGGCAGCGCAGTTCCGGTGCAATAGCCCGTAGCCACAGAGGCAGCGCTGCCAGCTGGGGGCGAGGGATGGAACCTGCTCGTTGGGAGCCCGGGTGCGTTTCCGCGGGTTGCTGGGCGGTTTGTGAGCTCCCGAGGCAGCGGCGGCTGCTCCTGCGTCCGTTCGGATCCCGAGAGCTGGCTGGGCACAGCCTCTGGTACGAGCACCTGCTCGGGCGCCGGGGTTGCCAACAGGCTCCCTGGAACACTGCGCCTCTCGCATCTCCAAAACCCATCACCGGCTCTTTGTTTTACAGGGGAATTTATCAAGGCTCTGTACGAATCAGATGAAAATTGCGAGGTGGATCCCAGTAAGTGTTCATCCTCGGACCTTCCTGAACATCAGAGCAACCTGAAGATGTGCTGCGAGCTGGCGTTCTGCAAAATCATCAACTCCTACTGGTCAGTACCCGCGAGCGTCGCTCCCTCCGCACGGTGCGGCTGCAGGGGCGGGGGACACGTTCATCCTGGGGCTGTTGGTGCCTGTCCCTCCGCTGTCAGAGCTCTGCAGGGACAGTCTGGCAGCACTTGTTGGGGTGGATGTTCTCCTGAGGCAGGACGATGCTGCTGCTCGTCGGCGACCCCGCCGCCCCAGCCCACGGCATGGACTGCACCTGGAGACATCTCCTGGCTGCTTGTTCTCAGGGTAGAGGTTCTTGCAGTGAGTTGGGACAAGCCGGCGTACGCAGAACTGGCTGGCGAAGGCCGTGGTGCGGCTGGCGGGCACGGCCGCGCTGGCGGGGTGACCTGGGCACAGGAGCCCGTGGCTCGGTTATGGATGCTGCCTGCAAAGATGACCTGAAAGGGAAAACAAATAGGCTTGTGGCTCTCTTTACTTGGAGAAATAGAAATATTTTCTTTCTGCTTCTTGCTAACACACCCAGAGACTCTGATCATATGAAAGAATGATCATTTTTGTCTTACTGCGGGATTTGCAGTCTTCTTGCTTAAAAATCTGGGCTTAGTTTTTATGAATGTCTTCAGTAGCAAGACTGTTGTTGCAAAACATCAACTAAGGATAATACTGGGCAAAGGAAGTCTTTGATAATGAAGATTTCTCATTTTCTCTCGCACCCCAGCTGTTGTGTTGAGGTCTGAAAGCTCGTTATATCATCTCCAGGACACTGAGTGTGTCCTGCAAGCCCAGGAAGGGACTTGCTTTCCCTGACACTTCTCAGGGAGAGAACAGGCAGCAAGAGTCTCAGTCTTCCTTTATCTACCACAAAGAAGCAAAGGGCAGATTTCTTCCCAGGTATCCTGTACCTTATCCTGGGCCAATTAATAACTCTGTGACTCAGGAACCGCGTTCACCTGCGCTCCCAGGAGGGATTCACTGCTTTTAGTCACCAGTGCGTTGTAATTGTTTGAATGAACGTCCTAAAAAAATCCAAAGGAGCACTAAAAGGTCACTCTAAAAATAGGCTTGGGAAGTGACCTAAGGAAAGTGACCTAAGGGAGATCAGGAATGCAGGGGCAGTTTGTGCTGCTGTTCAGGGCTGGAGCAGCTGAGCTGCTGCTCCCAGTGCTTTCCCCTCCGTCCTTTTGCTCAGCGGTTCTTGGGGATTAAATGGGCTGATGAGTGTTCGGGATTGGCCAAGGTACCCGACAGCAAACGGTCTCGCTTTAAATAGCACGGCAGAGTGTGCACGCTCAGCTGCCGGAGAGAGGAAAGAGGTTTACAATAACTGAAAATTGTTATAATTATGACATAATTTGGACATCTGGAAAGTTTTGGTGTAAGCAGAATTTCAGCATGTGGAAGCTCGTTACTGGAAAGTTGGGTAATGAATTACGGGCCCGTTTGTCACGTAAAGCCGGCTGACTGAATTCCGTCCGCTGGTACACAATTAGACGTTTATGGTCTCGCCGGCTGTGACGGTGAACAGCGCTCACGGGCTGTTTGCAGCCGCTGTACATGTTTCCAAGGGTTTACTTTCCAGTAACTGTACAACCTGTCCTGATCATTCAAGCCTTAAATTGCTTAAAGGATTCTCCTATTTCTGGGCAAATACCATGAAGTGAAAGGGCTTTGTCCAATTGTCTGGATCAAGCCAAAGACAGAGGAGAATTTATCCAGCTGAAGACGTTTGCTGGTGTCATTTATAAAGCACGGGGTAAAAGTTGAGGAGCGTGAAGCACGAAGCCAACGCGGAGCAGAACGGAGCGCGGGGCAGCGTTTGCCAAGTGTGTCCACGGAGCGTCGGTGCCGTCGCAATCTGCGCGGGTGGATTCCTGCTCTGTGTTCTCCTCCGTTGTGGAGCTCCCGCCTGGTTCTCGCTGCTGGGGGACAGTGGACGGTGCCTCTGGCCGTGCAGGTCCCTTGGTTTGTTCTCCCCAGCCCGTGTGAGGTTCAGCCGCAGGGCGGTCGGTCCCCGAGCGGGGACAGGCCGGTGGGACACCAGCTGACATTGCTTTGCTTCTCCCAGATAGTCCCTGCAGCAAAACTGGGAAACCACGCTCTGAAATGGCGGTTTGTGCAGGAGATGTGTGGCCTAAGGTGGAGTCTGACCCCTCGGCAGTCTGCTCTTGTACCATCCGCTCCGCATTTGACACAAGGACGGCGGTTGGTGGCCGGGGCGGGTGGGGACCAGGGGACCCGTGGCAGCGCGGTGGGACCCCCAGGCTGCTCCACGGGTGGGAATGTCCAGCCAAGTAGATAATGTGTGCTGGGAACAGGATGAGGTGGGAGCTGGGGAGCGCTGAGCACAAACCGGCAGCAAGTTCTCAGGCGATAAGGGCGGCTGGGGGAATTGTGGTCTCCAGGAAAGCCCGTCTGTGCTGGGACAGGGCTGGAGAAACTCCAGTGGGGCGCTGCGTTTGTACCGGCCACAGTGGGATTTGATCCAGGGGCTTGACCAGGAGTGTTAGAACTTGTCATTAATTGTGTTAGAGCTTGCAGAGCCCTCCCTGCAAGCACCAGCTGGGCCGGTGCCCCCGGTGCTGCCGCTGTCCCTCCCAAGGGGCTCCCATGGAGCTGTGTCTCTTGAAGCGGTGCTCCCCACCTTGGTGGCTGAGCCTCCCCCGGTTTGAAGTGCCCCATGACAACTGGTTTGGGATGAGCTGCTTTGCACAGTTTTTTTCATCTGTCTTCCCAGTTTTCTGGGTTTTGGTGCCCAGTAAAACCAGGAACATAAGTCTGAAAGCTTCTCTGACAACTTTACCCAGCGGCTTTGTTTGTTTCTGTGTGGTTTGAGTCTCCCAACAGACACTAAACAAAAAAGGACAAGAGCTTGTCCCTGGTGTAGATAATGGTGCTGCTGTGGATCAGTGGGGCGAGAGGGCTCTACCCTCGTACAGGTCTGGGTGACGCACCCCACAGCTCATACACACCATGTTTACTTGCGGCTGTGTGGCAGCTTGAACGCTCTGGCCTTGAACTTGACATGCCTGCATGTCCTTCTGTCATTGCAGTGTCTTCCCAAGGGAGCTCAAGGAAGTTTTTGCCTCGTGGAGACAAGAATGCAGCAACCGAGGCCGCCCGGACATCAGCGAGCGACTGATCAGTGCCTCCCTGTTCCTGCGCTTCCTCTGCCCCGCCATCATGTCCCCGTCCCTCTTCAGCCTCCTGCAGGAGTACCCCGACGACCGCACCGCGCGCACTTTGACCCTCATCGCCAAGGTCACCCAGAACCTCGCCAACTTTGCCAAGTAAGCGGAGGAGCCTCGGGGTGCGAGAGGAGCCTCGGGGTGCCGGAGGATTCTCAGGGTGCGGGAGGAGCCTCGGGGTGCGGGAGGAGCCTCGGGGTGGAGGAGGAGCCTCAGGGTGCGGGAGGAGCCTCGGGGTGCGGGAGGAGCCTCAGGGTGCGGGAGGAGCCTCGGCTCCGGCCACCCCTTCCCTCCATGGAAAGGGCTGTTTGTTTTCTCTTGGCTTTTTCCCCCTCGTCTCTCTGGGACCTGTTCCCTCACTGTCGGGTCAGGGAGATCATTTCAGTTTCCAAAACAGGACGTGTTTTATGAGCAGGAACACAGGCTGTTCTGACCCCGGGGAGGAGCAGGCGGGGTGGCAGCGGGGACACTGCCCACCCGTCACAGGGACCAGCAGGACCAGAACCAACCACCAGCAATGCCCAGGAGCTGGTCATTCCCTCCTGTGAGCTCTGGGACCTTCCCTGCTGTTAAAATGCGGTTGTGTGAACTGGGAAGGTATGAAAAGAGAACGGGGACACTATCAATTTCTAACTAAGCCCGTAGGTTTGATGGAAACAAAGCGAGAGATTTTTGAAAATCTTTCCACTGGCTGCAGCTCTGAGCTACTTATTCTTGAGCTCTGATAACAAAATGATGAGCTTTCTGAAACACGAATGGACAGTTTCTGTCTAAAGCTTCTTAGATTTGGAAACTAGCTTAGTACACAGGCTCGCAGTCAGGAATGCGCGTACATGCACGCAGACGCAGACCGAAGACACACAAGTGTGTTACACTAGATGACAGAAATTCTCTGTATTCCTGACCAATCCCTAACTAAAGGGTTTTCAGATTTTCAGCACTTTGCTGGAAAGGCTCTTTGACTAATCTGACATGAGTCAAGCCGAGGCGATGAGGCAGAGCCGTCCGCTCCTCGCAGGGTCGCTGGCCCAGCGCAGCGCCAGGAGGGAGCCACCCTCCCCACTTTGCTTGCAATAGGAGATCTAACTGGGAGCAGAGTCCGGGCGGAGGGCAGGAGGAGGCTGCGGGAGCCCGGGGGACGGGCACGCTGGCCAGCGGCCGGTGCAGCTCTCCAGGTGATGCCCAGAGCGGCTGTGCCGGGGCAGCAGCCGCTGGCGCAGCTGGAGTTGGCTTCGGTGCCTCCGGGAGAGCGGGAGAGGATTCCTGCCACCAGCAGTCATGGGCTTCAGGCAGTTGATGGTGCTTGGTATTACGATTTCTTTATTTCCAGTGACAGGTCCTATTTCTGGAGGCTGAGCCCTGACCCAGCAGTACGATACACTCCATTACCAAGAACAGCTTCGTTTCTCTAGCTTTCACCTTCATTTCTACTGTGGAGATCCTGTGCTGATGAGGACTTAGCAGGATTAGGCTGGAGTTAATTTTGGTTCTGTGATCAGTGGTGTTTACCAGGTTCCTGGTAGCAACCCGGGATCCCAAAGGCTTTGGGAGGGTTCGGATGCCAGAGGAGGCTCTGGAATTGCTCCCTGCCTGTGTACGTACCTGTTCTGTTGACTGCACTTCTGCTTACAGGATTTAGCTGAAATTCCTGTTGCTGTCTTGGTAGGTTTGGCAGCAAAGAGGAATACATGTCCTTTATGAATCAGTTCCTGGAACACGAATGGACTAACATGCAGAGGTTTCTACTGGAGATTTCCAATCCGGAAACCATCTCAAACACAGCTGGCTTCGAAGGCTACATCGACCTGGGCCGGGAGCTCTCCACGTTGCACTCGCTGCTCTGGGAAGTCGTTTCGCAGCTGGAGCAGGTACCGGGGGTATCGCCAACAGCAGGCAGAGCCCGCAGTTCTCTAGCAAAAATACAAGATGTTGGTAGTCATTCTGCTCTTTTTTCTGCCCCAGGGCACTGCAACAAAACTCGGGCCTCTGCCCCGGATCCTGCGGGACGTCAACTCGGCGCTCAGTAACCCGGCCTGCGTGCAGGTCTCTGTCACGGCCGATCACACCGCGTCCACGCCCAACGCTGGCAACAGCATCTCCGCGGGGCTACAGAAAATGGTGATAGAGAATGACTTATCTGGGTAAGAGCATAAAAGGTGGCCCAGCCACAGACCAGGGAAATACTGAGTATTCATCTGCTGCCAGAGCCTGAGCATGGGCAGGGACGGGCAGGACAGGCTGCGGTGTGGTGGTGTCTGATCCACGGACTGGGCTTTGTCTGATCCACGGACTGGGCTTTGTCTGGTCCATGGCCTGGGCTTCCCCCTCGCAGGACGGGCACTGGCTGTGGTTCAGGTGTGAATCCAGACCCAGCAGCAGGTGCCGTGCAGGTGTCTGGCTCCATCCTGGGCCCTTGAGAGCCAAAACTGGGCATGTGGTCTGGGAAATGAAGAACTTGGCAGTGCTGGTCTCGGCTGTTGAGATGTGGCTAGAGAAGCAAAATGTTCATCCTTTGAGGACTTGAGGGCTTGTTTGTACTGACCTCAAAGCGATGGGTATCTCCCGTAAGTTCACGAGGTCTCTGAGTATGCAGGATGTATAGGATTGGCCTTATCCATCTTTGTAAGACATCAGGTATTGCTGAATCCACTGAGATCCAAATCTGGACATTTCTCTGACAGATGCCAAGCTGTAGAGGCCTAACAACCAATTCCAGCCTGCTCTGTCCAGCTCTATAACACTGTGTGTTTTTAATGATGCGCCGTGATTCACAGACACAGTCACCTAACATACTTTTTTGGCCTCATTATGCAAAGAGTCTCATTCATGGGAAGATGACTCTGTTGCAGACCTGTAATGTTTCTGTTTGCGGAAAATGAAATGGAGCCCACACAAATTGAAAGACTGTGCTAGTAAAATAGTTTGTAAGTGGAAAGTACATAATATTTAACAGTTTAATTAGGAATGAAAGGCAGCAATGGTGCTGGACTTGCTCTAATCAGAGCTTTCATCTCTAATGCTTCCCAGCGTGAGGTACAATTATTTAAATCTAACGCTATGGAGGATCTCTGACAATATGCTTTCACCCAAATACTTGCTTACAATGCACCATCTTTGATCAGCACTATATTCACATTAAGCTACTGCAAAGCTCTTTCTTCCTATCCCCAAGAAATCAATATTGCATGAATGTACGTTAGAGCAGGAGGAGTGGGTGGATAACCGGTAACCTTCAGCTGCCAGGCCTCAGCTCGCGGTTAGCGCTCTGTCTGCCCCGTGTGGACCGTGCCCCCGTGGTGCTCCACGCTGTACAAGGGTTGCCCCGAGGAGCTTACGGCCAGGGGACAGAGCGGAGGACACAGGGGCGGTGTGGGAACAGCCAGCTGGCACAGACAGGGTGACAGGTGCTGTCAGCGTGATGAGCGGATCCAGCCGGGGCGGCAGAGCCCGTAGTGTGTCCATGACGCCTCCTGCGCAGCCCCGCGACCCGCACCCCCCGCTCCCCGCGGGGCCGGCCCGCGCTCCCCGTGTCCCCGCTGCCCTCCCTGTCCCCCCGCAGGCAGCCCTGCCCTTGTGCCCGCAGGGCCGGGGCGTCCCTGTCCCGCACCGCTGCACCACGCTGATTTCTTCTGAGTGATTTCGTTTTCCTGCTCCGGTGCAGCATTCACAACTCTTCTTTTTTGTTTTGTTTTCCTCTCCTCTTCCTTACGCACTGACTTCCCCGCAGTCTGATAGATTTCACACGGTTACCATCTCCAACCCCTGAAAACAAGGACTTGTTTTTTGTCACAAGGTCTGCTGGGGCCCAGCCCTCGCCTGCCCGAAGCTCCAGTTACTCAGAGGCCAATGAGCCCGACGTGCAGATGTCTAATGGCAGCAAGAGTTTGTCCATGGTGGACTTGCAGGACAATCGGCTCTTGGACAGTGGGGCCAACGCGCCCGGCGCGGCTGACTCCCTCAATGACAGTCAGTCGTCCCTCGGGCAGTTGCAGGGCGTGTGGACCGCGCGGACTCAGCAGAACAGCGTGACGGGCATGGCCACCGTGCGCCGGGTGGGCCAGACCCCCACCACGCCGAGCGGCGAGAGCGCGCCGGGCCGGCCGCAGCTCCTGGCACCCCTCTCCTTCCAGAACCCCGTCTACCAGATGGCGGCCGGGCTGCCGCTGTCCCCCCGCGGCCTGGGCGACTCCGGCTCCGAGTGCCACAGCTCGCTCAGCTCCCACAGCAACAGCGAGGAGCTGACGGCCAACAAGCACGGCTTCGCCGCGCCCGCCGCCAGCGAGGACTTCGCCCGCCGGACGGGAGAGCTGGCCCGCCGGCAGCTCTCGCTGACGGAGAAGGGCGGCCAGCCCACCATGCCGCGGCAGAACAGCGCGGGACCGCAGAGGCGGATAGACCAGCCGCCCCCGCCGCCCCCGCCCGTCTCGCGGGGCCGGACGCCGCCCTCGCTGCTGAACACGGTCCAGTACCAGCGGCCCTCCAGCGGCAGCATGATGTCCTCCTCGCCAGACTGGCCCGGCAGCGGCGCCCGCCTGCGGCAGCAATCCTCCTCCTCCAAGGGCGACAGCCCCGAGATGAAGCAGCGCACCATGCACAAACAGGTGAGTTCGGGGGCTGTCCCGGCGCTGGGCGGTGAAGGGACCAGGCGGGGTCAGCCTGTGGGTTTGGAGGAGGAATTGGCCGGTGGGGATCGCTGCAGAGGGGGAATGTCACTGGCTCTGGGTTACCACATCGGTGCTGGCCCCGTGGTGGCATTGCACGTGGGGACGAACCTCGGCTCTTGCGCCCAGCTTGGCCTGAGATGGAGGCCCTCCAGGGACGTGGACACAGACCAGCGTTCCTTCTCCACGTTCCTCCGTCAGCGTGTGCCTGCCGCACGGCAGCAGAGACAGGATGGCGATGGCCGCTGAGCCTCCGTCCTGCGCTACCATCTTGTCACCGCTTTGCCTCTCCATGCCCAGGCTCTCATCCCATGCCATAGCCAGCCCCGCGCCATCTCCCAGACCTGGACCAGGCCCTCATCTCTTGTACCCAAGAGTCTCCCTCATCCTCTCATAACCAAGAGTCTCCCTCATCATCTCTTGTAACCAAGAGTCTCCTGCTGCCGCTCCGTGTCCCCAGCGCCGCGGTGCCCCGGACACTCTTGTTTGCGGCGGGCAGGGCTGTGCTCCCCACCGACAGTGACGTTCTGCTGGGCAGCGGTTCGGGTCCCAGACCACACGCTGCTCTGCACAGAAATACATTTTGCAATTTGTGGTGCTAAAATTGAAAACAGTAGGTCTCAGACCCAGGGCCTTCTGGTTTTCCTGGCATGGATAAATTGTTTTTTCTAGTGCTCATTTATTCATATGACATTTCAGAACTAACCCTATAGAAAATGAACACAGTGGGGCCTCTCAGTGCCTAAAGGAAGAGTTTTAAAAGTAATACAAACGCAGAGAATATGGACAAATGGCAAGAGCTCGCTGCATCTCAGCCCAGACACAGTATTAAGGCACCTTTTCAGCAGTTGAAAGAGCAGCAGAGCTGGTGTAACTACGTCTCTGCCTTGGTCAGCGCTGCTTTATCAGCCCCGTCCAGAACAGTTCTGTGCTTACGATACTGATTCATATGCGCTGACATTAGCAAGCACAGCACGTAGCAGCGTTGGGATAATGTGGATCAATACTCATTAGGTACAGAGGGCACAGAGCTCTGCAAGCAGAGCAGCCTGTTCAGTAGCAGAATTTATTCCCGAAAGACGACGGTGAAGTGGGGTGACCTTCGGAGAGCCCTGGCCAAGGCGTCTGCGGATCTCTCCTCCATCCACCCGTGTTGTCCTCGCAAAGTTTCTCTCAAGACCTGAAGTCCTCAGATTGCCTCTCCTACCCTTAATCTGCCTATTTTACTTGTATGTCAGCAGCACCCGTAAACCATCATGAAACTGCTGATAGTTGGTGGTACTAAATGCTGTCTGAGAGCAAAGAAATCCCATTTGATGGCCAATTCAGTGAAGTCCCCAAACCTCATTCCTGCCATCCAGAAGCTCTACCTCTGGGAGTTCATCTGCTGAAGTGACTTCCAAGCTGTCCCAGGTCTTTTTTCACTTCTTCAGAGAAGGAGGAACAAGGCAGAAGGATTTCGTGGACATCCTTTACCAGGGGCCCGAGCACTCTGGTGGCTCAGAGCGTTGGCTGCTGTGTGAGCAGCGTGGGAGAGGGCGCAGGGCTCACTCGGAAGGAAATTCTCTCCATTTTCATGACCATTTCTGTTACAGGTTTTTCTTTTGTCATGGTTGTATGTTTCATTGTAGGCCCCTTCTCCTGTGAACCCCAATGCCCTGGACCGCACTGCTGCTTGGCTTTTGAATATGAACATGCAGTTTTTAGAAGATGAAAGCATTGACCCAGATTCCAAGCACAGGGATAAGCTCAGGAATAAGGACGAGCTCAGCCAAGCAGAAAAGGTAAAACCTGATTGGATTGAAACAAGTTTCTAAATAGAGAGAGGATTTCCTTGAATTTGGGGACAAGGTGGGCTGTGCGGCACACCCAGGGGGTCAGTTTGCCCTGCGACCTGCTCAGCCTCACAGGGCACTTCTGGGGAAGGTTTGGGAGGTTTTCACACACTTGGTGGCTGGAATTTCGCTCTGATGAAAGCGAGTAAGAAAAATAGGAGCCAGGAATCAAGTGCCAGTGCTGCTCTGCAACAAACTCTATGTACAGGGAGCCTTGTCCCTCACAATGGGGACATGTAGCAAGAAGCAGCTTCCGTGTCAAAAGGCTGTAAACAGACCTAAAAATTAAGTCCAGATGCTGGTCTGAGAGGCAGCGCTGGGGCCTGGGGTGACTCACTGGTGCAGTGACACTGCCCGGAGCTCGTGCCTGTGTCACACAGCCTGGGCCCTGCAGGGAAGAGACCGCGCAGGCCTGGCTGGGGTGAAGGAGGGTTAGAAATACGGATGCAGCAGCCAGGGGCTGAGAAGATCCCGTCTTTGCTGATTGCTGCTTCTGCAAGGTGCTTTCTCGGCAGCCTGGCCCTGCCGGGACCGCTGCGGTCGGGCACAGCGTTTGGGATGTTTCCTCCGTGTGCTGCTCTGCTGTCGCACCAGCCGCGTGTCACCCTGGTCCCACAGAACTGCAGGCATCACCCTCCCTGAGCCTCTTCCCTGTTTTTCCAGCGCAGATGTGTTTCTGGTTTTGTTACGATAGCCTTCCTGTTCTCGTTTTGCTGTGCTGTATCATTTTGGGATTGTCACGTTATTTTCAAGTGAAATGCCAAAGGCAGGTATTGTAGGGACTGGGAGGTACAAGGCGATGGCTCCCGGCTGCCCCAGGAAAAGTGTGGCAGAGTTTTGGGAGAGTTCAGCCCCTTTCTTACTGGTTTGCTGCTCCTTGTGTGTTCCTGCAAATATACAGACATGTACTGATCAGATAGCAGCTGACACATAAAAACGTACGTGTTTAGCAGAGGTATAGAGGTATAGCTAAGCAGAGACAGCAGCTGGCAGCAGATCCAGAGACGCTGTTCTCAGAGTGGTGCATCAGGCATGGGGCTGTGGCTGCGTTTGCTCATGGAAGGGGTTAGAAAAGGGTTCAGTGCTCGGTGAGTCTGCAGTGCAGAGGGTGACGGGCTGTGCTGTGGCGGAGGGGCCGCAGCCGCAGCCGCGCCAGGGCTGGCCAGCACGGGCCCTGCTCAGCATACACGCTGGCATGACCAGTTCTGACAGCGTTACACAAGCCAGTCCCTGTCCCAGGCTCAGCGGAGCCTCCAGGAGCCTGCTGTCTCATTGCCATGCAGCATCTTTTACTTTGCTGTCACATCAGTCACTGACATTAAAGATCACCATTAGCATAATCTCTCTCCCCATTACTGTAAGACGTGAATGGTAACCGAGAGTGAGACAAGTGTTCTAGAGACAGGAGCGACTCCTTCAGTCTCTGAGGCCTCTGCTGCTATCATTTGAGCTCACTTACGCTGCTCCTATTTTAAGGCTAGGGTAGGTATTTAATTGTTCCTGTTCAAGCAACTCCCTTCTGTCTGACTTAAGTGCTTCTGTGAAACTGTATGGGCGTCTGTGTTCCCTCATCGCTCCAGGTTACATGTGCAAAGTGTGTCGTTTCAGTGCCGCAGTAAATGCTTTGCTAAAGGGAAAACGGCGTGACGGGGAGAGCTGCTCTGCTCCACCGCCCAGCAGCACTCGGGGCTGGGACAGAACCGCGTCCATCCATCGCCCGAGTGCTTACACGGGTGGCCGTGGCCAAAACAAGAAGGCTGGTGGTTTTTTTTTCAGCTACCCATGTAAAGACACAATTTCTGTGAGTTCATGAACAACTTGTGGCTTGGTAACAGACTTCATGACTCAGATGGGAGCCTTTTTCCCATGTCTGACTCTGAAAAGCAGCTTGTCAAATCGTCAGCTGCATGTTAACTCTAAGGTTATTCCAGTTGAGATTTTCTTTTTAAAGAAAATTTCCAACGGTATTTTTTTGAAATTAAGATGGGTTTTTTGGTACGGATGCACACTGCGTTTCCCTTTAGCAAAGCAAGTTGTACTGAATGCTCTGCTTCTGCAATAGCTGAACCCAGCTTTACTGACTTAGCTCTTAACTTTTTGATTGCTGTATGTGATTCTTCTGCTGCTGCTTTTTAGCTTCATCCGAATGAACGGTACAACTGTGGGGTGTTGGGTTCATGCAGTAGCTCTTCTCGGATTGAACCGGTTTGATATCTGATGGCACAGTTAAAATGCTGGGCCCAAGAGGCGGCGGTGGCGTCCGTCTGTCCCTGCTGCGGAGCCGCAGCCTGGCAGGAGGCGCCAGCAGCTCCTCCTTGGCTTCCAGCACCTCCAAACCACCCCCGTTTATTGTCGTAGACTGAAGAGCTCATGCGTAAACCCAGAATCCCACCAGTGCAGCTTCTGCCTGTGCTCAGCCCCGTGCCGTTAGCGCAAGGAAGGCGCGGGCTGCGTTTGCCATTCGCTCCCTCTAACCTGCATTCCCCTGTGAAATGCCAGACTGTGCTAACAACCCATTCTCTGAACCTGCCAGTGACCCGCCCGCCCGTGGAACGCGGCATCGCTCCTAGCGCAGTGGAGAAGACTGAAGAGGAGGTGTCGGCAAGCGGGGTTATCTGAGCCGGGTTTGCCACTAGTCTACCGCAAGGAGAGGGGCGTGACGGGGTTCTGGGGAAACCCTGGCAAGGGCAGAGCCCTACTGGGTAACGTGCCACATGTGTTTTCTCCTCCTGTGTCTGTCCTTGCGTGCTGTAGTACCAGCAGGACCTGGTGGTGCTGCAGGACAAGCTTCGCATCTCCAACAAGAAGCTGGAGGAGTATGAGACTCGCTTCAAGTGCCAGGAGGAGACGACACAGAAGCTGGTGCTGGAGTACCAGGCCAGGCTGGAGGAGAGCGAGGAGCGGCTGCGCCGGCAGCAGGAGGATAAGGAGATCCAGATGAAGGGCATCATCAGCAGGTACGGGGAGGTGGGCGCGCTGGAGGGGACGGTGGTGCAGGTGGACAGGCTGGTGCTAGAGCTGACCCTTGCTCAGGAGAACTGGGTTTCTTCAGAGGTGCAGGCACGTTTTACAGCATTTGTTCACTTTCTGCCTCTCTGGGTTACAGCCTGGGGGGGGAATTAAAGCCCTGACTCTGAGTAACCCTCATTACCTGATAGTTTCCTGAGTCACAAAGGAGGGGAGGGCTGGCAACCCACTCCACTTCTCGGAGGATCTGGCAGGTTTGGTTTTGTGTTCATATGAGCAATAGATGTAACAAATAAAATGTTATTTTCCTGACGTTTAGCTAAAGATCTTATTACCATCCCCTCAATCCAAGCTGTAAATCCCTTTCTCCCACCCAGTGGGATGTGGCACTCGCATTTATCTGGGACAGAGACTGTTCCAGTGCAGTAGCTTCACCTTTACCTGAGCCAGGCCAAATCGGTGCTTTTAATCAGTCTTCCCTGTTCTGTATCACTTAAGCTTCGGGACAGTCTGCTGCAGAGGTCTCTAGAGAAGGGTTAGAACCAGAAAAAAAGACTAGTCCTGAACTATTGGCTTGCATGTAGGAAGAGGTAGCACCAATGACCGTGTGTGTTCTTCGTGCTCAGTTGCACACCTGCATTTCCTACAACACCCCTTCGCTTCTTTGGTGTCAGGGACTAAATGAGGACACGATCTGTATCATTCACTCCGGGTGGCTGATTTAGATGCGTGTGAGACTAATACCTGCGCTTAGCAAAGCTCAACAGATGTAATTTGTTTTCTTGTCTGTTTGGCTCCCAGACTGATGTCAGTTGAGGAGGAGTTAAAGAAGGACCACGCAGAAATGCAGGCTGCTGTGGATTCCAAGCAGAAGATTATCGATGCACAGGTGAGTCCCCGATACCAAGGGCTGCAGCACTTTGGGGGTGTCTCCCTGCCCCGAGCGTGGTGCGGCCGTGCGTGGGTGAGTCAGCAGCAGCTGCGGGCAGCGACGGAGCGGGACGGGCTCCAGCAGGGCGTGATTTATTTCACAGCATTCGTACAGCTGTTTCCAGCCTTGGAGCCTGGCAGGTGACACAGAGGGTGGGGGGGTGGCAGCTTGTGGAAGGATCATGCCCACAATTCAGTCGGTTTGTGGAAGGATCATGTTGTTGGCTCAGTCCAGAGCTTTGCTTGGTGCTTCCTGTTCCAGTAACACTTGCAGGATGTGGGTACAAGGAACACAGAGCCCGGCCAGAGCAAAGCCACAGGTTTTTTTAGCCTTTAGGTTGTGGCTTTCAGGATTGGGAAGCTCAGTTATTGCTATAGATTACAGAGGCAGGGGAGCATCAAATGATGGGTGCAGAACACTGTGTGTGGAAAAGAGAATCTGAAAATATGGTCCATAATCTTTTCATTTGTCTAGGCAGAGATCAGCATCTTCTCAGCAGCAAGGCTTTCCGACAGGTTGTGGCTAGGTGATGGGATATTCTAGGCTTACTCCTAACAACCCTATTAATCACTTGTGAGTCTCTACTCATGGCTAATTTACCGTATAGATAATTAAAAACGAGGGGAGACAGTAGTAATTTTGTGAAAAGAATCATTGTTTTTCTGGAGGGTAATTTGGTCAAAGCTTGTAAATCATCGTGTTCCTTCTGTGCTGTGGCAAAGCCCAGCAGAGACAGGGCATCCATGAGGCTCCACAGCCTGGCCCGTCTCCTGCACCTCCCGTGTGGCTCATGGTGAGGGCCACTCTACATCTTCTCTTTTGGCATCTCGGGCTGTCCGATAGCGTTGGACAGGTTCATACGGACCTCCAGTGTTATAGGCAAACCACTGTGCCCCTGAGGTGCTTCTGTCCTGCTGGTGGCAGACGGAGAAGGACGATGACTTGTTGGGTGTCACAAAGAGCAGGAGCTGCAGAATCGGGCTGCAACACAGGAGTTCGTGCTCCCATCCTTACGATACGGTAGTTGGTGAGAGTTGCCATCAAAGCCATCCTGGGAGGGCACAAGTCATTTAAACTATTAATTTACACTAACAAAATCAATTAAACACTGGCAGGAATAACTATCTTGGGAGAGCTTGGTTTTAGAAAAGGAATCTTATCATCTTTGTAACAGCTGCAGTTGAGCAAACAGTACAATGAATTTCTGTATAACTGAAGAATTAGAGAAACTGTTATCTCCATTTTCTTCAGGACGCTAAAATGAATTGAGCTCAGATGCACAAGCAAAGTACATTTGTGGCCCTGCTACTAGCATCAGATTTTTTTAAAATCGTGTGTAGCACCTAAAACCATGGCAGGTAGGAATGGCAAAGAGAAGGGTCCTGCTCCAAGAGGCCTCTGTGTCACTGGTATCAGGGGGACAAGTCTCCGTGCGTCTCCACTAACCAGTCCCCTCTGCCCATTCATTTGCAGGAGAAACGCATTGCTTCACTGGACGCTGCCAACGCACGGTTAATGAGTGCCCTTACTCAGCTGAAAGAGAGGTACAGCATGCAGACACGTAATGGGATCTCCCCCACAAACCCAACTAAATTGCAGATTACAGAGAATGGAGAATTCAGAAACAGCAGTAATTGTTAACCCGCGGAGGGTGCTGCCGCAGGAGAGGAGGCCTGGCCAGAGACCGTGCAGCAGCAGGTGTGAGCCGCGGCTTCAGAGAACGGCTGCTCCCCCAGAGACCCCAGCTCCTTACTGCGGACGGCGCGCGTGACTGAGCCCGTGTGCGAGATGCTAATGCCAGCACATTGAGGGGACGGGAAGATCAAGTGTGAGATGAGTGGCATAAGGAAATAACATATATTTGAGAATCGCTGTCACTGTTGCATTTAAATCAGTGTTTAATGTTTAAACAAAAGTAACCTTTTCCTTCTAAACTGCCCAAAGGAGATGCTCACCCCTCCCAGCAAGGAAAAACGTCCTTGCCCTTGCAGTAAGCCAATAAAGGGAGCTGGGCGCAGGCTGCAGCAGGCGCAGGCCGGTTTAAGCGTGCTGCTGGGCGCAGCAAAGCCCGGCCCGCGCCCCCCGTGCCCCCCGAGCACAGCCCTCCCACAGCAAACCCCGCCAGCCCGGCCCTCCTTCCCCAGGCGGCTTTTGTGAGGCCAGTGACTGTCCCCAGGGCAGTGACGCAGCTGATTAGTGTTTAATTAGGGGATACAGTCCAGAGGAAAGGTCAGTCGTGCTGTGTGCGATGTGGGGTGCTGCGTGGGGCCCCCGCAGTGGCAGGACAGGGGATGGGGGTCCCGGGGTCCCCGGGGAGCAGAGCCCAGGGCGCTGGCACCTGGTGACCGGTGATGCGATTCCTCTCTACAGCATCTGCTCCTCACAAATAATGAGGAAGAGTCTGTGTAAGCAAGAGCCCCCGGGCACTGTCCCCCCACACGTACTTGTGGCCACAGAATAAAGTGAATGTTACCTGAGCTTGGTCCCTGAGCTGTGAATGAGGGGCTGGATTTCCTGGTGCCCGTCGTGGTAGAGGGGAGTGAGGGGCCACGTGAAATGACCGGCTTGGCCTGCCAAAGGGTTCGTTATGGGGATGAAATGCTCTGCGCAAAGATTTTTTACTATTTCTGGGGAGAAAAACAGACAAAGAAACAAGAAAAAGCCCTGAAGAATCATGAAGATCGGTAATTGTATTTCTTTTCTTTCACAGTATGCATTAGAAAAAAAAAGATCCCATTTTCTGGAATACTGTCCTCTTTAAATTGGGAATGAGCACTGCATGGAAATTATCCGGCTCGAAGAATGTAAAACATGGTCATAAGGGAGTAACCAACAAGAACAGCAGCCACCACCGAAAGGCCCCTTGTCAGGAGCACTGTGCAGGCATAAGCCAGGATTAGACTTTCCTAACTGCTGAACCGCAGATTCGGCACATTCAGACACGTTGTGCTCAGCGGAGGGGTCACCTCCTTAACGGGGGCTTGTGCCGCTGACCTGCCGCCATGGTGTGTTTGTTCGGTTGTGGTTTATTTTGGTGTTTTTTTTAAGTTAGACCTTCCTGACTCCCAGTCTCAGAGCAGGTCACTCGTACCAAGAGCCAGAGAGAGTTCTCTGAGACACGGATGCCAGTGTACAGTGTACAGGACACCTGCCTGTTCCTCCCACTAAGGTTTAACACCCTGCTCCACACCTGTCCACGTGTAAACGTCCAGCCCAAGGGCCCCGGTTCCGGCTCCAGCCTCGCGTGACGGGGCTGCCCGAGCGCGACACGTTCCAGCGCGCGCTGCGTTCCGTGCTGCCCCACCGCCCTGAGGCTCATTAACCGCCTTCTGACACACGCAATTGTTTTCAAAATTAAATATGCTTTTTTTTTTTTTTTAATTATTTTTTCCCTAACCGCTGCTGTGTTCCAGGGCCGCGGCCGGTGCGGCGCGGTGCGCTGCGCTCGGTGCCAGCGCCTGCAGGGAGCTGCACTCACAGCCCCCAACCACAGCTCCTCACAGAAAAGTAAATATGTACAATGACAAGTACAGTCACCTTTGAATTTTGGAGACTAGCACAGATGGCTTTGAAGAACGTCACAAAACTGACAAGGTTACAGCTGGAGAAAGACCCAGACAGGTTAGGAACACAGGGTACTGTGAACCGCAGCACGTACACGCACACCTGCCGTTGTCTCAGAGTCAAACGCAGTACGAGAACACTGTAAAAAGACTATTTTAACCCCCGTTGCCCTGAGATGTATGTTTAGAGGTTATTGTTTTTTGAGTTCCAAAATATTTGTGTTGCAAGAGACACAAGTTTCTCAAGTGAGAAGCAACACAGAGGAATGGAAACACCACCAGGGCATGGGGATGGGCGCCCCACCAGCAACACGTTTCCATTCACACACAGAAGGAATTCGGGGATGCGGTCAGTGCTCTCTCTAAGTGCTGCAAAAAATAGAAATGCCCACAAAACAATTGTTTAGTACTGAAGCCGAGCACAGTACATCTTAATCTGCTCCTCAACCACAAGCCAAGGCGCTGCCCACCCCATCAGAACCTCCTGGGTCACCTCAGACCCGCAAACCACTGAACACACGTTCTGCTAAAATAGCAGGAACGCTTCAATCCTTCCACAGTGAGTTGTTAAAATCTTTAAAGTTCCAGTGCCAGCACCTTCTGGAGTTGTTGCTTAGTTTCCTGAGCCAGTATGAAAATAAATTCAAATCACAATGAAATCTCGTTACAGCAGAGATTCCCACTCAGCCCCTCTGTCCCCACGTCTCCTTCCCCCACAAGCGTCAACAACTGGACCGAAACGCGCCCCTCCTGCAGAGGGTTGGGGATCGGTTTTGATCCAGGCTCAATTCTGTTCTGTTCCTCGTTTGTGTTTGTTATTTATGAACTGTATATGGGGTGTGTGGGAGCCAGCGGCGGCCGCGGAGCCAGACCCAGCGCAGCAATACGGAGGCGATTCCACAGCAAAGCAACCACTGTCCCCAACCTCCCGTGATCGGCTCCGTTTTCTTTTCTCGGTCTTGCGCTTTCTACAGTAAGAGGCTGTTCTAGTGCAAACTCGTCAAAGTGTAAACTAAATGAAAACACACTCAAATTTTTATCTTAATACAAGTCTTAATATTTTTTTTGTAAATGTTTTCAGTGTTTACTGTAACGTATCTATCTCACTAACAGTTGTATATAGTAACTTACTTCTGGTGCTGCTTATTCGGTCAGGATTTGGCTGTATCTCACTGCTGTTTTGGAGAGGTGGGCTCACACCAGGAAATCTGGATCCAGACACAGGTTACAATTTCAGTCTCCTCCTTTTGGGGCTCTGAGGAAAGGGAGAGAAGCCAGCGATCCAGATTTGGGGTTGGTCCACCTCAAGAATTCTGTTTTAAGAGTTTTGATTTGGGGTTTTGTTAAACTGTAGTGAACACTTCTGAAAAATGAGCAAAGTTCTGCGTAAAGGGGGATGAAATGGACTGAACAACGTCCCGAGGTCCCTGCGGACGGCAGGTATCACCACTTGGGACAGGGATTATGGCTTCAGTGCCAAAAGACCGGAGGGACCCCAGTCCTTCCCCACGCCAACTCCTACTACAGTGTAGTCACCAGCCCCTTTTGCACCACTTTAAGCAAATCCTGCGCCATCCAAAGAGTCCACTGTTACTCTGCATTGTCATTTGAGTCTGGTTGGTTTTGTTTTCTGCTTCTGCAGTTGTAAAGCACTGATTGCACTGTGAGAATCCTCTGAGCTGGCAGCCAGCCCCGCAGGTTGCTGCAGGACACACGTTCTGCTTCTACAAATATTCCTAAAAGGGAAAAGGGACTTGGTGGACCTGAGCAAGGCATCACAGGCTCTCCCAGGAAAGCAATCAGCAAGTTATCTATCATTTCCAAAGTTCAGAGAGCTCATAGGGTTTCTCCCCTGTTATTAATGTCCATATCCAAGATGCAACAGAAAACACACTGAGGTCTGTTCTGTGATGAACAAGGAGAGGATTTTTAGGCACAGGAGATGGAAAATACAGTGATGTGTTCAGCCAGGACAGCCACAAGCAGAAAACCCCGCAGGAACACGCGTGCAGCGCCGCGTCCTTCCACCCGCGGCGGCTCACGGGCACCCTCCTGCAAGGAGCGCTCGGGGCAGCTCCACGAGGCTGCCCCGCTCCGAGCAGCCCCCTCCGCCCTCCCCAGACACAGCACTAACTTGCCTTTTCTTTTCCGTTGGGGAGAATGACACATGGGGGGAGAAGGAGGACGACAGCAGCACCGCTACCATGCAGCTCATGGGCTCCACAAACCAAATCCAATCTTGAGGGTGTTGCACAACATTCAGAAACAACCGTGCTTTGAAAAAAGGTGTCACGGTCAAGCATTGACTTTCCCAGCTCGCCCAAGCTGTGACATTGCTGTAAATGCCATGTGGTTCTGCATCAGCTACCGGTACCCAGAGTGCAGTCTCCATGTTAACCTATTCCTTTATCATACATCACTGTGTCTTAAGATATACCTCTCTCTGTATATCTGCTTAGGCTGATACTTGTTCCTGATAAGCAGTCGCTATGTTTTATATCCTCTTATAAAAGAAAAACAAATCTTTTTTTTGTAAGTATGTTTAAAAACAACAAAAAAAAAGCAAAGTGGAAGTGTTTGCTGAATCTCCTTCAGCTCCTTTTAAACTATGTAATAATGTACAGAGAAAGTTGTTGGTGTTCAAAGAAATGATGTGGCTGTGCAATTTATGTACATTTGCAATTAGAAATATTAAAGATTTATTTAGATATTTTACACAAGTGCTCCAGCACCTCTACTCTGTCATTTCTAGTTCCTCGGGCATCCCAGCACACACTGGCCACATGCACACGACTATCTGTCTCATCTATTGCCCCAGACACATCATCTGAAACACTGCTCAGCCACGGCCTGGCTGACCAGCACCTGTCACGGCTTTGGGGACACAAAGGGACCAAGCAGCTCCACAGGCTCACAGCCCCGAGGCTGGGCCAGGAGCCACATCTCTGGTTCAGGCACTTGCAGCAGCGATAGAGCCCAGAGGAGAAGACGCTGTGGGAGGCAGCAGCGAACACTCACAGCTTCTCACAGCCCGTGTGCCCCTCTCCTTCCAAACCACCCGTCTTCTGTCTCAACAGTAGAAGCAGCAGGAAACTTGGAGGAGAGTCATTAAAACCCTGGGCAGCGTTGGCACCTCTGCCTCATTAGCATCACCATAATTAGCTCCTCTGAGAGAGGGGGAAGACAGGCTGGCTGCATCAAAATGCCTGCGGATGAGAGGGAGAGGCTGCCTGTGGCTGCTCTGAGCTCAGACCGGCTCTGGCCCTGCACTGGGCACTGGGATCCGCTGGATCACGATTGAGCCAGAGAACCCACTGCTGCCTCTGCCAGGAACCTGCCCGGGCAGAGAAGGCAAAGCCCCCCCAGGTTCAAATCCTGGCTCTGAGATCAGCAGCCAGAACAGCAATGGGAACAGGGGGCTGGGAGGCTGGGGATTATGGATGTGTTTGTTTGAGGTTTTTTAATCTAAAGAGTCATTTTAGCCCAAGACTCATCAGCAATAATGATCTTCTAGTAATTGGGTTTGTGTTGAGTTTAGTAAGTGAGAGTCACTGGACCGTGGGCTGCCTTCCCCATCAGAACCCGCGAGCAGCGGAGCCTCAGCTGCGGTGGTGCCACCGTGGTCCCACCACATCGCCCGGCAAAGCCAATGGCCACAGCAGCGCCTGGCACCGGTGAGACATCAGAACTGGACACACGAGGCCGAGCCTGCCCTGCCAGCGCACGGGCCGGCCATCCTTCACAATTACAATGTAATTTCACAATATGTGTTGTAATGCTAGAGCCATGCCCTGCACGAACATGCAGGACCTGCCAGGATCAGATGCCCTCAACCACCACCTGCCGAGCATCCCAAACCCAGGGAACCCGCAGCTTCCAGCACATTTGAACCGGGCAAATGCAAGAGTCCTGCCCATCACACAACCCAGGGCAAAGCAACAGCCGGCACGGTGGCCACCGACAGCTGAGGAGGTGACAGCACTAAGTCAATACTTGTCAAGCTGGGGCTTTAATGGCAAGAAAGAGCCTTTCTGTTTCAGCAGGAGGTGCAGAGATGAGGCTTGTAGGCAGGGAGGACAAGGGCAGAAACAGCTTGTTTCTGCTCCTCCGATAATAATCCCCAATCTTTGTTCCCATCAGGCATCCTTCACTCACAGTTTTCGAGCCCCTCACGAGCACTCAGCTCCCACCCTCCGCTGCGGCACGTGAACGGCAGCATCTGTGTTTTCACAGCTGGGAACACGCGGCAGGAGCACAACTTTCCCAAGGCCTCTAGCAAGCTACAAAAGCCAACCAGGCGCTTTTCCTGCCTCCCCTCCCGCACGCAGCAGCCCACGCGCTCAGCCCAGCCCCAGAGCAAACTCCTCTGAGAAATAACTCAGAGGCAGCCAGTAAACAAAGCTCGCAAGCCCTGGAGACGGGGAGCGCAACTGCTCCGGCCAGAGGAGTCAATAACGACAGGCAAGTGGAAAGGAAGGGGCTGGAAGAACAAGAGTCATTAGTGGAAACTTGTTGTTTGTGCTAATTAGATCATTATCTGGAAACGGCTATTGATGTTGCTATTTCAGCTCCTGCTGCCGTTCACAACTTTATTTTATCCATCTATTGACCGCCCACCCTCTCCCACGTCCTGCAGAAGGGGCTGGCAATGCTGGCCCAGGGCCAAGCCGGGATGGAGATGGTCAGATGCTCCGACCTGAGCCCACGGAGGCCACCACTAGCCCAGCACCATGAGAAGAGGCGAAACACACGCACGTGCCAGGGGGAACACAACCAGCCAGACCGCAGCGCTTGGGGACAGAGACACACCTGACCTTCGGAAGGGCTTTTATACTCCCATTGATAAGGAGGAGCAACAGGAGGGAAAATTGCATCACATCACCATAATAGTTCCCTCTCTGAGCTTGGCTTAAAACACCGACACACAACCCCTGCTGCACCACAAAACAGAGGCGCCTTCAAATAAATCACCTCAAACTTAAAAGATGCCATTAGCTACTAGCAAACACTGCCGGCCTATAGGTGAGGGTAATTCAATATGATATGCTCGGGCATGCAAGGTAATAGGTTTCAGCTGAATACCGTGTGATACAATCTCTTCAATGGGAGGTTAAATGAGGCTGAGACACAGACCACATGGATTTATCTGGGTAGGGTTTTTTTTGGTGTGCTTAAGGTGAACGGAAGGTAAGGAAGGCAGAAATAACCCGGGAGAACCATAGAAACAGTCAGACAGACAGAAATACTTTCTCCATTTCACCTTATGGAGGAAAAACCAGGGGGCAGAGCAACCCAAGCCAAGCCTAGCTGAGCAGAGACCAGGGCAGACGTACACACCTAACTCCTGAGGTTTCAGCAGGATTTAGGAGCACAAACACCAGCTCTCATCCATCCAGGACCTCTGCGGCACACAAAGGAATTGGATCAGTCAATATTTACAAATTGCTACTGAATTTGGGTCCATTTAATATTAATTGAGCAATCCCAGCACAGCCTGAGTTGGAGGACCGCCCGCTCGCCCCGTCCCCTCAGCCCCTGCTGCAGGGACGCGACCGGACCGCGGGCGGGGAGATCGGGGGTGGGAAAAGCACAGTCCGAGGGGGGAAAAGCACAGTCCGAGGGGGGAAAAGCACAATCCGGGGTGTGAAAAGCACAATAACCCCACCCCGCGGCGCCCGCCCCTCAGCCCCTCGCCCGTCCCACACCCGCCCGCAGCCCCGGCCCGGCCGCTGCTGAGGTGCCGCCCCGGGCCGGCCCCGCCTCCCCCTCACCGGCCCCAAACTACAGATTTCTGTGAAAATGACCCATTTCAGCCACGACTCCGCACTGACGAACCTGCTGCCGAGGTTCGGTCCCCACCGGTCCCAGCACGGTCACTGCAGGCCCCGGGCGGGAACGGCCGCGACACGGCCTGAGGAACCTTCTGGAAGCGCCGGGGCCGGGCGGCCGTGGGGCTTTTCCCTGCACGGGAATGCCCCAGGAAGCCCACAGGGCTCCATCTGCTCGGGCTGCACCTCAGCAAACAGTCATTTATTGCACTTTTCTGCTCCGTGGAACCAAAAGGTGCTGGAAACCCGTGTGGGGCTGAGGGGCTGGAGGAGCGGCCCCCCCCAGCAAAGCTGCGGAGATCGTCCTCTGACCACACACACGCAAAACTCAGCGGAGGCGCCAGCTCAGCAAGGCTGAGGCACCAGCTCAGCAAGGCCGAGGCCTGGGGACACCTCGAGAGACGGCGCGGGATGGATTCGCCCTCAAAAGGAAGCCACACGTGTTCCAGAAACGGCCGTACAGCCACAGATGAAGCTGAACGAATGGATTTGGCCAATTTGACCACATCGGTTTATTAGGCAAGCTGAGAAGCAAAACTGTGGAATTAGGAAGAAACGCAGCAAAGTGTGGTGGAAAACAAATCAGAGGGAACAGGGTAATTAGAAGCACATTGTCAGTGTACATCAGACGGAGATCAGAACAAGGTCAGACACGGCTCTGGCTCCGAACAGGAGCTGTGGCGGTGACGGAGTCACTCACAGCTCCGGCTGCAGCAAGAGCCGAGGCAGCACCAGGCAGGCCCAGCTGCTCCTGCCGGGGCACCTCCTGGTTCCCACATCCAGCAACGTCCTTGTCACTCCCCAAATCACCGCAGAGGCTCCTGCCTCCCCCGACTCGCGCACCCCGGGTCATGCACCTACCCTGTCCGATGAACCGCAGAGGGCTCAGCTGAAGCGGATCCCTCCTCCCCAGGGGGGCTCCCAAACTGCCACCCCCATCACTGGGAAGGCGCCTGGAGCTCGGGGCCGGCAGGACACAGACCGATGCAGCGCGGGGAAAAGCCGGTACAGTGACCTGCACAGCACCAGCGTGTGAGCTGGAGAGACAACGGCTGAGGCAGGTGGACTTGGGCCTCTCAGCTGAGAATTATTTGTGTAATTAGCTGAGTACCTCCCTTTCCAGCTGTGTTGTGAAAGGAAGCAGCTAGAAGAGTGCGGCAAGTGAAGCAATCTGCTTGGTGCGTGTTGAATGTTCCCAAAATACATGGCTGTAATGGGGCAAGTTGGGTATTTGGGCAGGGGGCAATTAAGTTTCAAGAGCCCAGTCCTGATTAGGCAGAAGATAAATTTCGGGTGACTTCGCCTACAACAGCCTCATGCAGAGAAAGAACTCGGAACAGAACACAAAGAGTCCCAGGGTGAGTGGGATTCAAGCCTGCAGGGAAGGGGAATCTCTGCACTGAAATTCTGGACTCACTTGCCTCAAGTCTTCCTTAGATGCTGAAGTGTTTTATTCTGATTTATACCCAGTGTTTCTGGTTCAGAGAAAGACTTCACTGGTATGCAATGTTCATACTGTGTGTGCTCAAAAATGGAATATCGAGTACTGTATTAGTCTCAGAAGAGTACATAGAAAAGTACTATTAAAAACCCACCACCTACTACCTTTCATGTATTGTTTCTTTTGCTAGAAAGCTACCTTGGGATTAACAGATTATCAGATTATCAGTGCATGAACATTCATGTTCTGAATAAGGTGTCTCTCTGGTTACTAGTTACTTAAAGGCTACATAAAATTGCTTTGGATACTAAATAATATTCAGAGGAAATTGCATTAGATGGGAGGGAAGAGAAATGTGACTTTGTTGTAAAGTCTCTAAAGTACATTCCTGTTTTATCCCCCTCCTCTCCCTGAGAATCCCATGGCATTCAGTTTTCCAATTACATAAATACATGAACACTGGATTACTAGAGGCAGATAATTGAATGTTTTGACTGTTCTACAAGGGACCCTTCATATTTGCAGTGAGAGATAAACAGGACATATTGCATTCGTTCTGTGTGCACAGGCCATAAAAATCTGTATTGGATCCAGAGAATATAGAGATCTCCAAAACAGAGATTTCAGTGTTCATATACACAATCGTTAATGTGTTCCACTGATATCAGGGTGGCTTATACAATAGTAAAACCTGGGTATTTTAGGCCAAGTACTGGCTGAAAGCTGTAAGGAAAGGCATTTGCAGTTGTAGCATTTCAAATCCTACTCTGCTGTACCTCTGTCTTTACAGGACATCAATCACAAGACGAGAGGAACTGTGAGCTGTTTTCCAGTAACACACTGCCAATCGCAAGACTAATGTCAGATGTCACAAAAGGAGAAGTAACCATTTTTCAACTCATGAATGTCTTCAAATATATTACAATGGAAGTGCAAAAAAAAATGACCCTTTCGGCTTCATTTGTTCTGACAGATGCCAGGCTTTGGAGTTTGGCATTTTATCTTCATACTGCAATAATTTTTATGAAACTTAAACAAGGCTGAGGGCAGTGACATTAGTCTACAATTGTCCTCCTACGTACATGTTTCTCTCATGTTTCTGATCCACCAGCCACATTTTGACACCGAACTCAGGTAATTTGCTCCAGTTCAAATGCCCAGATGCTGCCACCCCACAGCTTTGTGATCCTCGACAGTGTGAACAGCGTTAGAACACAAGCAGGCTCATTAACATTAAAGAATAGAACAAAGGAGAGAAATCAAACTCGGATGCAGACATACATTATTGTAATAAAATGTGAGACT
The DNA here is from genome assembly GCF_964273445.1 of Streptopelia decaocto. Taxonomy (NCBI): domain Eukaryota; kingdom Metazoa; phylum Chordata; class Aves; order Columbiformes; family Columbidae; genus Streptopelia; species Streptopelia decaocto. Next base: position 10,486,489 of record NC_138672.1, read on the forward strand.
AAAATTAATTGGACTGAACAGCCCTGAAGTTTCAAGTTATTGATGTCCTCCCAGCCAGTCCCATGACCTGCTCAGCTCGCCTGCCAAGAAGAGGCTGATTGTGGAACTCGTGGTTCATGTCTTGAAAAATGAGGCTGCTCTGTACAGCTCCAGTGATATAGTCCAGCATTCTCGACAAAATATACTGTTAAATAATACAGATCTAATTTGTCCAGAGTTATACTGCAATTCAATGGGAAAAATGAAGAATATGTGCGAAGACAAAAGAAAATCTGCTCTAGATGTTACTGCAGGTCCAAACAGGGTAATCAACATGCAAAAGGCAAAAAATAAGCAAGCCTAGAGTACAACTAGTTTAGCCTGAAGTCAGAGACGGGATTGGTTTCCCTGGAATTTAATGAACTCTTGGGCCTTTCCACTGTAAAGCTTTTTGCAGAAGCAGTGCTTAGTACCTGAACACAAAATCACCACTTGATTCACCAAATTAGACTTCATCAAGTCATTTGTTTCTGTGAATAAGTGTGAGCTTATTGGTTCTGTGGAAGCAAAGGGATAAACATCGGTAGTTTTTCTTTAAAAAGTTAACAGTACTTGTCATGGCAAAGATGTACAAAGAAGTAGAATCCAAAATACGGTTTCAGTGTTTTAAGACTGCCTTTAAAAAAGAAGTACAGAGACAATGACCAGATCTGTATTGATTCCAACATGTACAGTCCAAGCCACTGAAAGAAGATGGTCAAAGCCTGAAGTCTGACCGCAAATGTAACTCCAGGGTTCAGTTTTGCAAAGTCCACATCTGGTACTTGGGACTGCAGCTCCTGACGTGCTTTCCATGACACATCCAGTGCATCCAAAGCAAAGTAATCCTTGGATCTGAGTGCGATGAGTGGGCTCCATCAGTGCTGCCAGTCCCGCGATGCTGGTTATCATCCCGCTGGGTTTTGGTCCTTGTTTTCACAGGTGCTTTTCCGTCCACTCGGGATGAATGTGGTTTGTCACGCAGGGTGTGCTGTGGGTCCAGCAGAGAGGCAAATAAATAGTCATTGCCAGGGTCATTATTTGAGAACGGGAGCTTGCAGTGGACTTTCTGAAGAGCATAAATTAAAAAAGCTGAAATAAATAATTGTCACTATCAGAGGAAGGAATTCAGGAACCTGTCTCTCCTCCTGCAGTACATGCATGTACCTTGGGATTAATTCTCAGTTCTGTCCTGGTGAATTAGCACCGTTCATAGCGATGGTTTCTATCCTCTGCAAATTTACCAGCTGTGGCCATGCGGTTCAGGAGGGGTGAATGTGCGGCTGGCGTCAGGTGAGGTCCGTCTGTGTGACAGGGAGCTACTGCGCTTCGGCGCTCCACGGCCCCGCGGCCACAAACCAGGCGCTTTTCGTCCAGGGCAGCCAGGTGATCCTCACAAAAATCGATCAGCGATGCCACTTGCTCGTGGAGCGGGAGGGACTTGTATTTTTTCTGAGCCAGGCAGAAGAACGCTTCGACAAAGGCTTGCAAACACATTCCTGCAAGGAAAAGGCAGACCCGCTAACTCTGCAAGAGGAGTTTTGTTTCAGCTGCATGAAAAACAAACGGTTGAAGTGCACACGGAGGGAAAGTGGTGCAGTGCCAAAAAACGTCGCTGCTACAATAAAACTCTCTGCTCTGCCCCTTGATGAACAAAAGCCCCCCGCAGCACCACATGCTGCACAACAGACTCTTCAGGTGTTGTTGGAGCACATCTTACTAATAACACATTGCCACAGCCGATGGAAAGAGGGGCTGCATATTAATGCTAATTAATGTATTTAAAACCTTCAAGTAATACCTACTTTAATTTTTAATTAAGAAGCCAGACCACAATGGTTTTGCAGAACGCCAACACCAAGGAACAGTTATAGTTGCTTTGTGCTTTAACTGGCTCTCCCAGTTTGAACATACACTTAAGAAGATTATTTCAGGATGAGATATTGAAAGGTTTGGGGTTTTTAACTTAATGTGGGCTTATTGATGCTGCAGGAAAGGCACCTTTTCAAAATATTACAATTACATTCTGAAGTATAATTTCTCTCCACTAAGACTGCAGCTGGGTCGCTTACAATCTTGGCTGCAGAACAGCTTGCAAAGGAATTGTTGAGTTATCTGAAAGCAGCAGCTGCCAGCTCAGTAAATTATTTGATCAGTCACGGTGAGCTGCAGGCAGGGAAAGCACCTCTGGTCGCGTTCGCATTCTCCCCACAAGTGACACTCATCTGAAGCATTTAATGAAAGAAGTTGGAAGCTGTTGTTTTACACCACTCACAGCTGGGAGCGGCCAAGCACAGAGCCAGCAGAAATGCTTGAGTATTTTGTAGTTTAACACCTGAAAAACATCTGGTTCATTGAGACTCCCAACAAATCTCTTAATTTCTGAAAGCCTGATGATTTGCTTGCATTTCTATTATTTTTGCTAGCGCAATTCTATCAGGCAAGCACATCAATGACTTATAACAACACTGAAATGCTAAATGCAAATACTTAAATTTTACATAACTGTGAAATTAAGGTGACCCTAACCTACCTAAAGTAGCACAGGAGTTCATGCATAAGGAACCATTTGATCTCCTCTGCACTGCACCCTGATCTTCTCCCTCCTAATCTTAGCTCTGGATTTATTCTATCCATTGATGGCAATGCTCAGCTTCTTATACAAAAATAGCTTGTAAAGGAATTTCTGGGAAGATTCCAGCTCGCAGCTCTGAGACCAGCACGCTAGTTTATACCAGCAGCATCGACATGGATTTCTGATTTGAATGGAACCTTGACAATCCTCCTTGGTGGCCACAAGGAACAGTGGTATCAAACCTTCCAGAATACTGCAGCTTAGTCTTCAAATACAGAATAGCGTTACCTGATTCTTTGTGGTCGATTCCCATGCTGTTCCACCTTCTTGTGATATCAATATATAAGATATCAACAGAAGCCATTGAAAAATTGCTGTTACTCAGTTTGCAGTTTCTGTTAAAAACAGACAAAATAAAGAAGAAATTCTGGTTAAGTCCAGAATTCCAAGTTAGGAAAAATTCTGTGAGGACAACTGAGAAAATATTGGGAGCAAAGTTTACCCATGCCATACGTACATACCCGCCGTAACATGCTTAGTCTGATAAAACACACCCAGCAGATACCAAACCAGCGGTCACTGAGTGTCGGTATCTGAAGTGGTAGCGGCCCTGAGTTTCCACGTGCAGAACATCTCCTGCACGCACCTGGGCCCATTGCGCAGGCTCCTCTGCCCGGAGCAGCTCTGGGCAGGAGTGGCACCTCAACCAGTTTGCACGTGCAATCTGGTGTCCATCTCTAGCCACAAAAAGGCAGCAAGTCAGGTTACAGACTGACTGGTTTATCTTGGCTTTGCAACACATAAGCAAAAAAACACAAACCATAACCCCTAAATATTTCAATTAAAATATGACTTGACTGTTAGGCACAGCTTTCTCCAAGGCTATTGCTCGTACTCTGCAGCTGTAAGAGAATGGAATTAATTGGTACATTGCAAATCCAGCACAAATCTGCACAGACTGTCTACATGAGGCAGAGTTTACACAGAGAAATACTCTTTTATTTACTGACTGATCCTGTTTGGAAAGGGTTGGAGGAAAGCGCTCAGGCACAGAATTACTCCATGCCAGAACACTGATTTCACCTGTGAGTTACCGAGCGGCATCTCTGGCTGCGTCCGGGGCGCTTGGTGATAAGCACATGGAGGAGATGTGACACTGGGGTGGCCTGTGCCTCAGCGTGGTGCTGATCAGGACATGAGAATCAGCCAGCTGCCCAGGATTTCCAGATGTCTGGCAGCCTGGCTGTCACTCCTGCACGAGCCAAAGGGCTGGCCAGACATCCCAGCCAGGAAAGGAGAAAAAAAGACCCCAAACTCCTGAATAATTGAAAAGAATCTTACTCTTTAGGAGCCCAAGCAGAGCTCACTTAAAGCTGAGAGTTAAAGTCTGGCCTTGGGCAGCATCCAGGCAAGGACTAGAGGCACATCTGGCATTTCCCTTTTAGATAGTTTTTTAGAATAAGGAAATGATTGAAGGGGAAGACATTTTGACTTGCTAAAATTCGAGCAGATAGTCTCTGCGACCACTTGCCCACACGCACACACTTGTGCACTGTTTTATTCTTGCAAAGTGATACAGCGCGTATCTCAGCAACACGACCTTTCTGAAACCAGCAGTAACGACAGCATTTCAGAAAAGGGCCATAGAGTTGATATAGATCCTCCAGGCGATAAAAAAATCCAATATTAAAAAGTTTAATTTAACATGCATTAGAAAACTGCAAACACTATTTCATTGAGATACGGCAATTTATTTTAAGAGTCTTAAAATAAAATCTTGGCATTTATTCTGTGCTCCTCTGACACGTGCCAAATTAAGGCTGGACTTCTCAATAGAAAACACAGAGCTGGAAACAATCCTGTACTGGTCTGTGGATGGAGCAGATGCCTTTAGTCATTTTCTATATACTGTAATTTGTATAAATCAATTTGTTTATATCCATTCCTGAATGCTAAATGCATCTGCATAGAAACAGGATCTGTATTTTAAGAGTACATCTGCTGCCGCCGCTTATTTCTTTTGTCATTGTCAATAAAAGACAGAAAATGAGACATTTGTATCATGACTAGAACAGATATATCCATAAAAAACAATGAAAAAAAAAAACCCTCACAAGTAAAAAGTATGTGAGAAAAAATAAATTGAGTTCCTTGCCATCGCAAGCTGCAATTTCGCAATGCAAATCCGCGGTGCACAACGCAGCAGCAGCCGGCTCTTGGAAACCCTCTCCCGCGCAGCCGCTGCGGCCAGCACAGCCGCGGCCAGCACGGCCACGGCCAGCACAGCCAGCACGGCCACGGCCAGCACGGCCACGGCCAGCACGGCCAGCACAGCCAGCACGGCCATGGCCAGCACGGCCACGGCCAGCACAGCCAGCACGGCCACGGCCAGCACGGCCAGCACAGCCACGGCCAGCACAGCCATGGCCAGCACAGCCAGCACGGCCACGGCCAGCACGGCCAGCACAGCCACGGCCAGCACAGCCATGGCCAGCACGGCCAGCATGGCCAGGGCCACTGACCCAGTTCCACCTGTCACTGCCGCACAGCAGCATTTCTGCCTTTTACTAGGGACATGTTGACTAAGACTGCGAATAGCATCTCCCGAACTATCACTGAGCTGCTGTAGAATAAAGACGTGGGTTCCTACTAGCCACAGTTTCATAGGTCATGTATTTTGGGAGCTTGGAATGATAATATATATAGTTTCTAAAAAAATATGGTTCTTTAGAAGGCATTACTAAACCTACAAGCTAAAAGTGTACCGGTTAGGGACTGCCTTTGTTCAACAAAACTTCAGACAAGCCCACGGACAGTTATTAAGCAATTCCTAAAGAAACCTTCACCTTACTGACCTTATAAACGTCCGGAAACCCGTTGGCCCCAACTTCGTTGTCCCTTTGACCCCAAGAAATCGGATGAAGAGCGCGGCCACCCTGTCCAGCAGGCGCAGGTAGCTGAACTGCTTGGCGTACTTGGGGAAGACCTGCTTGAGGCACAGGGAGGGCAGAGCGGCCGGGCCGGCGGGCAGCGGCTCCTCCGGGCCCCGCTCCGGCGCCTGGCACCTGCAGCACGGGAAACAATTGTACCTCATGTTATTCTGACAAGAGTCAACGTTCTGTCTTTCTGAGCTTTTGCATTTAAAAATAAACCCTAAAACATTATTTTATGCGATCTTTACAATAATAAAGAAATACTAAGGTTCCCTAAGGTGGAAATCATGTTATGGGGAGTCAAAAGGATAACGAGCAGACCATTTCCTGATGCATCGTAACACTGTTTTTCTCAACGTTGACTCCTTGTGATGCTGTAGAATATCCATATTCCTTTCCAAAGGTCTTTGCAACCTCACAAGATGTAACAGGCGAACTTCTTCACCACAGACAAGGAACCACCAGGTAGGACCAACGTGCAGCTACTGACAGCACCAAACACATGAGTTCCATGGAATTTCATGGAACATTTAACGGGAAATGTTTCGAGATCACAATAATCTAAGACTAAACTTATGTTTCAGTAATGATGAGAAGCCTTTACCTTCCCTGCTACGTAAGGTACGAAAAGTAATGAGATATCATTTGCAAAGAAGAAATTCTAACAATACATTCAGAAGCAATACGGTTCGCGTAAATGCAAACTGACACTATTCAGGAGACAATAGCTGGGCAATTCCATTATTTTTTCTTCAAATCCTCTGTGCATGCTGTCAAAATACATCATTTCATCTTCATTGTTGTTGCCAAATTCCCTAAATAAAGCTGATGGAGATAATGCTGTTCTGAAATAAATGTTACGTGTTTGTTCAGCATGGCATATTTTTACTTTTTTTTCTGTGTTCGGCACATCTAGATAAAATTAAAGGTATTGCTATTCCCGTAAGTTCAGAAAGTTTGATAGCTGATGGTAATTAGTTGGCACCCACTAAGGATATGCAGGTTTTCATCTTCTTTACAGTCATTTGTCTAAGTACTCATCATTAAGAATAATTCACACTAAGTACTAAAAAAATTAGTGCTTTTACTACGTTGATCTTTCGTGTTCCTGAGCAGATTTAGTGTCCTTCAGAAAGTTCTGTTCCAGCAGAAGGCAACAACCAACAGTCATTATCCACCCCCAGCACTGTACCAGTTATGAAGTCAAATCCCCAGTAAATCTGTACCTGCCCACTTAGATTGCAAAAGGCAGCAAATTTCCTCGGCCCGCGTGCGTCCATCCTGTCAGGCGTCCAACAAATATCCCCATGGCATTTGTAGCCTCTCTTTTCTACCAAATTTCCTTGAAAGACACTAATTCATCGCCACGCTGTGTCCCCCTTCAGTACACAATACTTCAAAGTTATACTTTTAACTTCTAGTGAGAGGTATGATGAAAATCAACGCATGGCAAGTGGAACACAAAGGGCCCTTACGGAGAAAAAACACACAAAAAACTCACCAAAAAAGAGTTTTAATAAAATAATAGTACTTCTTTTGTATCCACACTTTGATTCATCAATTTGAGTGTCCGTAAATGTGATATTTTTTAGGTAAAAAGATTCTAAAAAGTCTTTTTGAAATAGATCAATAAACGTCTTAGGTGCTGCTTGGGTGATGCTCCTCTGCTGCAGACAGCAAAGTACAAACATCATGTTACTTTTGTCTTTAGTTAAGTAAAGCTTAAAATAATAAACTATTAGTTTTATTCTTTCTCATGCGAGATTGGATGGTGGGTTCACTGCAGTCAGAACCCTCCGCCTGCCAAAAGAACAGGGGCACGTTCAGCCAAGAAACAACACGCACACAGGCTCCTGGTTTTAGTCTTAAAAGGTCTGTTCATGAACTAAAAAGCTCAAACCTTCAGCCAGTTGAACGAGACCTTGACCAAACACGAAACCTTGTGCTCAGGAGGAGAGAAGGTTGCGTTGTGTGTAACAAAACTCTCGTTTTAATGACGCCTGGAAGCCCCGGACCCTTTCTCATTCTAAATTCAAGAGCGTTTTGGATTGTACATTATTGATTCATCATTAATGTCTTCGGTTAAAAAAAATATAAAGCTTTACTTTAAAAGACACAAGCAGAGCTGAGGAAATCGCATTACATTTCATTTTTTACAGAAAATCCTGAAGAGACAGTTAAAGGGATCGGATCCAGAGCCACTAATTACAGCCCCGCGGCTGGGGAGTTTCCATCTGTCTGTCCATCCGCCCGTCCATCGCTCCAGGGTGCCGGGACAGGCTGGACGTGTGGAACATCAGCTCAGCGCCGCCGTCCTGCAGACCCGCTGTGGTCCCTGTGACTCCTCAGCAACGGCAGCACTTCCAGAGATATATCACTCAGCCTTTCATTTTTCGACCCCCATCCTCAAGAGGGATGTAAATCGAGGCAGGACGTGCCCATTCCGCACTCTCGCCTTAACTGCAAGCGGCCACACTGCCTGTGTCCACAGGAAAATCCTCCACTGCTACCACAGTCATTCGTCAATAAAAGGTTATTTTCTGTAGATCTGTTCAACACACTCGTATGCACCCAATCTGTGTGGTCTCAACACGACTAATTAAGAAAAACTGCCTAGCTAGGTATATTGCAGTCACACTCGGTATCTACCGACACAAAATTTTACTGTGATCTGCACATTCTTGCAAGGAAACCATGCACAACATATTTTTTGCCCTAGCGCTACATAAATTACACTCGCTGCAATGCACCATTACATTTTGTTCTGCGTTTCGCTGCCATCTGCCATCGGCACAACATAAGGGTGAGCCCGTGACAGAACTCCCCAAGGGCTGTGCAAGCAAAGACCGGTCCGAGCACTGTCGAACAGCTACACGAAGCAGAAACACAGCTCAAAATCCAGCAACAATGAAGATAAAAAGGGGGTTTTCACCTCCATTTCTACCATTAACTCATGAGCCAACTGGAAAATACAGAAGCACACATATTTACTGTGACTTTCGGGGCTCACCTTGGGAGTCGGGGTGTAACACACAGTTCTCATGCCTGGCCCTGGTCACCTTGCAAAATGTCCACGGCCAAGTGGTGCAGGGGAATAGTAGGGCTGGGGTCAGAAACTCCGAAATGCTGAAACAAACCTCCAGAAACCTGCACACGTGTCCTCCATCAGCTCCTTCCTCACGGGATTCCCACCGAGCAAGGGGAGGAGGACAGAGCTGAGCCCGCTCTCTAAAGCTGCTCCTCTGAATGCACTGTTGGACTGGCACAGCTGAGTCAGGCTCAATGAATGAAAGGTCAAATCTAAGGTAATGCTTCTGTTGCCATACAGAATAAAAGCAAAGCTTCATTTACATACTAATGTCTGACCTCAATACATTAATTCCTCTAATTCTGCAGCTCGTGACAGATCTCTCTTTAGAAATGATCAACTGTGGAGAAAACATTAACGGCATCTTTAAAAAAGAATTTCAATTTTCATAAAGCTTATGGAAATGAAATCTGAGACTACTTATCTTTTATACATGATTACTAATTTATTAATGTTTCCTCCATCTATGTTCATTCTGACCAGTCTTAATCTTTATGCAAATACAAGTTGCTAAGGGACAAACAAATTTGCAACTTCTAATTAAAGGCTTCCAAATTCACATCATTTTGTATACTTGTATATAAAATTTAGCTGCCAAGTTCAGAGTAAAACTGGGTAAGAACTGCAATATTTCTAAGAATGCTCACTTGATATATTTAACATTTAGGGCATTGCTAGAAGTAAAAATTAAGCAATTTTAGTAACAGCTGACGACTGCTTACCTAATAAAAGAAAATATTATGTTCTGGATTCTGAAGCTATAATTATTCCCTCAGCTGAGCCTCTATTCTCAAAGCAAGGACTATGTTAACATAGTTAACAGCAGAGAATATTTTGCATGACAAATCTATCCACCCATTTATCACCACAGGATGTGGATCTCCCAAGAACCAGATCCGTGTTTCTTATGGAGCGCGTAGGTCTGAATGTGTCTGTGTGCTCATTCACTGGAGTAAATCCTCTAGGAACAGTGAGTCAAGGCCGGAACAGCGTCTTTGCGTTATCAACCATTCATGAATTTTCTTTTATGAGCTAATCCCATTGCTTTTATTAAGTTTGACTGCACATTGTGTGAATAATCAGCAGCTTTGGTTTTGTACCGGCCACTTGCGAGTTTCATTTGCAGGAACTGAATATTCATCTGCTCTTCACCCTCTGGCAAAATGAAATCAATAGCACTCGCATTGCCTCTCTCAAAATAATAATAAAGTTGCACAAAGATAAAAGAATTAAAAGAATGTTAAACCCCACAGACTAAGGGATTTTTGAAGTTATGTTAGAAACATTGCTGCTCTTACATATAGTTTATTCAACACTTGGAGGGTGCTTGGAGGCAGTCAGAGCAACTGCAGTAGAGAGTCCACATTTCAAAGAGCAGAATCAGTCACGTTAAAATCAGGGTTGCTAATCACCACGCTGTTGGCTGACAACTGACTTCACATCATACAAAATACATTTGGAGAAGGCAGCAGCATCCTGTCTCCTGGCAGCAGAATGCGCTGAGAGCTGCTACAATTCCCATCTCCCTCCAAGGAACAAGAATCCACATCTCAGCTGGAGAAACAACGCAGTAAAACTGCCTCACCAGATTCTAACCTCATTGTGAGTGTGACCAAGTCTAACTCGGCCTGCATCTCCATGGGGGCCCGACACTGCCTTGGGCTGGAAGGGTGGACGAAGTGGAGCCCACTGAGGTGGTTTCTGAGAGTTGGCAAACACAGGTATTTTCAAAGTGTACGCCACAGCCTTGCCATTTGCTTAACGAAACCAAAACAGCGTATCAGATTCTTGGAAAGGTTGAATGGAGCCCCTGCGCCTGTCGCCAGCCACGGCAGCAGCTCTCGCGCAGCATCCGCGGGCGCAGACTCTCCAGCTCCTGTCCCACCAGTGTTGTTAATATTTGTTTACCACGTATCACACTCCAGGCTCCACAGACATCAGTCTGGTTTGCTGCCTCTTCCGCTTGGGCAGATTTATTATAAAACTAACCACTTCTCATTAAAGATCACAGAATCCCAGAATGTCAGGGATTGGAAGGGACCTGGAAAGCTCATCCAGTGCAATCCCCCCATGGAGCAGGAACACCCAGATGAGGTTACACAGGAAGGTGTCCAGGCGGGTTGGAATGTCTGCAGAGAAGGAGACTCCACAACCCCCCTGGGCAGCCTGGGCCAGGCTCTGCCACCCTCACTGGGAAGAAGTTTCTTCTCAAATTTAAGTGGAACCTTTTGTGTTCCAGTTTGAACCCATTACCCCTTGTCCTATCACTGGTTGTCACCGAGAAGAGCCTGGCTCCATCCTCCTGACACTCACCCTTTAGATATCTGTAAACATGAATGAGGTCACCCCTCAGTGTCCTCTTGTCCAGCTCCAGAGCCCCAGCTCCCTCAGCCTTTCCTCACACGGGAGATGCTCCACTCCCTCCAGCATCTTGGTGGCTGCGCTGGACTCTCTCCAGCAGTTCCCTGTCCTGCTGGAACTGAGGGGCCACAACTGGACGCAATAGCTTTTGAAAGAAAACAAGACTCTGCAAGTTTGCCTCCTTAACACTTTTTAAACGAGTGCTACCCAGATGTAGAAACTTAGTGTGGATCTGACTTGCCCCACACCAAGGACACGAAGTGATGGATGAGAATATCGCTGGCGTTTTCCTCTTGCACGCAGAGCCTCCACATCAAACTCGAAACCTCAGACAAGCGAAGGTGCTGTCCTGTGCCTTTTGTCTTGGAAGAAATGCAGTTTGTACTGGGAAACACATCCGACAGTCACACGAGCCATGGTAAACTCACTGCAGTTCTCAAGAGGTGCCACTGAAGGGTTAGCAGGTCCCTTTCAGAGGAGCTGTACGGAGCCTTTCCCGTGGGCCTCGCTATTTCTCCAGAGTTTCCTTTGTTTCTTTAGAAAAGTGTGCCCTAAAATAGTAATACAGGATATTGCAAATGCAAACCAGTTGTAAAGCCTGATAATAGACTGAAATCAACATTAAATTAGACCAAGTGTCTTATGGTAGGACAATAAAAAATATCTAAATCCCACGGTATTTCTTCCCATGTGGAAATTATTCTTAGAAAGCAGTCATGATTACGCTGGGATAGAAAAGGAGCTTTACCCTCTCATCCAGCGGAGCAGAAGCAGCGGTGCAATTGCGTTTATCAGCAGTAATCCTCCTATTCAGGCAGGTGAACGCTACGCACAGAGAACACGGCTGCTGCCCGCGCTGCTGCTCACCCGCCTCGCTGGTGCTTCCGCTGTGCGGCAACCGGGTGCCAGGCAGTTTTACTGCTTTCTCATCTTTTCAGAGACCGGAGACCAATTATTACTTAAAAATAAGCCAATCACCGCTCCTGCTAAAAGATGACTAGCAGCAGAAGTTAAATTATAGAGAACAGCACTGCCCCCAATACATTAATTTCTGTCACTCTGTCACAGTAAAAATTTACAGCAGATATAATCTCTTTGAAGGGGGATCAAGTCATAGAAAATACGAGCCTGGTTTTAAATAGAATTTTAATTTTAATGAAAGCTTCAGGGAACGATGTTTATGCTGCTTATCTTTCATACCTGGTGATTAAGTTAATTTATACTTAATGGAAGAGGATATTTCTAATCCCCAGACAGGCTCAACATCTGTCTGTGACTGTGTTTTTGGAAGCCTTAAGCTGTGTGTGATTGATGTAATGAAACCGGGATCCTGCAGAACTGACACCTGAAGGATATCTGGAGAGGGAATATGTTATTCTTCTGCTCAGGGCCCGTGCTTCAGTCAAACCAAAATCCCAAGCACTTCATTCTGCTGTCCCTTGAAAACCTGCTCTGCACTCCCTCACCATTGCGATGTGAGTACAAACCGGGGAATAAGCAAACAGTTCTCAGATATGGTTATGATCTAATATTCATATTCATTACGAGCAGTATCTGAGAACATGGAACTTTCTGATGGCCTGAAGCTGGTGAGAATAATAAAGCCCCTGAAAAAAAAAAAAAAAATCAGATAATCTCCATCTTTCCTTCGCTGGTGTTTTCTTGGGAAGGAAAAAGGCCCTGCCTCACGTTTTGAGATCTCACCTCACAGGTTATTTAGGTAAAGACAAACCTGGCCATTCTTTATTTTATTTTACAGGATGAAGGAGAATTAAGATCTCAGCAACCCCAGTTGAAAAAAATTAATAACTGCATGTGAAAATCAGCAAAATTAAACTTGCAATGAAAACCAGGGTCCTTTCTACCTCCACACACGAGCCAGTGGAACCTGCTGGCTGAGACACTTGGCAGCCAAAGGAAAGTGCTGCCAGGCACTTCAGTCCATCCTGAGAGAAGAACGGGGTGTATTTTGCTCAAACTAACACTACCAAGCTCGGGCTTTCATGGTACAGCACAGCAAATTAATGGTTTGCGTCAAATGAAAATACATACATGAATTGTCTTATTTCTTAGAACAAGATGGGGTAATTAGATCACTGAATCTGCTCTACAATTCACAGCTGCACCAGGACTGACAAGTACTTGCTATGAGTTCTCCCATTCTTAACCATGATATCTAAATTCATTGCAAATAATTCTTAGAAGGCACTTGCATGTAAGAACTTTCCCCTGGCATTCAGGGATATAATCTATGCGTATGCATTCATTTATTCCATTTTACTGTTACCCTAATAAAGCACCGTTACCTTCGTGTGCCCTTGGCTGACCGGTGTGTTAGAACATCTTCTAGGTTGCATGAAATCTTATTTTTTTAAATGAATTTGTTCGTGGGCTGTGCGATTCCTGAGAGAACAGAGAGTCCATTCTGCAGCTCGGCGGTCACCTGAATAATGCAGCAAGACGTAACTGGAAACCACAACAGAGTATTCAAGGTTCACCCCACCGACTTCATGCAATCAAAACTATCATGGCTGGTTGTAGTTTTAGGTCCACATAACATACAGATTGTAAAGACAGCAAGGAGACCCATAAGAAATAAGACATTTTTATACTATCTACAAATATACGCATAGACATGCTGTATATACAGACATAGACATGCACTACAATTTATCTTTAGAGTAAATACTTGTACACTTATTTTATTAAAACCATCTGGTGGAAAGCAATTTAGTATCATAAAGATTACAGAAAATGAGAAGTTACTGGAGTTTACATTAGAGGCCAACTGGAAAAATTAATTTAAAAGCAGAGTTGCTTCTGTACAGCACAGACACACACTGGAGAAAGTAAAAAGGAAAAAATGTTGTATTAAATAAACATATATCCTTAATTTCAGACACGGCAATTAAGCTAACATTCTGAAAATCAGGTTTCATTTGAGAAGTATTTCACTGCAGGTTAATAATGAACATTGTGCCATGTACAAAAGCCATCGCAAAGCTCCATAGGGAAGAGCGCAGCAGCACGCTGTTCCTGCACTCAGTCAAGGTACCGCCCGAAAACCACATTATGTTAGCAAGCTACAGGGTGAGGAGAGGTGAAGATGATTTTGCTGATAGCAGAAACTCAGCTCGAAAGATTAGCATAGTGAGGTGTCAGGAAAAAACCAATTTGCACTCAAGCCTAACTGCTAATCTCAAGCCTAACTGCTAATCTCAAGCCTAACTGCTAATCTCAAGCCTAACTGCTAATCACCTTCCCTGTCTGAACACAGATCCACTGAACGCACCCGGCTGCTGCCCCCACCCCACACGTGGGGAGAGAAAACCAGCGGTTTTAACCCCAAACCACAACAGCCTTCTTGTATTGAAAATTGAAGAGGAACTATAGCAAAACCAAAGAAAGCAGATGCAGTACTATCTCTTAAAAATGTACTTTAAAAAAATTGAGCACTTTAACAAAGGAAACAACTGCTCGTTTTCCTGCTTCTCTTTGCACTAGGCAGCTGTGAGTACTGCAGTCTAGCAGGGGAAGAGAGATGGCATTTGTACAATGTGTACAGGGACAGAGAATAAACTCACTTTCCCTATATGAGCAACAAATTAGATTTCAATTAAATCAGTTGATAAGCAGAAAGCTCCTTCCTTACGCAGAGTGTGGCTGCAGAGCCTGTTTTGCGGCTGGACATCTCACACCATCGCTTGTACAAGCCAGCAGGGCCTGTCCTAATCAACAGCAGAACGGTTAAAAGCTCTTCAGGATCAAGCAGATAAATAATTGGAAAAGCAAGAACAGAGGGCAAAGATCAAGGCGCCTATAACATTTGCTTCACAAAACTGAACAGAGTCGTTGAGGCCGGTTCTTCTTGAGCAGGATGAGAAATAGCAGTAGAAATAAATACTCCCCAAGTACAGAAGAACAAAGTTAACGTTTCACTAATCCGGACTGAAGTAACATTGACAAACATCACATTTAAAAGTCTCCCTCGCATGTCTAACTCATCAAAAGCCGCACGGGCTAATGTAACGGACAGGAATTGATACTGAAGTTGGCAGATTGCCTGATAAAGGAATAAACCAAAAAGCCCTGTAGGAAAGAGAAAGGGTCTAATTCAATGTGCTTTGGCAGAATGATCCTGAATATGAATGTTGGGTCGTTTTGACTGATGGAGAAAAAAATTGTGTCAGCCTCCAAAATGAACCAGAGTAGAAAGATCAATCTCAAGAAAGCCACACATACGAGTTTATACACTCTCGGGCAGAAATAAGGCTTGGAATGAAGAGGTGGCGCTTGAGCAGCATTTGAATAGCTGAAAACCTGACCAGACTTCCAAGTGATAGCAAAGGGATGCGCGGATCAACCTAAAGCTCTGGCAGCCAGCTCGTAAAATCCATTAGCAATGGAAACCAACACACTGATACTGCCATCGGCAGGTTTATTACTTGCTTATTTTACCCACCCCATGCAGTGCCGAAGACACCGAGAACTGCGCGATGAATCCCTGCGGAACACGACACGGCCACTCATTACAAGGAGACTGAAGAACAGCCATTATTTTCTGATCAGCGACGGCTGCACCACCACTGTTCTCCCATTCAGTCGCTCCATATATTTATGCGCTGAGTTTCTGACCCTCTTACACCTCCCCATCACACAATTGTAACCTCAGAACACGTATAGTGAGATAAACACAGGAACCAATAGTCAGAATGACTTCATCATCATCAAGATCTAGGCTAACCGTACTCTCGGGACATTTTTTCACGGTACGTTTTCATATTTCCATTAAACGTGACACAAACACCAGGGGGAGTTATAAAACTGAATAAAAAATGGCTGGAAAAATAAGTGGAATAAAGCCACACAGGTGATTTCCAACTTTCTTTTTCCTTCTATAAGGAAGCGCAAAATTGCTCCTCCATATCAACAAATTAAGAAGAGCATTAGGACTCGGAAAACGTCCCTGAGATGCCCACGAGAGCAGCAGTGCTGGCAGGGCAGAGCGCGGCAGGGGACAGGGACCCGCTCCACGAAGGGGCTGCCGTGTCATCCTCGGGTGCGTTTAAGGCAGAAAGTACAGGAGTAGAAACAGGAATGACTTTCTGGATGTCCATTAATGCAGATCACATATTCTTCTCCTAGAAACTAT
Source organism: Streptopelia decaocto (assembly GCF_964273445.1). Lineage (NCBI taxonomy): Eukaryota > Metazoa > Chordata > Aves > Columbiformes > Columbidae > Streptopelia > Streptopelia decaocto. Next base: position 10,502,616 of record NC_138672.1, read on the forward strand.
TAATTTTGTCTTATATTGGAGAAAGAAATAAAGTGAGAAAGATATGTAATCCACACAGTGGAAAAAATCAACCATCTTGTTCTGTGCAACAAGAGAGTAATTTCTTTCATGTAGTAAGTTCTACAAAACCTCCATTAGAATTTCTTCCTAACTACATAACACTTAGTGAAAAAAAAAAGCCAAACTGAGGAACATGAATATTTGCAGGGTGCTCTCTGGGCAGCGACATTCACCAGTGTCTGCAAAAATCAGACACCACACTGAGCTCCTCCTGCTCAGAAAATGAGTTAATCACATCTGCCATTTGCTAGAGCCACGGCATCCAGAAAGAGAATCATACCTGACATATTTGACAAAGAAAAAATACATATATCAGAACGTCACAAATAAATTTCACGTCTGAATTCAAATAGAAAAAACACTGAAGTGGTTTGTACAGAGAACAGCACTCAAGAGAAGATAAACTAGCAATGAAACAGCAATACCATAATAGGTAATAAAACAAACCCACTCATTTCTGTGGGCACAATGAATTGATTGTTTTTCTAACAGCCGTAGATTAAATTACATTTCATTTCCAAAGTGTTTCAATTCTTTCTTCTGTCAATGGCTATTTCAGTGCTGAATAAAGTCATCATATTACTTAGGGGGCTGCACCTCCTTCATGTCTAGCAAGTAAACAGCAGATTTTATTCCATAAACAACTTGTATTTCTAATGACAAACGTGTCATAATACTACGCTTTCCTTGCCAAAAGAATAAAATGGTTATTTTCTGTCTTGAAATATATGTAAGAAAGTAGGCATGTAAAGCCAGGAGATCATACCGGAACACAGAATAAACAGCAACAAAAATATAAAGAAGTCTCTTATCTCTGGATTAATTAGCATTAATAAACTAGGGCACAAATATTTTTGACAGGACAGGAAAGCAGGTCATTAGCATTGATGAGATGATATGAATTATCTTCCTAAGTCATTTAAACAGACCCCCTCCAAACAGCTTGCAATTATACCACCAGTCAAACACTTACATCTACCACCCAGGGGAGAATATACAATATTTGCATACAAGAATCCCAGAATGTCAGGGGTTGGAAGGGACCAGGAAAGCTCATCCAGTGCAATCCCCCCATGGAGCAGGAACACCCAGGTGAGGTATGGGAGGCCCCCCAGCCTTCATGAACTCTAGAGTGCTGCCCCACTGATGCCAGCCCAGCTACAGCCCCATCCCCTTTCGAGTCTAGTTTAAAGCTCTCCAAATGAGCCCTGCTAACTCCTGTCCCAGCATCCTTTTGCCCCTGCGAGATGAACCTTTCCCACGTATCACTGTTTGGACAGGTGTCTTGTAAAACCAGCCGTTACCAAAGAACCAAAGCCCTGCCTGTAGCACCAGTCCTGGGCCAGTTGTTTACAGACTGAATTTTGCTATTCCCTCCCATATCATCACCCAAAACTGGAAGGAGGGAAGAGTGAGGGAAGACTGAGACTCCTTTTCGCTCCTCAAATCTAACACAATTTTTAAAAGAACAAATTGCTAATAATTAATCAACCGCTGAAACGAAAACGATTTTGCTACTATACAGATTCAGAATTAGGCACAAAAAAGCAGAAGTTTGTGAAGCCTTTTAAAATTGATTTTCTGTTGGAGTCACAATATAAACAATGATTTGCATCAGTGATTATCTTAATTAAACTGCTGTTTACATAAGTAACGCTGATTTACTTTAAACGTTGTTTGGTGTCATTAGACCATTCATTCAGGGTGCAGATTCCCTTTAGCTGAAGCCGCCTGCCATCAGTGGGCTGGGAACTCACCTCTGCTGCACGAGCAGCACATTTACTGCCAGGCAAGCTTTATACAAATTTCTTTGTCGAAACATGATAGAACACAGTCCTGCCCCTTACCTTCTACTGCTACATGCCGAGGATGTCACTCTAAACTGGGACAGCCAGGCTTTCTGACCATGTTGCCTACTGGAGACTTGGATAAAAATGAATGCGGTAAAAGATGCTTCCAGTCCTACAAAGGGACATGTGCCAGCCTGCTCTGCGTGACACTGTGCAGTAAGAAAACTGACATTTCCACACCTTGTCTTACACTAGATTTCTGACTCAAGGATGAAAACTCCCTCCTGATGCCACAGCGAGCAGCCGGTTAAGCTGGTACTGAAGGTCTTCACCAGATCACAAATTCAAGTCAAAAGAGCTCCCACTGCTGGAAAAACCACCACGACGTTCTGAAATTAGCAGTGACAGATGTTCAGAACAGAAATCAAGCGTACTGGCCATCACTGCCCCCTGAATTCGCTCTGCAGTAACGCTAGAAGAAAGTGAGCTTTGTTCGGTAATGTGTAACAGATTTGCAGAGGAGTTTAAAATTGCGTCTTTCCAAGAAAGCAGCTCGGCCACAAATGGTTGTGTTTGTTGCAGGATGTCATCGGCCTGGACGATCGCCAGCCTTAAAATCACGAGAACAGCGCTGCCACGCAGACACAGCCACAGTCAGTACCTTCCATCTTGTTTTATTTCATGTTTTCATGTCTTAATTACGAGCGAAACTTGAATTCTAAACTAAGCGTGCCTAAGGAAAAGAGGACTAGGCCAGCAAACAAAGGTAGGGCAAAAAGGCTCTGCATTTCAGCTCCTGCAGTATTTCCTTAGGAAAAATAAAAAGTTAAAAGAAGAATAAAATACCAGAAACCCCCTTTCAGCTGAGTGGCTGGGCCCTTGTCACACAAGTTCCCACACGCCCACACAAAACCTTATCAGAATATTGCCCTTTGCGGCAAGAAACAGGACTGACTTGTAGTGAAGACACACAGATATTCATCAACAAAATGCTCTGTTAACCAGATTATACCGAAAAAGGCTGCATCACTGATGAATTCTTGCTGTGAAGAGCCAATGGGTTATCTCATCACAAACTAATCCTGTTATAAATTATTTAGTACTCAAAATGTATCAGAGAAGAATCCTCAGTTGAACAAGCATTCCACACATACCGGCGTTCTCCATGAATTTATTTCTAATTATCATTTGCCTTTTTTCCATTTCTAGTATATAGTTAATGAATGCCTGACATAACTTTGGCATTAAAAAAAGACACGATTAGTTCCATAATTACAGGTTAACAAATGCTCTTTCCTCAGCTCCACGCCCCAGGCCGTCTCGAGGGCGCGGGTTAAGTGCGGGCAGCACACGGCACAGACGGCGCTGCCACACCGACCACGGCAACCCCTGCGCCTGGCGCTGCCTCTGGAAGAACGGTTTGATCTTACAATAATATTACAATAATACAGAACTTGCAAGTGTTAACTGGACACAATATTCCAGGTGTGCTCTCCCCAGGGCAGAGCAGAGGGAAGGGGAACCTCTCTGACCTACTGACCACCCCCTTCTAACCCACCCCAGGTACCATTGGCTTCCTGGCCACAAGGGCCCAGTGCTGGCTCATGGTCACCCTGCTGTCCCCAGGACCCCCAGGTCCCTTTCCCCTACAACTGGGAACTCATAGTCATGGATACACTTCCATAATTGGAAAAAAAAAATTATTTCACTTTTATAATAATTTGCAAAAACCAAAGAGAGTCTCCACACTTACTGCACATCTCTTCTCTTTTTTTTGTGAGGGTCCACCAGCCGCAGCGTGTCCCTGATCACAGCGACCTTCACCTCTTCATCAACAGCGCTTGGGACATTTTCAAACACTCCAGGAGAAAGCTTTAAATCACAAAGGGATACGACGATTCAGTATAGAACTGAGGATTATTTATTCCACATTTGCTCAGACTTCATGCGTGTCATATGTGTGTTAAATACACGACGATAAATGACAAAATACTTAAAGAATACACAAATACCTTCACATTTTCAGTATCATATTACAACATCTTTTGGCAAGTTTCTCTAGTAAATTGAGATATTTAAAAAAAGGTTGTTGCCAATGGCACCATTTAGATTATGTACACAAAATGAAAAAAATTATTAGCAATCCCCTAAACACAATTAAGTCAACTGCAGAGGATGATGAATAAATGTATTTATGACAAAGATGATGCAGAGCTTTCACCATTCCAATAAGTCATATTTCCAGTGTATAAGATTAGCAATGATTTCAAAGCAGAAAATTACACAGAACCTTGGAGGTTTTGTGTTAGCAGACAGCTGCCATCTTTCAAACACAGAAAAAAAGCCCGGAAAACCAAACCCGAACAGTTCCACTCCAACACGGCCATCATGCCGAGAGGTCTTACCTCTTGCTCGTGCTCTATTCTCATGCTGGGGTTTGCATTTACTTCTAGTAACATGGGCTTCAAGTTTTTCATCAGGAGAATGTCAAACCCTAAAATCTGTGCACGACAAGCAACGTGTTACTTCAGTCCTACTCACAGTGTTGTTCTAGAGAACGCAATGGTCACCCATATGTCAACATTCAGGAGAAAAGCATTTGAGGGACAGAAGAAAAATAACTGAGAAACATGCTGTATTGCTGAATAATTACTGAAGCCATTTGTGTTTGATACTAATGGCTGCTTTCACACCACCCCCAGCAACCTCAGCACCCAGGGCAAGGGGGGCTGCACTATTCAGTGGATGCGCTACATCCAGCCAGGGATCAGCAACATAACTCGAGAAAACTTTTAGAAAAGGAATTAAACACCCGGGAATTAACCCACACACAGAAATAAATGCACTCCAGGCAGAAATTTCCACCTACCTGGAAGCAAGTTGGCCCAGGCTTTCCTGCTGGTATGTCAGACTGATAGTAAACTTTCAGTTCTGGTGTTAGTGCAATAATTGTTTTAATCACCAGTGAAATGATATCTGACCACAGCTTTTTGACATCAGCTCCTCTGGAAGACAGTCTGCACAGAATGCTTGAGAAAGTCCTCTTGCTGCCAGTGTTTGCATCGTCAGAATGAATGAAATTCCCACTATGGATATTTAGCGAATAGTTGGTTAAGTGCATAAAAACCTGGTGCAAGTTTTTCAGAGTGGGTTCCTGATAGGGCTCTGTACAAAATCTAGATAGTCCATCTTTGGCTATATAAATCTCTAAGGGTTCTAGAGACTTGAGTAAGACATAAAGCCGGATGTCAAACTTGAGTTTGTCGACGAGCAGCGGTTTGCAGATGTACTCCTGGACCACGGCCGGGCGGGCCGCGATGCTGCCCGACAGCCGCATGTCACTCGGGTCCTTCACCAGGTAGATCCCGTCCCCCTGGCAGCCGCCGTCGGGCTTGACGATGAACGTGGGTTTCCAGGACGGGTCGCTGTCCTTCAGCATGCGCACCTAGAAGGGAAAGAATGACACCACAAGACACTCATCGAGGTGGAAGAAGGGCTGATGCTATGGGAGCCAACACATTGCATTCCTAAACAAAAATAAATACAAACGATCACATCGCTGTAGTAGTAAACACCGTGCCAAAAAGGTAGAAGATAAACAGCGCTGATGAGCATAAAGACAAACAAAAAGAGCATGAGTTACTAGTGCAGATAAAAGGCCATTTTATTTAACAAGCCACCATATAACTGATTCCAGAAACTTCTTTAAAATGTTACGTACCTAGAGAAAAGCAGCTTCTTTATTGAGATATGGATGCAAAGAATACCAGAAGGAAAGATAAAGTAAATATTTGGCACTGATAATACATTTTCTACCACTGAATTATTTTTCACGATCAGATGCCCAGCGTTAGTAAAACTGCGGAACACTGAGCCATGTACAGGTATTATACAAACGCCTCAAGTTTATTAAACAAAGCATAGAGTTTATGCTGCATTTACTACCTACCATCATTCTCCAAAATGAAGATTTTTCTAATTAATACCAGAAGTCCCCTCAGGTCTGGCTTGTAATTACCACCTTTCTATCCAATGCAAGATACAGAAAATTCCGTAAAGATGTTAACAGCTCTTCTCAGTGGCTTTGATTTGCGTTAGGAAGATCTGTTCAGAGCAGGTAACAATTCAGATGCTTCACTTCAACACCTCGTGTGAAATCAGGAAAGCCAGGGAAGGTGGTGGAGAATTTGATGGTGTTTTGTACCAACTCAGAAGAGCTGGATGAATCCCCGAGGCGCCCCAGGCCCGGGCCAGCACGGATGTTGGGTCTGAACACTCGCGGTGCCGGTTCGGTGTGAAACTCAGTGCGAAACTTGGTGCGCTCTGCTGCGCGAGCTCGCAAACCGCGCAACGGCTGCCTGCAGCGTGCGGTTTAATACGCTAAATGCTTAGAAGTCACCACAAAATATATATTTCATTCTTTTCCCATGGAGTAATATTTCCAGTTTTCAGATTTCTTAAAAAGTTACATCAAATATGCCGCTAACAAGTTAAACGAACAGAATCAGCGCCTGCATCCTCGCATGGAAAGCAAGAAGAATTAAAAGGAAAAAAATATGTTTTAAAACTGAGATCTAGATCCAAATGTCTCAAAAGGCAATTGAAGAGGAGAGCACAATGTCTCATGCATGAAAATCTGATCCAGTTGCAGGTTTGCATTTCATGAGGAAACTCAGGCTGAATGAATATCGCGTTCTGAAAAAAATGCATATAATGGGCTATAAGATTTGACAGCACGAAGACTGGAATATCCACGTCTATGCCTAAGGGGTATCCAAAAGCCGAAAACCTGATTAAACCACCAAAAATCTGCTGTGTTGGAAATTACACTGTCCAAATTAGATTCTTATTAAAAATTAATCATACGAGGCCTATTCATCATCCTCACAGACAACACAAAGGCGGCACCGTGAGGGTGATCAGGGCCCTGGTTACTCTGCAGAAATTGGAACTGCCCATCAGAAATAAGCTCTTATCACAAGATTCCAGCCGATTCTTCTCTGTTCGTGAGGGGGTGATTTCCGTAGCACCTGAGAGATTTGCTCATCTGTAACTCTTCTGTTATGGTGCCATGTTAGTACCAAATGGTTTACAAGGTTAAAAAATAGATGAATATTGAAAATAACTACATATGTATCTACTTAGTAAAATGAGCTTTTAAGCCCTTGTTAAAAATACTTACCACCATTTCATTTCAGTACAAATGACACTAAGGGAACTACCATTTTATTGGTATTTTCCAATATGAAGCTCATCCACGACAAACTCAGGAGCACAGTTTTCTCATCACTTACTGGCTTTTAAAGTACAGAAGATTAATATTAAATTAGCTGTAGTGTTTTCTACCTGGATTTAGGTATAGGGGAAAGCAGGAAAAGCTGACAGCATTTGATTTAGTGACCAGTACAAAAGTATGATAAAATTTCACAATCACACCTACAGAGGTGAGGCACAATAGGAATATTTGAGCGAGGAATCAATTTGAAATGTTGTGCTTCAGGAGGAGCCAAAGATTTAAATTCAAGAGTTTCTATTACAGGCCAGATCTCAAAGGTGTTAATGTCTCAGCCCAGCCCTTTGCCACAAAATCCCCTACTTACATCCAACCCAACTTATCCCCACCTTATGTCCAACCTGTACCTACCTACACTGACACAGAATTTGTGACCTTTGGTAATTAACTGTGCCCTAAAGGACCTGAACACTAATAATAGCAAAGGGGCAGCAAGATAAGTTTCAGCACAACCCATGTAGAGCTACAGACTTAGTAGCTGCAGCCCGTGACAATACGGCTTTATTTCCAGCAGTACCGGAGATGGGTAAATCCTCTTCTGCTCAGATAAACGTACACGTGACATTCACATATTCAAGCATATGCCAGTTCCTATAGGGGAATGTCTAACGTGCAGGCCCCACACGTGCTGTATTCTGCCTTCCCTGTGAATATGCTGCAAATTCCCTCTCAGAGAGCTGACGTGTTCAGCAGCATTAGGGTCCCTGGGTTGTAAAGCAAACATAAAGCACATACGCATAAATAAGCACCATGAAATATCGTGAAACTGCATGTGAAAAGCGTTCTGAACCACTTACAGTTCACTGGGGATTTGGAATTTTTTGGTTTGTATTCTTTCTTGTTTTGGAGAGGTTACATTACAAACTCACGCTAAGCTGAACATAAACTCTTACAACATAAAATATAATGTTTGATAACACAAACTATGCTTTTCTCAAACACAGATGGAAGAACATATGCAAAGGAAACTCCTAGGAGTGTGTTACTGGACATCTGTTATTCTTGGAACAAAAACGAATCGTTTTCACTCCAGTAACCGTTCAACCAGAGAAAAGTGTTTATTCGCAGTGCCCCCTGGTGCCGGCGTGCGGGTCCGTGCACCGGCCGGGCTGTGCGGACACCGCGCTGCGCAATCAGCGCCACGCCGCTAATTACGGGACCCAAGAGTCACTCCCAGAGCCCCAGTGCCCCGCTTGGAAAGTTTACTTCCAAGTTATCTGCACTTATCCACCTGTCATACCTCAATTAACGGGATGATTTACACTCCTTTTACAAATCAATCTTACCTCAAAAGCAATGAGGCTGAAGTACTATTGGGATTTTGTTCGTTCTTACTGTTACTAGCAGCGCCACGGCTGTGACCCAGCACGCTTGTAGAGTATATATTAAAAGATGTTCATGGATTTAATTGTTGATATGGTAATTATCTAAAAAGTAACACACAGTACAGAAGTCTATGACAGCCCACAGCTTTTCCTCTCACCTTTCCAAGCAGAGGTCACTGTAGAATACAAGAATGCACTGGGCAAGTCAGACATGGTTAAAACAAACTCATACAATATTTAAAATATGTCTTTCTAATAACGGAACCAAAGGCTAACATACATCAGTTTTTTCTTTTAAGCTGAAAAAGAATGGCATTTTATTACATTCCGAATATTTGCACAAAGCAACAGTGTGACAAGAAATTGAAACCAACAATTATTCAAGAAGGTGTGAGCATGTTTAACAAAGCACGCTGCAAAATGCTGATTGGAAGAATTTGGACAGAACAGGCAGGATGGGCTGGAAAGATGTGAGTGACAATGAAGCGGGTGAGGTTCCACACTCCACACACACCCCTGTGCTGGAACCTCCTCGGCCCTCTAAAGCTCAGTAGAATATGCATGGAAAGGGCTTATGGTTCTACCATGTTTATTCTTCCCTGGGCTTTGCAGAGAAGCATAATTGGTTTTAAGTTTATTCTGCAACATAAACAAGAGCAGTTCATCCAGACTACATCTATCTCAGGAAAACTGAGAAAGGTGCCACCCCCAGCATCCTGGTGTGATTGGAAATAATCTGCTAGGGATGAAAAACCAGAGAATGACATGGCAACAATATCCAACAGGTTATACTGTTCTGAGAGTAAAAGTAATCTACCTCATCCACAAAGAGGGGAAATTCTTCTGGCAGGATCCAGGATCGAGGATAGAAGTTGTATTCCAGAGGAAACAGATCTTGCATGGTTCGCACTGCCCGGCTCAGTGTAATTTTACGCACCATCTCTGTCATGCCTGGGAAAATAACAGACAGTGTCTAAAAGCGACGAAGAATCCGCACTGGAGTCTCATGCTGAAAGTAAATTGTTACATTATTCACCCTATTGACAGACACTCTACTCATTGCTTTCTATAAAGCTGAAAATATTTGTCGCATTCCCCTGCCATATTTCATATTGTATGTATTACTGTATCATAGTAGAAAAAAATAACTACTTATCCAAAATATGGCTCAGAATAATAGAGGGAAAGTTTTAGTCCAGTCGTTCCAGGAATAGGTAAAAATGTCATTTAATCAACCACTTGTGTTTACTTTGCATTCATTTAAGTAAAAGCAGCATCAAGGTAGCGCAATGTTCCTGGAGGTCAGGTCCAGGTCTGAAGGACTCTGGTTTGAGTGCCGTGCCGCTCGCGTGCCAGAACACAGGGAGATTTACATTCATCTCACACCGGTTTAAACCACCAGAAAGCTACACCATCCAATACCTGAACATGAACTTCCCACAGACAGGAGAAAATCAGGATAAATAAAGCATAAAGTTCGATATCTGAAGGTTCTTATTCTCACAGCATACTAAGAGCAGCAATAAATCTGAAGTAAAGGGCTTAGATAAGTCAATAGCTAAGCTCTTAGCTCTTATTTAGAGAGATCTCAACAGGGATTAAACAAGAAAAAAAAAAAAGGGAGCTTAAAAAAGTAGAAGAGTCATCAGAAGATGAGGGCTGACGTGAACTCTTCAATATTAAAAAATCCATCTAAGGAACTGCACCGCAAACTGCTCCCTGAGATCCGCCAAACTAAACAGATCCTTCGCGCTTTGAATCAAAGCCAAACCCACAGACACAGCACTGTTATCAGCGCTAGATAACATACAGTAATTGCACACTCCACTTAAATTATAGCCTAACACTCTTATTTTTCCTGAATTCGTACATCTGAAGTATTCTTCTCATCAAAAAGACTTTCTCTCCAAAATAAATTTCAGTTCAGAAATTGTTTGAGACACTCATTCTGATATTCATGTGCCCTTAGTGGAAATCACACCCCCCCAGAAAGGCAATATGGTAAAAACACTGTCAGCTGATGAGGCAGATAATTCACACTGAAAAACAGTAAAGCATAGAAACAGTTAAAATAAGCATGGTTTTAAAGCATTTGTTTAAACCAGAAAGAGAAGGAAGGTACCTGGGAACTTGTTGACTTGACCCGAGAAGATGTCGTTGTCGCGGAAGGACACCCCGTGCCAGTAGATATCGCACGGCAAGCGCCTGCCCAGCGGGAACTGGAAGAGACGGGAGAGCGGTTTGGAAGCAGCCTGGCAACCCCCACTCATTCCTCACTCCCTCAAACGCTCTTCTTAAGCATCAACCAGAAAAGAACAGCCTTCTGACTGTCAAAAGAAAACATGCCCTATATTTCCCTTGCAAAACTAATAATATTTTGATCAGCTCAAGACTCTGAAGTTCAAGATGTTAAACAAACCGGGAAAGGTTTCCAGAAGCTAAAAACAAATGACTGAGAGGCACGATCTGCACTGAGGAACTCGGAGCTTGTTATCAACCACAATTAAAGCATGACTCATTTGTAATTTAAAATACTATTACAGGGAATAAAATTTCATTAAGAAGCACTTAATTCCGGCACACGAAGGCACAGCAATGGCGGGCGCTGCCGCTGGAAGCAACCAAACCCTGACACTGGTTTGCGTTGGGCTTTTCTCTGCCCAGTTTAAGGGGTGATAAACAACCGGCGAGGGAAAAGAGCACGATGGGTCCTGGAGGAATTGTCATCACTGGCAGCTACTACATCAGCTCCTGTTCTTACCAACGTCACCGTTGTCGGGGAGTCCCACGCCCCGGGTTCGTACCCCCGGCTGCAGGAGCCGGCGCTGGCCCCCGGACTTCAGTGCAGTGAACACATGGGGTTAGTAACTGTGGTGTAAATTAATAGTAAGTTGTAAGTGCGCTTTCTGAGCAAGCTGATTTACATTCGTATCCAAGCTGCAATAAATTTAAAATGGATGTGCAAAGAAATATATTTAAGTGACTAACTATATTATTAATTTATAAATACTGTTGTATATATTAATTTATACAGAATTAATCCCTTGCTGGTTCTAATAGCCTGTATTTAAGAGAAAAGCTTATAATTTGTTTGTTGAGCATTTATATTTCAACTATTAAGGGCTAAGGCAATTATTTCAACAATATGAAGTATCCTAACAACTTAAGAGCTTCTTTTCCAATTCACACAAGATTTCAGCAGGAATCGGAAGACTGTACAACCTTCCATTACCAAAAACGTCAACCGTTTTGAGAGATTCTGGAGAGCTCCAAAACAGCGCTGCCAATTTCCAATGGCAACAGCTTCTAATAGGAGCAAAGTGGTAGAGAAAGAAAAAGCTCCCAGCAGTAAGAACAAAAGCCCCGCGAATTAGCAGCATCGACAATCCGGAGTAAAAGAATTACTGTTAAAAATCAAACACCTGTAATCCATGGCATAATAATAAATAGTTAGTTTTGTGTAAAAAGGTGTTCCTATTTGCCACATTTGTTCTCTTGGACACAGTCCCTTCTACCAACCCAAAAAATAACCATTTTATCTGCAACTCCGTGTAGATGCCATTAATTAAATACCCTATGGAACACGCTCACAGGACACACTTGTATGAAATATCTACCACTCTCATCACACAATGACTTCAATACCACTTATTACTGCAAGAACTACAGCATCTTGCGGAAACTACTTGTTCTTTACTCCAAATGTCAATTTTTATGGCTCTAAAACATTTCTCTAAGCGCTGGATTTTTTTTCCAACTTGACAGAAAAAATTAATCTCATAAAGCTTTTGAGTAAAGTACTTGATTTACTACTTTCACTAAAGTTTCGGTTTCCTCAGTAAATAGCCTTGAAAAATTAATTTAAAATGCTAATTGAGCACTGCATCCCTTTCATTTCCTTACTCATAGCAATGAGATACCCAGTTTAACAGAGCCAGTGGATTCTTCACTTATTTCATTATTATTCAGCCTGCAAAATCTGGTTTAGTACAAGTGAAAATTAATTCTGTTGGGCTGGGAAAGACAATCAGTGGCCTTCGCCTCCCGCACAGGTGTACCCTGAATACAGATGCAGACTTCACTCTCGGAGCGCCTTTCCCTCTAAATCCTGAACAATTTCTTTATTTATTAAATGGAATTGAAATGAAAGAAAACGAAATTTGCATTTATATAACACCTTTCATCTATGGTGGATATCAAAGCGCTTTACAAACGCGGCACAGAGATGGATTCACGGCGCACGGAGAGTGAGCAGCTCTGCTCTGGGAAGCGGGAGCACCGCAGCCCCATGGGCGACTCACAGAGCTCCCATTATCCACATTATTTGGATTTATCCAACAACGGGATCAAACTCACCTTCTGAAAGAGCCAGGAAGGATTCTTTATTGTCTGCACTACATTTTACAAAAGAGAAGTGTTTGGAAAGGAATAAATAAGTTTATTTGGCTCCTTCTGGCAGTGCGGGGCAGGTATAAATCCACCTTATTGCAGAAGGGACCTTTCCGCCACCTCCCAGCTCCTGGTGCAGGGGACAAGCTCAAGAGAATGATGGAGGCTTGAAGCTGCCTCTGTTCTTATAAAACTGTGCTGTCTGTGCTACCTGGTCTGAGCGGGAATGGCCCCAGATCGCCCTGACCGGCGCCACGGGTCGGAGGTGGGAGCGCGGCGGAGCCGTCCCGGCCGCTCCGGGCCCGTCCTGCGCGGAATAAATGAGCCTGGTCCCACAATCAGCCACTGCAAACAGCTCTCAGGTTGCAATCAATTCACTAACTCCTCCAAGAATTTATTTACAATATTTTTTATTCAGAGTTGGGGGGCACTTGTTAGAACAACAACAAATAACCCAGGAGTCACAAAGCGACTAGAACTGTTTGCACAGCTTTGACACTATTAATAATCAATCACAGTCAAATCAGTCTGACAGGTCATTTCTACCTTTTGATTGGAAGGCAATAAATTAAATTGTCTCACAGGTCACATCAGTCTGTTCCATCCCATTTAATGACAAGTTAAATGACTCTTGTCTTCTAGTCAGCTTTTCCCAGCGTAAAATTTCAAACTATTTCTACACCTCCACGCAGCTACTTAACAGCAAGACAAATGAAACGCTTCACGTTGGGATATTTGATGCCCGAGACATCTGCTTCTTCCATTTTCCTGGTAATTGAAAGCTAGCCGAAGAAATAATTTATTAAGTGATGAACAAACTCAGGATGCAAGCTCAATTTGTGCCCATTATTGCATTTGGCATATCATGTTCATTTAACGAATCTGACACACTAAATCAGACAGTCCAATCTAGTGATGGGAGTAATTGCTCTGCTGGCACGCACATTAAAATCCTGCAATGCTTTTTAAAAGGTCCAGCCCAGGCAGGGCTATCACGGTTGATCATTTAATTTACTCTAAATACCCACAGTTGAAAAAAACAGGTTGGGAGGGGATTTTTGTGTCTTTTGCTTCCAATAACAAAACCTCAACTCTTTCACCTCTTCCGCGTGTACCAGTGCCATAGAATAAACCGCTCACCAATGTTGTCAAGATTTCAGACCCTACAACTTAAAACAAAACCCAGACCATCACAAAAGTCTCCATAACACTGTAATAATGCTATCCAGTAGCCAGAAAAGGTTATTGATAAGAAGTAGGCCACTTTTTTAAAAGCCCATTATAACTTTGCCTGCCCAACAAAATATTCAAGCCAACACATCCAGCAGCAAACAGAGAGGAGAACAGAAACAAAACTACAGCAGCAATGGGAAAAAATGTAAAAAAAAAAGTGGCGGAGGAAAAGAAGGATCAAATATACTAAATCAGAGCCCAAGATGCGATCACCTTGAAAAGTATCACACAGGGGATGACAAGAGAGTAGCAGCCCCTGCAACCTCAGTATGTAAAATACATCCATTTCATTACTACTCCTAAGATTTTTTTGCTACAAGAAACAACATCTGTGTTCCCTCTGCTGGTCCTGCTGTAACAGTGACACTATTTCCAAGGCTCTTTGGCCATTTTAGTGCTTCAGTGCTATTTTTCTAAACATTTGAAAGGGAGAGCTTTCAAAATGATATGTAACTTGAATAAAAGAGTTTTCCTTGGATTTCTCTTTATGTTGCTTATTTTTCCTCTTCAAATCTAGACAAGATCTTGTGTACTGATCCCCTGTGTCTGCTGAATTCTGCTGGCTTGAAGTCAACAGTTTGTCTCGCTCCCATCCTAGAAGACTTTCGCCTTCATATTTTCACAACATCAACAGTACTAGTTAAGAGTCACAGCTAATACTGGTTACCCTTTCATTACTCTTTCCACCTTTGGGACAGGGTGGGTGGGTAGAAGGGAAATAAAGAAAAATAAAAAGAGACAAAAACGATTAGACACATATACATTGATAGAATACTTTCTTCACAAATGATAACATCCCATTCATACTTATTAACCTATTTATAGGCTGAAAAAGATACAGAAATAAGTTACAGTGACCTGTTTATGGGGCATGAATTATTGCCCATCTAGACAGTACAGTCAAGCATCACAAAAATTGCATCTTAGGTCTCTTCTTAAGTAAGAGTCCAAGTGGCCAGAAGAGGAAGCAACAGACTAAATGAAAAATATTGATTGAACAACGCGATGGAGGAGAAAGGATATTGAGGGAGACAGTAAACAAAGAAGATGAAGTAAAGGCAAAAGTGGTTGCTGTGGGGGGATGCGGAGCAGGAAGGACAATGCTAATTAATACAGTGCAGATATTCAAGAGAGGAACAAGAGCACGTGAAACAAGTCCACTTGTAGGACAGAATACCAAGTGCAAGGCAGAGATGCAAACCAGTAAAATCTCAGGAAACAGAAAAGCCAAAATGAACCAGTAAGTGTGGCTTATTACCAACATAACCTACGAGGCTAACTTAAATCAGTAACTCAGAAACACTCGCTGGAATGGCACCGCACACTCTGAACACAAAGCTTAACCATAAAAATGAAGAAATTGAGTGTGAAGCCCCCCTTGCGCTGCACGTCACTGAGTAAAACACGGAGCGAGGCTGCTGACAGACACGCCACAGGTGCGCTGAGGGGTGAGAGGTACACGCCAGAGGCTTTAATTTCATGCTTCTGGTGTTCTGTTACTGTTACAGGCTAAAGCCTGTTATGTTTGCTTTATTAGGTGGTTTAATATCATGTCACTCATACACCATGCTCTTTGACATCTCTTCAAGATAATCGGTGACAGAGGCTTTGCCATGAGATCGGGCAGCTGATCAGCCAGGTCATACCTTCTGTCCACTGTCAGGAGCCTTTATCATGTACCACACTATGAGGGAAGAGCAAAAGGAAAGGAGATCGACACGACACAGCAAACATTTCTGCATAAGGGTTGGTTTCTTTCTTGCCCTTTGCAGTGAACAGTTTAAGCTTTGAAGCACAATATCCGATTACCCTTATTTTGGCTTGCGTAACTGGTGATTGCACCCTTGGTCATGAATCAGATCAGCTTCCAGACTCGGCATCTAATTAGAAATAACCTCAGCGGCCGGGACGAGCCCCCGGGTGCCGGCGGCTGCTCGAGGCTGGTTCGGGCGGGCGGGGAGCCGGGGGGGCAGCGCTTCGCCAGCGGCAGAGCCCGGGGCAGCGGAGCGGTGGGCTCCCCAGCACCTCGGGCGGAGCAGTACGGGAGCGGAGGGAAGGGCCGGGGAAGGGGCAGAGCCCCGGGCGGGCGCTCACCTCCCTCCAGCGGAGCTGCCGCAGGCTGATCTTCAGCGCCTCCAGCGAGGTCTTGGCCTTGGAGCTGTCCACCGTGACGCGCGGCCGCCGGCCGGCCCGGCCGCTCTCGCCCCCTCCTCGCCGCCCCCTGCCCCGCGCCGCCCGCCCGCCCGGGCCCTGCGGGCCGGCACCGCGGACGCCCCGCTCCCGGCCGGCCGCGGCGGGCAGCGCCTCTTCCCCCGGGAGCGCCCCGGCGGGCTGGCCGCCCTGCGGCTCTTCGGCGGGCAGGGCCGGGGACCCCGGGGGCTCCTCCGCCTCCCGGGCCGGCTCCATCTCCACCCCGCCGCGCTGCCTCGGCCCGGCCGCCCCCACTCTCCGCCCGTTGCCATGAGAGCGGAGCGGCGGACGGGGCGCGCGAGGGGCCAATCGCCGTGAGGCGGTGACTCCGCTGGCTCCGCCCCGCCGGCAATGACGTATTGTGGCTGACACCGCCATTTTGGGAGCGGGCAGGGCGGCCAGCCCCTTCCGGGGAGGCCATTTCGGAAAGGCACCGGGCAGCCATCTTGGAAACGGGCGGCGCCGGGCGGGAAATCACCTTGGAAGGCGGCGGCCGCCCCGCCGCAGTCACGGCCTCAGGTCGGGGAATGCGGCTGCGCCTGGCGCTCGTCGCCTTTGCCACCGAACCCCCTGCCCGCGTGGCTTAGAAATTAAATCCATTGCGGTGATTTGAATGTGGGGCTACGGTGCTGTTACTCTGGAGACAAAGCCCCACGGCTGTACCTCAGGCCGGCACTCAGCTCTTGAGTTCCCTCACCCTTGTTCTGTAGTGCCCGAATTGCTGGGTGTCCAGTGTATGGCCTGATCAGTTTATGTATTTTCTTAAATTATTTTTAATCAAAAGCCGCCTGGAAAGCCCGCGCTGTGGCTGCGGAGGGGCACAGGGCGCACTGACCGGCCCTGCGCCCTCGGTGTGTGCGGGAAACGTCTCCAAACCGGCGTTTCCACGGCTGCTCAGTGCTGCCCGGCTCCCGGTGAACACCGCGCTGCCAGCGCCACCGGGATCTCAAACAACCCCGCACCGCCCGGCCGAGCCCAGCGCCGGTGAGGAAACAGGGAAACCATCTTCACAACGTCAACAACACAATGAAGAGTCTGAGCAGGATTACATGATCCCTCGCGATGTGAAACACCGAGTGAGCGCGCTGCCGGGGGCAGTTCCGCGGCACGGGCGGGCGGGGGCGCCGCGGCCCCGGCAGATCCGCCCGGCGGGAGAGCGGAACGCGGCAAAACCGGGGAGAACGGGCAGGAATGAGGCGCGTTCTGCGCGGAGGAGCCGCCGCCGGAGCCGTGTGGAGCTGGCCTGGACCGGGACAGCGAAGAAACCATTTAAATGAAAGCAAAATTTAAATAAATGCAGCCAAAAGTTGGGACTTCCAGTTAGGTGTGAGTTAAAATAAAAAGCTTGTGTTAAGACTGAGCTCCTGGCTGTGGATCTCCTCAGACCAGGAGGAGATATGAACGTATCTCTTACCTTGCTAGATCAGGCTTTAGGTACATCTGGACTAATATCCCACCTTCACCCCACAGGCTCCCTGGTATTCTATAGAAGCTGCAACATGAGACACAACGTGTCAGTAACTGCGACTCTGTACGTGTGGACCAAGTCAGCAGGAGTTTATAAAGTTAAATCACCAAGATACAGTCCTATTTCAACAACAACCTAGAGCATCACCTGCAATCCTAACACTACCCTTATTTTTTTCAGTGCATTACCTATCTTCCATTTACCCTTGCAGGCAATGAAGAAACTAATTAATTAATTACAGTCTTGTGTCTTACAGCGTGAAGTGCCCAGGAAGGTTGAGGTCTCTTACTTTACTGCCAGGAAACCACATGAACATTTTTAATATACGCATTAGAGATTTATCCTCACCAATGTCAGCAGTGCTGAGGAAAGCCAGGGAAATAGTTAAGATGGGCCAAGGCATTACGAGGCTTTGGAGCCTGGGAAATACCAAACAAAATGATTGCAAAGGAGAAATATTTTTATATCTAATTATTATATATCCATATTTCTTACGGGCTAATAAGGTACTAGTTGTTTACCAAAGAAGCTGTAATGTATCAGCTACCTGGCTTGCGCTGTATTGTGTGGATAAAACCTTAATTTCATGTTGAGATAAATAGAGATGGTCTGTAGTGTGCAGCATGAAGTCAGACTGTACCCAGTGTTCAGGTACTGCAAGGTACGGGAGTAAAGTATAGGTTGAGTAGCAGTGAGGTAGCAATGTAATGCAGGAGAGTATGTCCTGCTGAATACCGCGAGCTGGATCTAGCAGCAGGAGAGAAACAATATGAAACTTTAGATCATCTGTCCCCTGGGAGAAGAGAGGAAATTTAAAGCTACTGTACTCTTCAACACAAGCTTATTTCCTGAGATTCCTGGTCAGAGGGAGTTGTTGATTGGAACAAATTGTTAGTATCTTGTGGTACCAAGTGAACAAGATGTGTATTCTGTCTAGAACCATACATCTGCTAGACTGTGTTGGGAAAAATATCAATGATTTTTCTTCCTGAATCACTTCCTGGTGTCCCAGTGGCGATGGTGTTTGTAGGCAGAACAGAACGACGTGTGCTCTCCTACACAGGAGGGAATTTGGCAGAATATTGGTACACATGTACGTTTATCAGCGCGCTATCACATACCTTCAAGAGGTTTCAATTCCAGCCTCACAGTATTTTGGCCTTGTAAGAGCCTTGATCTGACTCCTAATGTAATGGCCTGGTACTTTTATTAAATTCAGGATATCAAATATTGCAGAGGTGCTAATCTGATTTTATGGGAATGGGGAAGGACACTGACTGTACAGTACTTTACTCATCTCTTAGGCCAACATCATCACTCTCATTTATCCTGAATTGTAACTTACTGGGTCATTATACCACAACATGGTCAACCCAATGTTTGTGTGTGCAAATACACACCTTCCCATGATGTGCATAAGAAACCACCAGATCCAAGGACAAGTCTGGCGATAAAGCAATTTTACAGATGCAGACAGCCGGTGGGTAACATACTGGAGCACTGTTCCAGAAACCGGCCTGTTCCCTGACCTGGGCCAGCAGGTGCCCTGCAGGTATTTGCAGGAATATTCTCACTGAACACCTGACTTTTGAGAATTACACTTTCCCAGGCAGTGAACTGAACAGTGGGGCCGTCCATCATGAGAATGTGCTGATCCAAGCAACTTACACTGGAGGTGAATTGTACTGCCAGCTCATGGTATACAGAATTCATGAGTCGAACGTGTGAACACATCAAGCTTATGAGTTCAATAAGTAACATTTTTCTTACATAACAAATTTGACTTCTTCTAGTAAGCTTTTTGGTTACTGAGTCTGGATGAAAATTTCTAGCTTTTCTCTAGCATCGTAAGGACAACAAACGTATTATTTTCTACTTTTTTTTTCTTTTTAAAAGGCCAAGACAAGAAAAACATTAAGTAGCATCTAATTTGCAAAAAGATCATACAATCTTTGTTTTAATAAAACTGGCCTCCTGGCAGTGGCGAATTAGTAATTTGCAGAAATACTTAAATGCACCATTTTGAAAAAAAAAAAAACATCTTCCCCAAACTATTTAGAAAGAAAAAAGAGTTACTCATTAAGAACTATCCATCTGTGTCTGTTAATAGTTCCTTTTGCAATGATGGCATCTTCTGTCAGTTTGTACTGTCACGAATCAATAAGAAAGCAATGCTCATAAAAGTCAAAAGAAAACATCTCTAGTACACAGAGCCCATCTGGAAGATGCCGGTGGTGGTGTTACGCTTCAGGCCGGGTTTAACTCTGTACACAGCAGCCCATGCCTCCAGTGCTTATGATAGACCACTGAAGATTTGTGGTTGACCTACATCTGCAAACAAAACATGTGCTGCATACTTGGGGTGGGGGGATTTGCATCACAGAGGATGATGAAAATATGCATAATTGTCCGTGACATTTTTCATTCCCGCGTCCCGCTGCACAGAACTTTGGAAGCGGCCATGCATGAAAGCGGCTTGCAACGGGCAGATTGCCGGGCCGGGCCGCTGAGCGGAGCCTTCAAGACATTAAGCTTCTGTTTCTTCTTGAGCAACACAAATCTGGTATAATCATCTCACCACGCAGACCCTGTACACGCAGAGGACACGCATGACACGACTGAGGGGGCTGGAACAATGACAGCTCCACATGTCACAGCTGCGTTCACATCGTGTGGCAGCTTCAGACTCATTTAAAGATTTTGTTTGCGAGTTTTCGCTGTTTTCTTCAAATCCCCAATACAACAGAGGGTAACATCACTCAATTTCACCCAGCGGTACCTAACTTATCTATTCCTGTCTCTGTATTTCATCATACAGCAGCATTTATAGGACGTGGTTGGTGCCTGCAGGCTTACCAGGTTAAACAAAGATTTTAATTTATCACCTAGTGATCATGAGTGATAGAGAGTTATCTGATGTAAAGCAAACAAGAGGAACTGCAGGTCAAAACACATTTCTGAACTACTTCATCCATCTTTATTTTTATAATTAACCTATACAGAAAAGTTCAGATTTGGCAATGGTTGGGGTTTCTGACTTGTTCCCATTTTTTCTGTAAAACTAAAGCTCAAGATGAATTCATTTAAATGCCCTTGCAGTAGCTTTTTATGACAGCATTTCGTGACTGTGAAGTGACATTTGATCACTGACTGTCTTAAGGTATCAAGAAAAGCCAACAGATTTTGCTGCATAGTAATACTGCTTCATTTCGCTTCCTTGCGTAAAGAAAGCAATTGTAAGGAAAGCAGAATGTGTCTGAAATTTTGGAAATCCAACTGCAATACACAATTTTCTGCCTCTGCTAGCAGAGCACGTTATTCCCATAATATGCTGTCCTCCCCTTCCCCACGTCAGCTCTTCCTGCTCTGTAGGAGGAGGGAACAGAAGCTGGTTGTTAGTATTATGCATAAAAACAACTCCCAAACTCTTAAATGACTCTTATATATAACTGAGATAAAATCCAAAGTCATGGAACTTAGTGAATGGTTTTATTGCTTTGACGCACATGCCGGGTGATTCACCTGTATTCATCTGTCCTCTAAAGCCATCAGGAAGCCAGTTCAGTCACTGTGGTCTTAACTGATGAAACTTTAAGGCAATAGCTGCTGTTTCTCAGTAACTATGAACAGGGCATATTCAGCTTCATTCTGCCTCTTTATTAAGTCTATACAAAAAACCTCTGCGTTCAAGCAAATGCCCATCTCCTGAGGAATGGCCAGTGAACTCGGCTGCTAAATCAGAGAGGGATGTCCGCAGGCACACGGCAAGTCTGCCAGCGTGACGGTACATCGGAGACTTTGCTCTAAAAATCACACCAGCACAGCTGTTAATACTGTTGATAAAGTCGTATGACAAAACCAGACCTGCTAAGATAGTAAACATGCACGGATCTCTCCGATCTTACAAGTATGATATGGAAGAGATTTCCTGTAACGGAGATTTTGTCTGCCATTACTGGATGTCTGTCTGGTTGTTCTTGCTATGTCACATCATATTTATCATTTAAAATCTTTGCAGCTCTGCTGTGCAGAAATAAGTGCTTAAAAAGGTTAGCAGAAGGGAGGAAAATTCCTTGACATCAAGACCAGGTCTCCTTTGGAAAGCGTGCAGTGCCTCTGCTCCTCCTTTGTCTGAGTTGTGAAGGTGGGTTTGGAAGAAACCTGCCAGGATCAGGCGGGAGCAACAGCGACCTGCGCTGCAAACCAACCGACAAAACAACTAAAGAACACCCAGCATGTAATACTACCCCATTTACACCATATTCAAGGTCTCTTCAAACAGTTACGTTGAATAGGAAGAGGGATTGCCATGCAGAGCAAATGTCAACGTAGACAGAAATGCGTATCCATGTGAGAGAAAGAAATTTCTGTAGCCTGGGCCTGAAGAAGAAAGCTGATATAAACCTTTTCTCTGTAAAAACACTTGAAGCTACGAGCCAAGAAGCTGTCTGTGGTGCTTCACTCCTACTGTGTTCAGAGAAATGGGACTTTCTGTATGTGCTTTGCACATCAAAGGAATAACTAGCTCCGTACCTCCATCTGATGCAAACACCCACTACGGAGTTTGGCGTCAAGAAGGCGTAATGCTAGTAGGGGTTTGTTTATACTAAATCCGTGACGATGTACTGGGTAACTGTTTAATTCCACATATTTGCCCAGCTTTATTGTCCAGAAGAAAAGGCATACAGCTTTCTTACTTGCAATGGAGTCAAAGAATTTTCTTTGCCCAACAAACAAATTAGAAAGTTAACAGCTTTTTAAGTTTAGCAGCTTTCGAGCTCAATTCTCAAACACAGATCCAAACCATTAACCTTAGAAGAGCTAAGCCCTACAAAAAGTTCACAGAAGTTAATGAACATGGAATATTAAGCACCTCCATTCAATTGTGATCTAACAGAGCCTGGCACTGCAAGCTTTATTAAATCACAGTTGCCTGATTTTTCCCAGGATTCCTATGAGATGTTTCTTTCCCTCTACTCAGAGAATTTTATAATCTGCAGGATACTGGAGAGCAGCAGAATGGAAATAGAAAGACCATTCTTGTTACCTCATCCTGTCCTTTCTATCTGATTTTAAAAAATGTAACTATCCCAAGCGAAGTCCATATGCTCCCACTCACATAGGAATGCTCTTGTGGCCATGGGAGCGTAATGAGGAGCAACTTTCAGCAGCTCAGCACCACGACAGGTCCGTGCACGCCCCAGTTAAAATGCGGTATTGCAGAATCCATGGACAGACTCACAAGTAGTGGCTGTGTTAGGTTTTTATCCCCTTACTGGTTCAGTTTTGCTGGCATTAGCATCAAAGGAAGCACAAGCACAGGCTGACCAAGTGGCATCTCCTCCTCTTTGGGCTCAGGAGAACCAAAGACCTGAATCTTGCTCAATCAATCCAAGGACATTTGCACACAAAATCTAGGTTATTCATTCAGGTCAACAGCTATTTTTTAATTCAAGATTCGTACAAGATAAGTGCCATTAAATGTTCTAAGTACACACTAGACAACAGCATAAAGATCACACAGAAAATCACCAACAAAGAGCTAAACTGATGAATCTGCAGGTGAGAAGTGTATCTAGAGTAGCATACTGGACAGAAACCAATTTATGTATTTCCATACCTGAAACAAAACCCATTTTGAGTTGTTATGCTGTATAAAAGTGGGATGAGCATAAACACGTGAATATTTACATGAGAGGGTAATGCAACGTTTTAACTTGAAAGAAAACAAAGCAGCCTGTTTGAGAACAGAAAAACTTCGCAAAGACAGGAGGCTGACCACAGAACCCACCCAGCACAAGTGCCAGAGTGAGCTGCTAATACCGCAAAATACTTGAACATGTAGGCTCACAGTCAGTGAACCAATATTAATTCTTTGGGCTTTCTCTCCCTCTCTTAATTATAAGTTTCTGGATTTTTGGCTCTTGCCCATCTCCTGCTGACTTACAAGTACTTGGAGATGCCAAGAAACTCAGGATGATTACGCTCCTGAGATGGAGACAGGGAGTTGTGCGCTGTCTGCCTGTGGCCAACATTTTATCTCTCGCTAATGTGAAAGCCACACAAAAGGTGGTATCCAACAATGTTCAGGCATCCAGCTGGGGAGTTTTGTATGACAAAAGTTGTAACTGATTACTCAAAAATTAATTCTAGGGAATCCAGATAAGATCAGTTAGAGCACATATGAGCCTCCACCCCTTGGATTCTACACAGTTCACATTTCTGATCACTCCTGTAAAGGGCCAAGAGTGCATCTGTGCTAACAGTCAGAGGATGAGTCTTGGGTCTCGCCATCCCTTACCTGTGCTGGTTCCTGCTGAGAACACGTCGGGCAGCCCAGAGCGTTGCAGGACTCACCGGGCACGGCTCTGCCTCGTCACCGAGATGGAGCTGGAAGGGAAGAACACCCTGAGTGCACAGGTACAGCAGTAACACCCCGCACCCACAGCAAAAATCCTGACACTGTATTCAGTCAGTCAGTAGGACATCGACTGTGCAACACTAACAGAGCTGTAAGTCACGTTGACATCGGACATGCCTAAGGGTGCCAGCCTACCCTTCCAGTGCAGGAGCTGCAGTGATATCCTACATCATTGTGTACACTGTTTTTTTAGAATTTCTAACACAGGAAATGGAGCAGGTGCTGCTGACATGGTACAGAGTGACCTACACTATCCAAAAGAGCAAAAGTTTGATTAACCTGAGGCTCCGTCTGCGAGCCGCACGGCGCTGCCGCTCGCGGCCAAGGCACCGCCGCGGTGCGCTGGGCCAGCTCCGCGCTGTGCGCTGAGAACCCGGAGCTGGTACCTTTGTGCCCTCGGGGGCTGTGACCTGGTATCGCTCCTCTATTAAAACAGCAGCATCAGGCCCGGATAGCCCCAGACACACTGAAAGACAAAACCTCCGCAAGCCAAACTTCAACAAGATGCTTCAGGCGATTATTGTCGAGCCGACAGAGAAGACTTTGCGAGGTGGAACCTCCCAGAGTCCCAGAGCTCCGCTCCTTCCAGAGGGCCAAGGCCCAGACTGACCCCGGCGTCACCCGAGCGACGGCGCCGCAGGGCCCGAGCGGCCGAGCTCACGGCGGGCGCTGCAGGAAACCCCGCGCTGCCCGCCGGGCGCGGCCCCGGTACCGCGGCGCCTTCCCGGGAGCGGCCGGGCCGCGGGTCCCGGCGGGGCGGCCGAGGCGGAGCGGCCGCGGGCAGGGCGGGCAGGGCGGGCAGCGGGCGGGCTCCACCGCCCCCCGCATCACATGAGGGAACTTCGGGCCAATGGCGCCGCGGCGGGGCCGGAGCGCCGCTCGCACCCGCGGACGCTCATTCAAAACGCGGCCAGGCTCGGGCGCCGGTAGCCCGGTCCCCGTGTCCCCGCTCCGCGCCGCCAGCCCCGGGGCTCCGCGGGGCCGGGCGCTGCCGGCGGGGATGCCCGGCGGGGCCACGGCCTGAGGCGGCCGCCCGCCCGCCGCCATGCCGGTGAAGAACCGGTACAACCTGGTGGACGATGGCTGCGACTCCCGCGTCCCGCTGCACAACGAGGAGGCCTTCCAGCACGGCATCCACTTCCAGGCCAAGGTGAGCCCGGCCGCGCTCCCCCGGCCCGGCCGCTGCCGGGACCCCCCGCCCGCCAGAGCCGCTCGCCCCTCCAGGCTGCGGGGGCTTTGGCAGAGGCCGAGGCGGCCCCGGCGGGTTCCCCCGCGGCGTTGGGCCCTCCGGCCCCTGCCTGGTGCAGACCGGCCCCGGGCACAGGGACCCGCGGGCTGGGGCTCCGGGGCCGAGCAGGTGCCAGCGGCGGGGCCGGCGCTGGACGCGGGTCGTGGCCGGGCTCGCTGTGCCCCCTCCAGCCCTGCCCCGGGTGTGTTTCTTGGCTCTGGAAGTGCCCCTGGCCCACGCAACTGTGTGCCAGATCTAAGGAAGTCTAAAGAAAACACCGATAAATCTCGAAAGCCTGACGTTTGATCATCACAATCAAACAGGTTCTTGCTCTTTTCATAGTATTTTTCTCAGCTGTTTAATCCTGAGAAGCCACCTTGTGCGCTTCATTAGAGAAATGACCTGGAAAGGCTCCTCCAGCCAGTGGAGGATGCTGCTGGTGCCAGGTGCACGTCCTTGTCCTTGCTCGATCTGTGCCCGTCCTGTCCCCACCGGGCAGGACCGCGTCCCTGCCGCAGCAAGGTGACAGCTCTGGGTCCCCCTGGAGACCAGCAGACCGCTCCGTGCTGCTTAAAACCGTATCAGTGCCATGTTCCTTCTGACCTGTTCCCTGCATGAAAACCTGGGCAGGCAGGGTCTTTGTTTAGACACATGCAGCCTTCAGGCATCAGGAGGAAATACCGATATTGTCAGAAATTTCATATTGATCACGATGAACGATCTGGCAGCGCAGCTTCACTCTCAGAAAGTGACTCCATTGGAATTGACATTCTGTAGAGAGCGCAGGGAACGGGTTTATAATTCAGCTGACAAGAAGAATTGCATTTTGCTGGAGCAACTCTAGGGTTCCCTTCCCTCTTTGCAGGTGGCCTAACACAGATTAGAAATGGAATTCACGCCTGCTGTCTCCTGAGCTAGAAAGAAGGGGCATATATATTCAAATAAAGCTTTGAAATGCGAATTTTGTGCATTTTGGTTTTCCTGCTAAAAGATCTGTAAGATTTAAGCAGGATCTAGGATGGATTTGAATAGACAGTTAATCATGTATTTTAAAAATATCTCTTCCTTAGGGGAGAAAAAGAATTAATCTTTTTTTAAATTAACATTTGCTGTCCTGCAGACTGTGCTGAGAAGAAAAATCCATATTTTGATTTTTAAAATACAAGAAAACTGTAACTGAGTGAAATGGGCTTCTTCAGATTGACAGCTTCAGGCATCCAGAACTATTCAGAGAGTGGATAAGGCTGTGGGATGTGTGGGTCTGAGGTGGCATTTGCATTACCTTAGTAACACGCTCGCTCGGCTCTGCTGTGAAGTCTGTCTCTTGCAATTAGGACTCTCATTGTGGGCTCATCACTCGGCTGCAGCTCTGGCAACGATGGGGCTGGCACTGCCTGCCGGGTGGCTCGCACCAGCCCATCTTACTGACCACATCCAGCCTGTAATCTCCGCATACCAAACTGTCTTACTTGCCCTGTAATCTTCAGGGACAAACTTCAGGACTGGGAGCTGCTGGTGGGCAGGTTTATGCAGCGCTCGGTGGGCTGGCAGGGCTCTGCGCCACCCCCAGACCCTGCGGCGAGGCCAGAGTGGGGAGCTTGTAAGAATCTTTCCTGGCGCAGCAGTCACCAGCTCTCTTCCTACCCCTGCTATTCATTTATCTTTGGTAGCGTGGCCTGTTCCCGCTGCAGCGCCGTTCACCGACAAAAGGCCAGCCGGCTGCACCGAACTGATCTGGATTACCTGTGACTGTACCGACAGCCATCGCGAAGCAGGAAGGAGGTGTCTGCAAACCAAGGAGACCGCGGATCTGGAGCAACGTGGATATGCCCTCATCAACCAGGGCTGAAAGAAATCCTGGCTCTGTCACTCCCTTCCCTGCTGCCCTCAAGCTCTCGTGATCTGGGTGGTTTCACTCTCTTGTGGTTTACCAAAGGCTACGGCTGAACTTAACTGCTCTTAAAAATGCCATTTTGCAAAGGCATTTACAGAAGCATCAGAAAAGCCAGATGACCTTTCTGATTGCTTACAGTGTTTGTTTCAAGACAGATGAAAGAGCAGTAAATACTGAGCCAAGAGAACTCATCTCTCAAAGCCCTATTAAGCAGAAGTTTTTCGAAGTTAAAATCCATTGGAAGCTGCAAGCGTTACAGTAGAGAAATAAAACCAGAACTATGTCAGTAACAGTGACAGATATGGGGCTGCTCCTGGGAAAGTATTTTGTTTCCATTGATACGTATATCGAAACAACCCACAACTGGAAACCACACGCTCAAACAGGCAAGATTCATGCACAAAATGCTCTTGAGAGGGGAACTAAGCTTTGCGAGCTGCCCCGTGCTAACCTGTGCCCACCATGCAGTGTTTTGGCAAGGGAGCCACAGACCCCACTCAGAACCCACCAGCACCAAGTCCAACGGGCACTGCAGCTCCTGCAAGCACAGTTAAAAACAACTGGTGTAGGATGTGGATTTGAGTGGGTTTACCAGGATTCTGCAGATAGGTCCAGCCAAGTGGGGACCACGGTGTTCAGAGGGAGGATAGTCCAGATTGAAAAGTCAGGCCAGAACCATGATCCTTTTCCAGAAGAGCTAGTTGCTGCACAGCCTGGCAACTTTCCAACTCTTATGTGCTTTTAGTTACGAGTATTTTAAAAACAGAAGTAGTGAGGAATGACAAAGGATGGACAGTCCCATTTTCAGACCCAAGGGATTGTAACTTGATTAGCGATAGATGCTGCTCTGCAAAGCACAGGTAAAGGCACATCCAGAATCTGAATGAGGTCAGAAGCTCATGCCCAGTGTTAGAAATCCATTAACTTCTCCCTGACTCTGATAATATTATCCATAACAGATATTCCTGTCATGTTATGGGTCAAGAGAGTCTAACCAAACAGGGACTAAATTAATGAGATGCTGTTTGTTTTGAAGCAGCCTACACCATTAGCTTGTGCATTACTTCACAGACATCTCACTGTTCTGTCTTTCAGTACATCGGTAGCTTGGACGTACCCAGGCCCAACAGCCGCGTGGAGATCGTGGCAGCCATGAGGAGGATTCGGGTAAGTCCAGCAGAGCCAGCAATTCCCAAGACATATTAGCACAGACCCATCCCCTGCTCTTTCCAAAGGGATCAGTTGGCAAAACTCAACCATAAACCCCCAGTCTCTGCTGAGCCGGTATAGGGATTGAACACAAGACATTTTTTTACCCTGTTTGGGATTTTTTTCTGTGTGAAAAACGAGATGCATGCAATCTGCTCCACAAAAGCATTCAAACTCATTGACAGTTCCAAATATATTATGTTATTGTATATTGAAATATCAGTGGCCTGGCAGCTGTTATGGATGTAAATCCTATCAGATTAGACTTTGTGGATTCTGCTGCTCATGGAATAATTTGCTGCTTTCCCCGATCCTCCAGTACAGTTTTACAGTTCCTGTTTCTCATCATCAAGTCTGCGCTTTTCCTTCTCCAGCCCTTTATTCCTCAGAACAGCCTGTGAATGATCCCCAGAATTAGCCACGATTAGCAGGGTGGGTAGCTTACATCTGCTTCGTGTATAACCAGTTCAAGTGTATCTACCCCAAACGGCAGCGCAGCTGTTGTGTCTGGCTGAAGTTTTGAAGGGGTCTTAATTCTGAGGCTGTTCACATGCCTTGCGTCAGCTGAAGCAGGTTTGAGAATCTTCCATTTAAAGCTTTGAAGGGATTATCGTATTTTCCCCTTCCCCCCACAGTGTTTAACCATCTAATTTTCATTTAGAATGCCGCTTTTTAAACTTAGCCTGTAACTGGCTGGGGAGCTACTCTGTTCATCTCCAGCCAGGCTCAGTAATGACATTCCCCTGCCTTTGCCTGCTCAGACTATTAGCAAAGCTCGTGCTCGGAACACAGCGCAACAGCAGTCTAAATTGCCTGGTTATTTATGGAACAGGTGAACATCTATAGGAAGCAAAAGCAAAGTGAGGACTACCAGGGCAGTTTAGATGCTGACATAACAATTGGTTATTTTTGATCCGAGTCAATATCGGACTTGACACCGCACTTCTGATCTGTGACAGGATAACACCTTTGCCAAAAAAAGCAGACAGTACTTTAATATCAGTTTCTAGAAGGTGCTGCATTCTATTTTCACACCCACTATGGCCATGATGGTGTCCAGCTCAGAGCCTTGGCAGTGCGGTAATACACTTGGGTGCTATGTGAGGCATGTAAGGAACTGCTCTGCATTCATGGATGCCATCAGTTAATTTTATCACACAATAATTTTTAAGTAGGCATCTTGTGTTCTATAGTGGGTTTTTAATCTTGGAAACCCTTTCCAAAAAGGGAGGGCTTCCCTTTTCATGGGCGTATTGTACAGCAGGATCTTATTCAGACACTTCCTGGCTGCTGAGCGGAAGATGCTCCTCTATTGACAATAGTTAATTGGCACTGATCCTTAATTAGAGCATAAAGAATGAACTGGGAGGTCTTTGAAGAGAATTCTAGTGCATAGAGTACACAACCTAGGAACTGAGGGAAGATGGGGGTTATTTATGTAGCGTTCATTTGCATGCAGAGGCCTTGTCTATACTGGGTTTTTTTCCCATGGACTTTCAGCAGCACCAATTGCAATTGGGAGGAGACACTGGAAGAAGCTAGAAACTAGTATTTTGCGACCATCTGATTGTGAGTGGCAGTGCCTGTTTGCACTGCAAGAGCGAGGAAGGTCCTGCAGCTCTGCCAAGCGCTGGCAGGGGCACATTGTGCTGAGGCTTTCATCCTTTGTGCACTCCAGTGTTCCACTGGAAGTCTCTACTGGAGCAGAAGAGAAAAGTCACATAGTACAAGCCCTCGCACAACATTTCCTACACTGCTCTGTGTGCCCTGCAACATGGGAGGAGGCGGCGTGAGCCATCGCCGGAGCAGCCGGTGACAGAGCGTCTGAGCACGGGGACAGCCCAGAGCGCGGGCAGGGTGTTACTCATGGCTTCTGCCACCCCAGCAGGGGACCAGGGAGGAGGATGAGGAGTCACAGCCCTGTATTTTCCCAGGCTCTGACCAAGCTGGTTACTCTGGTTACTCATTAGTAAGTTGATAGAAGCTCTGAAACTGCCTTCCTGCTACCGTGTCTGATTCTGGTCTCCAGTCTGTGATTAAAAGCACTTGCCCCAGGGAAAAAACCTTGAGCTACCCAGCACTCAAAGTTGTCCTTAGAATGTGGGGACAGAGGGAAGGTGGTAAGCACTCCAGCTGGCAATTCCAGTTGCCAAGTCTTCTCCTTGGCACCTTCCCATCCTGTGGTTTGTACTGGGCTCTTTCGCCAGTTGCGTATGAATTATACCAGGGAAGCTGGGAGGAGCTCAGGGGTATTCTCCTGGCGTTAGCAGAGCAGTCTGCTTGCAGATTTGGGACACGCAGAGCACACAGACTATAGGACATTACTCCCAGAGAGCCTCAAATGACACGTTTTAACATTAGTCTGCTGAAATCACAATCTGCTCTTTTGCATGAGGTATTTAAGATGCACTCTCATAGTAAAGCTTAAATCCATATTCCAGACTGAATGGATGCCTGTAGAATTGCTAGCAATACTCCATTAGTCACACATTAGATTCCCATTTCATAATAGACTAGAAAACCTTGTCTCATCATGTTCTGTGCTTCCACTGGAAGGAATGTAAATGCCATAGATAGCACAGGGAAGCTGCTGTTCTAAGCTTCCTATCATACAGAGCTAGACAACTTAAAGTTTGCTAATCCTTCCCGTGGATTATTAGCTGCATACAGCTGCCATGTTATTATATGATCATCAGAGTTCAAAGTAATCCCTCTACCTCCTCTTGCCCTGGCAGGGGAGGTGATGAAATTAGTTTGCTACTTGCTGTGCCTGTCAGAGCCCGATGTCCTTATTCAAGGTGCTGTTTATGGGAGTCCAGCTGCAGGCGCCCAGCACGGGCAGGTTCCTCCACCTCCCAGGAGAAGCGACGTTCCGTGTCTGCCCGAGGCCACCCAGGTCCGGGCGCCCGGCAGCGCCTGCTCCAGCTCCCGCGCTCGGATCAGCGTTCTGGTGGGGCTGGCTCTCTGCTGAAGTGGATTCATCTGCAGATATTGGAGCTTTCTCAGCACTCCAGGGAGCTTATGTACTATACAAGATTTTTCTTCCTGCAGAAGTGGCAGATAACATGAAGAACGTAGAAGTCCTTCTCGAGGGCCCAAACAGCTCTCTGATTCAGCAGGGTCACTGTTTCCCTAGACAGATTCTGGATTATTTAATGATTTCACAAGGGAACAGCCAACTGGTGCTGTGCCCATCCAAGCACTGGGATGAACAAACAGGAGGCAGGCATCCAGACTAAAGTGATTCTTGTTACCTCCACATTTCTTAGGCTTAATTTAATTGAGAAGTTGTTTTCCCTAGGGGCCAGTATGCCAGGGAAACAGCAGCATTTCTCAATCTTGATGCAGGATACATCAGAAATGCCCAAGTTCTCCTTGGCATGAGAACAAGGTTCTCACTTCAGCCTCCCTCTTATCCCGATCATTCTTGCTGCATCCGTGCTCTGAAGCAGAGCCTCAATGCTTTGCAATTTCTCTACCTGGTATTCTAGTGAGGAAGCGCAATCTAGCTACACTGTAAATCACATTGACTGCCAAATATCATCTGGTAGCGTTGAAGTGTGACATGGCATCAGTTTAAATCAGGATGAATAA
Source organism: Streptopelia decaocto (assembly GCF_964273445.1). Taxonomy (NCBI): domain Eukaryota; kingdom Metazoa; phylum Chordata; class Aves; order Columbiformes; family Columbidae; genus Streptopelia; species Streptopelia decaocto. The sequence continues at coordinate 10,534,710 of NC_138672.1, forward strand.
AAGTTACAATCCCACAGTGCGCTTTAGGGAGGCGAGGGGGCAGGGACAGCCACACAGAACCAGCAGCTCCCAGTCCGAGAGCTGGGCTGGTTTCATATGGCAGTTTACACATAAAGCCGTGCCAGGCTGTAAATTGCAAAAAAACTGGGAAGAGGACTTTAGAGGGACAAGCTTCCTCAAGCATGTACCTTTCTCTTCCTCCTTCTCCCACATACCAAAAGCACAACATATGTAACCCAAAGTATGCCACAATCTCCAAGACAGCATCTTTTTCTAGAACACCTTCCCTGCTTCTCTGGAGATCCATGCAAGAGTTGCTTACGCTGACACATATTAAACAGAGCCTATAGCCTCTAGGAGAGAGCAGTGAGTTTAGATATCCAAACCAAGTATACATGAGCGTGTACAAACTTGCTCTGATACCTTTTGCAGAAAGTCTGGTGACAGTTCTGGCTCTTCTCCAAAGCAGAAAGGCTCATGCAGCTTCACGCAGCCAGTACATGATCAGACTATATTCAATCCTCCCTCAGCACAGCCTACAAGTCTACTGAAAAAAACCTTGAGGAACTTGCACTAGTGCCTTGGAAGGAGATTGGCAGGCGATCACGGATGGCTTTGAGTCCTCTGCTTAGTCTCTGGATCTTTCTTTACTTCTGCCTCCCTGTCCGGCAGCCCACACACCTTTGCTTGCAACCTCACCTGCTATCTACTTCATTTAGGGAGAACACCAGTCAACACAACAAAGCTACAGGCCCAGAGAAGAGCAGTCAGGAGCAGACAAGTAGGCTAAGAAAGCCGAGACTGCCACAAGGGCATCAAGAGCAGCGGGGATGACTTGGCTCAAGGCATTGTCACCGTATGTCCCTTCTCTTCCCCAGGCAAGGCTGTGTCCCATTACCACTGGCAGGACTGCTCAGCCCCAGGAAACACCAGCTACTGCCGGGGTCCCATCCACGCCAGGCGTCTGAGGCAGTTCAAGGTTTCTACCACACAAGATTAAGTTAATTGGTTTTACCTTTCTAGGCCCTGGCAAAATACAGCAAGTGTTTTCAGGATGGTAATTAAGTGTTAATTGCAGCTAAGTTTAGCCCTAATGCCTCATTAGTTTGTTTTCCTCTATTTGTTGCAGCTATAGCAGAGTCTCCTGCACGGGGATGGGGATCAGGCCGGGCTTGCTGAGCAGCAGAGGGTTCCCGCAGTGTGCTCCACGGCCCCACCTGAGCCCAGGATGCCAAGAGAAGGATATCTGGTGCGAGACAGAGGCCCTCAGACCTGAATGCTCCAATTAATATCTAGGCAGCAGCTCTGCAGGCGTCTCTGGTGCACACAGACTCACACATTAGACTCTTCATTATAAGGGGGATTTTGCATCCCTTCTGTTACTCCTTTGCTGGAGCCTTCACCACCACAGCCCCCTTAGCAGGTTCTTCGCCCTCTCCCATGCCAGAGGGCTAGGTAGTGGGTTTAACAAGGGCAGGCTGTACTGAAGCTACGACTATTCAGTACCCTGCTCTACCAAAATGCATTTTACTGCTCCATACTGCAAACAGCACCTGCGTTTGGTTCCAGCTGTCTGTTTGCTGGTCTTTAAGAAGATAACAGACCTGACAGAGATGCCCTTGGGAGCAGAAGCCACCTTACATTAGGAGATAGCAGCCACGTTGCAGGTCTTACCTTCCCGCAGCACGGCCAGCGGTGAGGAGGGGGGTGATCCATCTGGCAGAGGGTGGGCAAGAACGCATTTCTCCAGGCAAAACGAGCAGCCTCAGATTAAAGCTGCAGAGCCTCATTTTTACCACCAGCCAAGCTGCAGCCTCCCAACCAACCCCTACTCCACTCCCACTGAGTTTTGTAGCCTCTCCCCTTTCCCAGTGTGCCCTGCAGCCCTAATCAGCCAAACCGCCAGGTGGGACAGCATGTCCCGGGGGTCCCTCCCCGTGAAGGCCCAAGGGAGGGGAATGCTGAGTGATGCAGGTGCGGCTCCTTAGGCCTCTCTACACGTGTTCTCCAGTCTATAGTCACCTTGACAGGCTCAATTGCTTTTCACACGTAGGCTGCTTTACTAGCCTTACAAAAATTTTAATTTCCATGAACTGAAGAAATGCCTTTAATACAGAAGCTGCTTTTCTAGAATAATTGAGTCTGCCATATTTCAGACTAAGCCAAGCTTGTTTTATCCAGTTTCTACTCTCCATATTACTATAACGCAAAGGGAAGAAGCTCTTATGGAGATGTTTTTGCGGTGGTGTCATGCACAGCGTTTCTAGGCAGCGTTGCGCATCTGTGGTGGGGAACTGAGTGCTCTGCTGTGTGTCTTGAGTGGGAGGAGAGGAACAAACACCTCTGAGATTGCACGAGAATCCAGCCTGCTGCTCGGGGACGTCTCCCCGTGCCATAGAGCCGCCCCACTGACGTAGAATCTCTTGCAGGTTTCCACTCTGCTCATCTCCAATCTATATCACCTCTGGACTTGTTGCCACAGAATAATGAGTTAGTTCTCTCCTACCACTTCACTTCTGAGCTGAAATGAGCGGGGTCTGGTCTGGCTGTGAATGCAGCTGGCTTAGAGCCTTTCCAGTAGCCACATGCGATGCCCTAGTTTTTGAGAAGTGACGGGTGATTGTAGATGCCCGAGTTCTTGTGCCCTGTTCAGACAGTGCACCGTGTGTGATTGATAACAGATGGATGGAGGATCAGTCAGCAAAATGTGTCATCTCTAAGCAACAGCGACCTTTCAATGCCTTCCGCAGAGTGCTGAAAACTGGATGGCTCCTCCAAGGAGGGGGTGGAACTAGTGAGACAGATTAATATTGTTTTTGCATAAGAGTCATGATGGATTGGAGTTTGGTTGAAGGCTAATAAAGGCAGCAGTTAAACAGAAGCTGAATTAAAATGTTAGTACTAAATAAAACAAGACAGAGCTTTTTGTCCAATGCTAAACCTTGGCAATGAGGCAGGAACCTTTAAATTGTAAAAGAAAGTGGCTTTAACAGTATTATCATTATATTGCTGAAGCATTTGATTTCACTAGCTAAAATATCAGAAATATCAGCATATGAAATCTCTGCAAAGCTTGTAACTAGTTTGACATAAAGTAGCTTATTCAACAATTATGTTACTAGTTGTAGAGTATTGCAGAGATAAAATAGAATGGCTTTCAAATTACATTCTGGTGTAGAACAATCAGCCATGACTCAAAGCTGCTGCTTTATCAGTGCCTGAAAAAATTAACTGAGATGGCAACCAGAGTGGCACCGAGCACGCTGGATTAGCTCGTTAACAAGGAGGTGCCTTGACACATTTCAGGAGCAGGAACTAATCAGAGTGGTCCATGAAAATACACTGCAACCTGTCCCATGGGTGAAACTGTCTACATGCAGGGAAAAATGGAACAAATAGAAACCAAACAGGTAGTAGCTGTGGTGTGACCTTGTGCTTTGACCTCGGCGTTTCTGGCTCTTAGGAGGGTCCGCAGTGGGCATGGAGGGCTGGACCTGGTGCCACAGCAGCGGGTGCTGGTGTAGGTGCTGTCTGGATCTTGTCCAGTGCAACGGCCCTTTGTACTTTATGGTGTTCTGAGGAGAGAGGACCCTGAGGGACCATGACCAGAAAGCAAAATTCTGCCTAGCAAAATAAGGTTTGGTAACACGGGTTCTACCCGTGCTTGCTTCATTCTGCTTTTTGTTCTGTACTAAATGAGGCCTGAAGGCAAACAGAATTGGTGCTGCTTAACATAATACTTTGACAAACTACTTCATGTTTTGACCAAATAACTCTATGATAAATCTACAGAAGTCTTGAATGGGTCCCTGGAGGGAAGGATACTTTGATGAGGGAGTAGGGACTTTTCAAAGGCATTATGGAATGGCTTGCTTTCTTTTCTGCAGTACTGATTAGACATTCTCTAAATGGCCTTTCCCTGGGCCAGATGGGCTATTTGGACTAATTGGCAACCGCCTGACTGTTTTCAGGACACCCGAGTCACTTGTCCCTTCCTCCATCCTTCTGTGGGCGCTGCTGCAGGGACCCTCCGCACGCCAGAGCTGCAGGAGGGGGGTCTGGCCCCTTGCAGTGCACAGAGCACCAGGGCACCCCAACCGCCGCTGCACAGCCAGCTCCAGCGCACCCAGAATCCCACCAGCCCTCCGAGCTCCAGGCTTCTCATACTAAAACCAATTCTTGTCACAGGAAGAAGAGCAGTGGGACATGTTCAGACTAGATGCAGTGTGATGGAGGATTAGGTGCTTACGGCTGGCTGCAGGAGGGTGTGATGCCCGTGGTTCCTCTTCAGGGACATGGGTCCTTTGGTGGAACTGGCCCAGATGCTGCTGCCTGCCACCAGCACCCGGTACTTACCACAGCACCACATGCTGTTCCTGAGACTCCAAGGTTCAGTGATCCCAAGCCATCACAGACCGGTTCAGTCCTGCTGCAGCCTGTGCTCCTGCTGTTAATGATTACGGGGCCTAAACTTCTATTTTCTTATTTTCATGCCATTGCCCCCCGGGCAATGCTGGACTCCCACACATCTTGCTTCCTCGCATCCAAGGTGGAAAACCACAGTAGGTCACAACTGCCCCTCCTGGGAGCAGGGGCTGGGTTGATTTAATTACTGGTTTGAACACCTGGGTCTTCTCTCTTCTGCCTTCTCCATCTTACCCTCACCTGCCCATACAGAGCCCTGGGAGCCTCGCCTCCCTCCCCGCTCTTGCTGCCTTCACCCCCGTTTGCCATCCCGCTCCGTGTGGACTACCTGCACTGAAATAGCATCATTACATAAACGCAGAGGGAAGTGTTGCATTATTTAGAGGCCTGAAATCCTGGCACCTGCCTTTGTCAGAGCCTCAGCATGGCAGCAGGATCAGGATTTCTCGCTGTGCTGTGCCCTCGTTCAGCACCCCAGAGCCCCCACCGCACACCCTGCAGCTCGCACAGCGTGGCAGGTCCTGCTGGCTCCCATGGCCTGGACTGGTCACCTGGACCAGGTGTTGTATGCCCCAAAAAACAACTGTCACAAATGGGCCTGTGAAGAGACACAGAACTAGAAATTGACTTAATTTTTATTCTCTCTCCAAGCAAGCAAAAAAAATAGCTCCCAGAGATAAAGCAAAGCCATCCCATTAATCACCCCTGTCCTATCTTCCCTCCTGCTTCTCTAAGGGCATCATCTCTCTTCCCTCTGCACAGCTGAGCCATAACACCAAGAAGGGAGCAAGGAGCATCTCCCTGCCGCCAGGCCCACGGGGAGGGGTTGGAAGGCACCAAAAGTACAACAGGGATTTTGGAGCAAGCAGCAGAAATCGTCAGTTGCTCCCCGTGTGTGTCTGTACGAGCAGTATCTGCTGGCCTGGCTGGGTAGCTGACACTTCGCAGGGGACTGGCCGTAACCAGAACAACTGAATGAATGCAGCAGAAAATCAGCATCCTTGCTTAGGGGATGAGAAACCAACACACGAAATACTTCATTACCTTCCCACAGCCACATAGGGGGCCTGAGGCTTTTTCATGGAGCTCTGAGCCTGCTACAGGGTCCTGGCTCCTGCTCTTCTGAGCTTTGTTGTTTGAACATTGATGAACAAGTTTTAAAAGAATTCAGTCTCCTAAGCTGCCTCTTGTCCTACATACCAGACAGGAGGGCAACTAGGATATGAAACATTTATACAGAACCAGGACCTTCTCTGCAGGGCCTCTTGACACATGTTTATGGGGAAAATACAGAATTACTTGAAGGTATCACAGTGTATAATTGCAGTTTCACTTCTAAGGGTTATTTCAGGTGAATCTGACCTGCTTCTAATGAAATTAGCACTTTTTGTCTGCAGTAACCTAGCAGCTCTTTGAGGTAGGGATCATTTTCATGCTCATGTGCTCTCTGCCTGGTACATGAGACTCCATTGGGGTGGGGTCCCAAGACACTACTTCATTAGTCAAACTAATTAATCATCCAGAGCACTGCAGAAGGAAAAGGTAATTTGTTTTCTCCTGCAAAGTGAATAGAGGTGGGGAGGAAAATAAGACCCAGCTTCCCTGGGAGCTGGGGCTGGGCTGCCCTGGGGACACGAGGACTGAAAGGCTGTGTGTGGGAAAGCTCCCTAATAAACCTGGGGACAGCAGGGGGTTCCTGGAAGTGACAGTCACACAATGCTGCTTTTGTCAGAGAGGCACCAAAGGCCAGATGATGTCACCTTGCGCTGGGCTTCAGCGCTGCCTGTGCCCCGGGGATGGAGCTCGGCAGTGTCGCAGTATCTCTGGAACAGGGAGCACGCCTTGAAAAGGCCGCTTTTATCCCACCCTTCTTTAAAAGCAGGCAAAGAAGCCTTGTTCCAGAACAGTCCGCCTGTTTTCAGAGGTGGAAAGACTAATTAAAGAGCCACTGCTGGTCTCCCCACCAGCTCTCGTCACCTGCAGGAGCTCTGCTCTCCCCCACAGGTGTAACTCTGTCCTCCACATCCTTCTGACTGTCCCAGAAGAGCATCTAAACTCCAGCCACATCCTTTGCCTTCACCACCTCACCTTTAGAGAAGTGCCGCTTCCTCTGTTCCTCAGGCTGCACGGTACCCGTGACCGGTCCCAGCTGTCCAGGCAGGGGACACGGGGCAGTCTGTTCCTGCTCGCGGAGGAGCAGACCCCAGTCCCTGCTGCCGCGCCTGGGTGCCTGCTTGCATTCCCCATTCTCACACCAAGGAGCAGTTTGGTGTTTCGCTCCAGGTCCATCTACTCTGTAAATAGGCTCCCCAAGCCAGAGAGAGCGCAGCTCAAGGCTGCAGCAGGACCTGAGCTGCTCTGGAGTTGACGGCTGGGTGGCCGTGGGGACTGAAGGTCTTCAGGCAGGTCCTTGCTGATGAGGGAGATCCGAGGCCAAGCTGGGAAGTTGGTCTTCAGCCTGGGTTCAGCAGGGCCATGGCCAGGTGTGGCTGAACTAGAGACCAACACTCCCACACTGAAGCCCAGGTTGGCAGCCCAGAGCTGAGCTTAAATGCAGCTCATGGGTGGGGGTGGAGGCCCCGGGTGTGGCTGGTCAGGACCATTAGCACCTCAGCCACAACTCCAGGGTGGGAGCACAAACCTGCAAATGCCACCTGACACTGTTGAAGGGTCTGAGTCCTGCCCGGCTCTGCAGGCAGCAGCACTGCTGCCAAGCACAGAATTGGGAATAAATAAATAAACCATGTGTGATGAACTGGGGTCACATCTCCTTGTGGCTCCTCCAGGGACTCCCACAAACCCATCGGGGCTGTGATTGCTCCTTAGTCCCCTTCAGCTCACTGTGTGGGGAACGGGCTGCGGTATCTGCAGAGAATTTGTTGGACGGTGGAAGGAACTAATTTAAATGAGAAAAAAAGACTTTGGGTACATTGCCAGCATTCTCCTTGCCTATTGTACTCCCCCTTCGGTTTCTGCTTTCCACTGAACAGTTTTATGTTTCCAAGGATCATAAATTCTCATTTTTCCACCGGGCAGGAGGTGCGCTCCCGACTCCACCGCTTCCTGCGGCGCTTTTGTGTCCGTGTTGCCCAGTTACTGCAGCACAGACCCAGACTATGCCCGGCCGCATTCGCCCCGGCCACGTCCCGGGAGCGCGCCCGCCGGGCACGGCGAGTTCAGGGCATTCAGACAGGCACATGCTTCCCGAGGCCAACAAAGGCCAGGCCGTAACCCAGCGGTTTCCAGCCGGAGGCTGCGCGGCTGGGCTGACCGGTGACACGCCGCAGCCGGCGGGGCTGGCACGGGAAGGTGGGACGTCATGCAGAAGGGGCCACGGTGACTCGGGGGGGATTGGGGCTGGACCGCAGCCCGTGGTCCAAAGAGTGTGGGAACGACGCTGCTGGTTTGCCAGGTCCTGGTGGCACACAGCGCTGGGCTGAGCTGTGCTGGCCGGCAGAGCTGGGGAGTTTTCTGCAGCATCAGTTCCAAGCAGCAACACTCCAAGCATCCGTAATTCAAACAGCAGTCGAGATAACGCTGTGTCCTCATGCTGCGCAGGTCAGCTCGGTTTGAAACTAATTACATTCCTGAACATGAAATCCTTGGATCCATCGTGGCTTTAATTCCTGAAATGGCGCTTGCGCCGCCTCGCGTGGGTCTGGCCCTTCTGCTCTTTGATAATGGGGAAGATGCATTTTTTGGAAACAGAGACTGCCTCCAAGACTTGCAAACTCTCTGTTTTATGACAGTTTTCATTTGCATAATGAAGGCCCTGATACCTTCAGTAATTAATCACATTAAGAATTGCTTCCTTGAATAACTCTTTTCATGCAAGTTGTTCTTAGTGCTGGAAACTGCATATGATTTCCAATGTGCATTAGCCCATCTCTTTCATCAGCAGATGGAAGCTGGTAACTGCATGTGTAATTTATATCTGCTTGGTGGAATTATCAAATGAAATATGCATTACATGGCGCCATTAACATTTCTAGTCATACAGTCTTCAGCTCTTGGGTAAGTTAATGTTACATGGCAACAGTGCGGGGGACTGTATGAAAGGCAATGACTTGAACATGGGGATTTAAAAGCAGAAATGGAAAGTATTCCAGGTCAGACACATCAGAAATAGAATTAATGAAGCTGCTAAATTAAATGAGATGCATTGCCCTTTTTGTCCTGCAGTTTCTAATAAAACGTCCCATCTTGTCTCCATAGCTAAGGAAGCTGCCAGGCTCGTCTGCTGAGTCGCCACTTGTAAGGGCAGCTCCAGATCCTTTAACATGTGGAAAGCTTTCCCCACAGGATAGCACAAGCAGCAAGAGAATAGCGATTGAACCTCAGAAGGCAGCAGAGAAGATGAACGCTGCTGTGTGGGTTTGGATTTGTCCTTGACAAATTTGGAAAAAAAAAATCACATCAATTCAATAGTAAGAAAAGAATTAAAAAAAATAATCAGTGACTAGACTTTGCTCTGTGGTGACAGAGCCAGCTTAGCCAGGAGCCTCGAGCTTTGTTCTCTGTTGGTTTATGCATGAACATTTTTATAGGGGATAAAGTCTGCTATCTTGGAGTGCATTTTTTCATGTGCTTTTTTGTCCTTATATAAATCGCAGTTAATTAAAGTACTGATTCCTGCCTGACAGGAAGCAATTAAATGACTGAAGCTGTAGCCCATCTGCCTCTTACATGTGGCGATGGAGAGTGAGCCCGATCCAAGCGGTGCGGCTGTCGCCCAGCGCTGCTCTCGGGGTCAGCGAGCTCTCCCCCAGCTGGTGTCCCGGCTCCTGCTGCCTGAGGGCTTCCGCCCTATGGAAAAGATTTTGGGGCCCAATGAGTTTTGACTGGTTTCAGGCCAAGCTCATTCTGCCTGTGGGTTGGACCCCGGCACCTCTGCTGGGCTGAGCACACATTGGCCATCGTGGGTGCTCTGACGAGGATGCGGCAGTGACCAGGACGAACGCACCGGCCTCTCCTCGCTCGCGATGCTGCGGCAAAGGGCAGAGCCTGAGGGTGCCGCCTGCAGACTGCGGGGGCCGGAACCGCTGCGGACGCCGTGTGCGGGTGTGTGTCGCTGGGGCAGGGAGAAGCGCTGAGCTCTGCTCCCAGCTGCCCCGTGTGCCCCACGGCAGCGGCAGAGCGCGGGGGAGCTCACCCGCTGGGCGGCTCTGCTCGGAGCTGCAGGCCCCTGCCTGGCCCGAGTGGGGCTGGGGCGGTGCGGTGCAGCTGGCTGGGGTTCCCCGGGCTCACAGCGACTCGCCGTCACTCCTGGCAGCACCCGGAGATGCGCTGCCGCGGCTCCCGATTGTTGCTTTCTGTCCAAGAGAGAGAGAAAAAGCATCTCTGCACAATCCAGACTTGGACTTCGCTTAAAGCCTTTGAGTAAAGAGCCTTTTTTGAATGTAATTGCACCCCTGTTGCTACAAGGGGAAAATACACTGTATTGCTCTCTCTTTCTTGGAAAGCTCAGCTAGTATTTTCCCAGCCATTTGTGTATAAAGAAAGATAAATAGCTCTTTAGCGAGCAGAACGATCTATCCCGGTTTTATTGACATTCATGCAAGCAGACAAGGAGAAACAGTTTGGCCGTGCTGAGCGGAGGGGAGGGGAAGCGCCAGGCCAGGCTGGGCTGGGGGAGCCGGGCAGGGGTGAAGCTCTGGGTGCTGAGCCCCCTCCTGCGGGTCCCCGCGGCCGGATGCACTCACCACCTCACCCATCCTTTCACTCCTCCCTATAAATAAAAAACGTGCATAGCAAATTTAGCTCTGGCTTCACACGCAATGGTGCTATAGATAGATTTTTTTTTTAAAGAGCTTGTCTCAGAGTAATAATTCATGGGGAGATCAAAAGGCTATGGCTTAATCCTGGGTCTGTCTGATACCGTAAACCTTGCAGAGTGCTAAGAATTCAACGAGCAGCATCAAAAGCCTGATGAACATGAAAGCCACCCAGTTTTCTGCCTGGGAGGCTGGCGGGTCTTACAATGGGTGCTGAGGAGCTGGAAAGACGCGGATCTTCTGGGCAGGGCTTGGGTGCCACACAGAGTCCTGCACCTTCAGGTGTCCCCGCCATGTCCCCTTGGCGAGTCCCAGCTCTGTCACAGCACCGCTGGCATTATTAGACTGCTAAAACAGGGAATTCGTAACCTCTGCTTTCCAGCTGTGGTAACTGCACATCGAGTTAACCAAAAGGGTTTATTTTAATAAGTACGTGGTGGCTGTTACTGTAGCTGCGCTGACGGTAGTGGATGTGCTGGTTTAGATAAACTGGGGATCTGGCCCAGGAAAACTGGATTTCAGAGAAGGACTATGGAAAATACAGGGTATCAAAATGCTGTATTTGGAAACTGAAAATCATGCGTAAAGCAGGGCCAGCGGGGACCGGCGCTGCAAACACAGGTCTGCGGAGCGGACGGGCTCTGCCGTGCTTCTGGCTGTCAGCAAAAGCAACATTTAAAAGCCAGCAGTTTAATTTTTAACACGAACGGAAGAGAGTTGAGACTGCAGACACCTGCAGGTGAGGAGCTGGGTTTGTCTCCTGAGCCCACCGAGGTTAATGTGATTATGGAAATGACGGAGGTATAATTGCATTATTGCCACCCATCTGGCCCTCCCTGCAATTCATAAGTGATTTTATATTCCCCGTGCACTGCAGTTCTGTCACACAAGGGCACAGGCGGTGCCGTAAATCACTGCCTGCTGTTTGCTGCTGGTGCAGAGTCCCCTGGACAGGGCACGGCCGGGCAGCAGGAAAGTCCTTCCCGATCCCAGTTAACAGTGTCTGGATGTGGTCCAGAGGACCGAGTTCTGCTTGTCCTTTCCCAAGGGATGCTCCTGACAAAGCCGGGATCCCACCTGGCATCCCAGCTACAGCAGCAACTCTGTCCCAGTATGGGGTTTCTTAGCAGGATAAAGCAAATTCCCACTTCCCTCAGCAGTTGGGATTAAACACAAAGGTGACATTTTCATGTAAAACACCGACTGGTACCGCACACTGTCCCCAATCCCACCTCTCTTCTAACCTGGGTTTTTCTTCCCACCAGTATGAATTCAAAGCCAAGAATATTAAGAAGAAGAAAGTGAGCATCATCGTGTCCGTGGACGGGGTGAAGGTGATTCTGCGCAAGAAGCAGAAGGTGAGATTTCCCCCGTCGTGCCTGGGCAGCACCGCTGCTCAGGGTGGTCACACTTGTCACCAAAACTGGCCTTTTCTTAAAAGCCACTCATAATTTTTGCAAGAGAACACTGCATTTTTCATCAAACTAAGGACAAAATCTTCCTGAAAAAAAGTGGGAAAATTGCACTGTGGGAAGAGAATGTATATATTTTTTTTCCTTATCAAAAAATGTCCAGCTTTCAGGAAATACAGGGTTTTTTCTTGTTAATACTGGTGGGCTGCACCCACATCTCCTAAGCCCTCACTTGGAGCTTTCTTCCCCAAAACGCGTTACTCCTCTGCATATTTGATGCTATAAATTAATCTTAGGGACCATTTTCAGCCCTGAAGTCTGTGATCAGATGACCAGATTTGATAAATGATGAAAGAAATCTATTTTTATGCAAGATACTGCTGAAACAGCCATTGTTCATGCAGTCAGACTGTAGCCTGGACTTGGCCTGGGACAAACGCACCGTTTTCCAGGGTTGCTGCCCAGCAGCCTGGTGGGGTTTCATTTTGACTTGACTCGCTGTAATTTTGTTTCTGCCTTCTGCTAACAGAGAAAGGAGTGGGCCTGGGACGAGAGCAAGATGGTGGTGATGCACGATCCCGTGTACAGGTACGCGGGAGGGGGTTTACACCAGCCCCGAGCGACGCGCATCCATCCTCCCGGCTGCTGAGTTACCTCCACCGAGGCTGCCTTTCCAAAGGACCCTGAAAAATTAGCAAGGTTGCAAAATTACTGCTGATGGGAAATCCTTTTCCTACGTTTTTGAGAGTGAGACAGACTGATGTAGCTTTGAAGCTGGCTCTGCTTTGAGCAGGGGTTAGACTAGATGACCCCCAGAGATGCCTTCAACCCAAATTACTCCCCAGTTGTGGCTCTGAAGACAGGCTTCCTGCGGTTTTCCTTCAGAGCGTGGCTCACTTCTGAGGAAGGGCCTTACGCTAAGGTGTAAGCGCTTACAGGGAATTAACCCATACAAGACACGGTGAGATTGTGTTGACTTTCCATGGGATCTCAAAGTATTTCGGAGACCACAAGCCCCACCCCAAGGTTACACTGCACGTAAACTTGGTGCCTCAGAGCCATCGGGACGGCTTCCTTAGGGCAACCCCAGCGACGGTGCGTGTGGACACAGTTAAGAGCGCAGGTGGCTCCAGGCACCTAGATCTGCCAAGGGAATCATTGTACTGTGAGCAGGGATCACCAATGGTTTTCTGCGTCAGAACCCTTGGTGAGGAGATAAGGAGCAGAGGACGTGCCAATGCACTATCCGTGCCTACCTCTCACTTCTGGGGTTCTTTAGAGATCACTACAAGGTGCAGTACATCAGCAATAATTATTTCAATTGCAAGTGAAACACAAAAAGAGTCCAATGACAGCAAAGAATAAAAGAAAAAACCCACTTTTCATAAATCCCTGTGGTTTCTTCTCTATTCAGAGCTGAACGCACTTGTCACATTTTTACCCAATTAAATCAAACATATAAAAAGGTCTTCTAAAAAGGTTTTGCAGCACAAGGAGGAGAAAGAATCAGCCTGAACAGGGGAGAGAGAAACCCTCCGAGCACACTCAGCACCCCGGGAGAGGCACTGGGGACCCTCTGGGTTTTGAGCTGTGCCCCCGCTGCTGCCGAGCGCAGCACCACGCCGGGCCCCACGCTGGTGGGACCGTCGCTGTGCAGCAGTTGTGCCACGCTGCAGCCAGACGGGGATTAATTGCTGAGGCTAAAAATAGCCACACGGTTTCCGATACTATAGATCTTCTAGCTTTCCCACAGCATCTTTAGAGAGATTTGCCTGCTTCAGAAACCAGGAGGTTTTCCATCAAGGCAGAAACATTCTCTAAATCTGACACGTCCTGCCTCGAAAATTGCAGAGGGGCTGTGCACCGGCACCACCTCGTTCCTCCAACCCTGGGTGCTGAGAGCCAGCCCACCCTGGGGACACGGGACCCTCCAAGGGGACAGAGACTCCACCACGTGTTTAAATCTCTTTGTCTCTCTCCCACCTAGAATCTTCTACGTGTCTCACGACTCGCAAGACCTGAAAATATTTAGTTACATTGCAAGGGACGGCGCTAACAACTCCTTTAGGTGCAACGTCTTCAAATCAAAGAAGAAGGTAGGATGTTCCTGGGGCTACGGCTGGGACGGGGAGCAGGGCAAAGGCTCCAGTGCTCCCAGCGGCAGCGGGCCTGAGCACCACGGGGGTTTGCTCCGCAGAGCCAGGCCATGCGGGTGGTGCGCACGGTGGGACAGGCCTTCGAGGTGTGCCACAAGCTGAGCCTGCAGCACGCCCTGCAGAACGCCGACGGGCAGGCGGACGGCGCCAGCGACAAGTCGGCCGAGGAGCAGCCGCTGGAAGGTGACGCGCGGGCAGACCCCTCCCTCCTCAGGGACAGCTGGGGGGCTTTGGGGTGGGGAATGGGGTGGCACGTCCTGCATGGGCCAGACCTCGTGACAGCAAGAGCTTCAGGCCCCTTCACATGGGGGGCACATGGAGTCCACCCCATCCACCCGCTCGTCCTGGGTACTGGGAAGGTGGAGGCTGAGCCCCGTTGTCCAGCAGGTCTGCAGGCAGCAGCCCCTGGGCTGGCCCGCTCCCCTGCTGCCCCTCCGCACACCGACACTTGAAGCAAGCCCTGGCTGTTGTCCCTGAGCTGCCACCCTGGCTGCCAGCCCTGCTCGTGGCCTCGGCTCCTTGCTGCGATCCTGCGGGAGGCTTGAGTTTATTTATCTGTCTCCTTTGAAGTTCACCAGATAAAGAGCTCCAAGGTCACGGATGTGGACGAGGTTGGCATCGACTCTGACGGCATCTGCGCGTCCGAGAGGGGACCCGGAGAGCTGCCCACTGCCCGGAGTGAGCTTGGCATGCTGAAACCTGGGCAAGCCTCAAAGGATAAGAACTGCCAGGTAACGGGGGGGGTTGGGGGGCAGTCCATGCTGCTGGGGCCCCTCTGCTCGGGGACACTATCACAGTTCAGTGAGGAGGGTCTTTCAGGGAGACCCCATTGCAGACCCCTCTCCTGGCTCCCTGCTCTTGCAGCCCCCGTGGCAGGGCAGGGTGGTCAGCACAGGGCTTACCCACAGCCAAGCTGTGTCCCAGCACTGGGGCAGGGGGAGAGGAGAGAGCCGGGAGTGAGGCCATGGCTCATTCGCTGTAATGAATAGCTGCTCTGCAGCGCTTCTCCCTGAGCGCTTCCCAGTGGCCTGAATGGCATCGCTTCATCTCACACAATTGTCTCGCTTGCAGGGCCTGGCTGAAAACAGCTGCAGTGAAATGCACTCCGTGGGATTCATTTCATTGCTGGGAAGGCAGCGCTTTCCAGCGCTGCTCCTCCTGGTGCTGGAGCTGCCCAGGCCAGCAGGGCAGGGGACAGGGATGGCAGCAGCCACGGGCCAGCTCCCAGCAGGGCACACAGCAAAGGGACCCGTCCTGAAACGTCCCCGCTGCCTGCCGGGGGACGCACTGCCTGGCTCTGGGCTGTGTGCCGAGACCCGGCACAGACAGTGCAGCCCCACCAGCTCTGGGAGCGCGAGCTGTGCCAAAAACTCCTGTCCTGGGGCTCACACTGGTGTGCAGCGCCTGACACCAAACCCAGGGCTGCCCCCTCAGCTGGGGTCAGTGCCATGGGAAACCAGGGTCTAAATCCCAACCTGAGCTGGTCCGTCCACTCACCCTGCCCATTTCTTTGTGCCCAGGACGCCGAGAACTGCTCCCTCCACCCAGCCGGCTCCCAGCAGCTGCTCAGCCCAAGCAGCCCCTGCTCCTCAGCCTCCATCACCCCGCTGGCCTCCCAGCACTGCCTGCAGCTGCTCCAGCAGCAGCTTCTCCAGCAGCAGCAGCAGACGCAGGTGGCCGTGGCCCAGGTACGTGTCCTGCCCTCCCCTCAGCACCGCCAGCCCGTCTGTCCCACACCAGCCTCCGGCCGGGTACCCTGTGCTGGGTGGGAGCGATCCGGGGAGCTCACAGCATCGCTCACAGCATCGCTCACAGCCTGGCCCAGCCCCCCGGGGACCCAGCTGGCTGCACACACAAGTCGGGGGGGCCCCTCTAGGCCACCAGCCACCGTTTCACCCCATTTTCGGAAGCCACCCCCACCCCGTGCCTCTTCCCCCAAACCAGAATCAAAGCGAGGAGCCCGGTCACGCCCCGGCTGGGCACCTCCCCGGCCCCTCCCGTGTTACCGGAGGGGCAGCAGAACCCACTGCACCCCCGGCTCGGTGCCGCGGCGGGGCCGGCAGGGGGCGCTGGAGCGCCGCCGCTCCCGGGCCGCTCGTCCCGTCCGCAGGTGCAGCTGCTCAAGGACCAACTGGCGGCGGAAACAGCGGCGCGGATCGAAGCGCAGGCCCGGGTCCGGCAGCTCCTCCTGACCAACCGGGACCTGCTGCAGCACGTCTCCCTGCTGGTGCGGCAGCTGACGGTGCTGGAAGCCCGGGAGCAGCACCGGCAGCCAGGTGAGCGTGGTGCCCTGCACTGGGGTAAAGCGGAGGCCGGCGGGTCCACTGCTCCCAGCACCATCCCACTGGACCATCTCTGCACCCCATGCAGTCCCAGGGAGCAGCTGGGATGCTCCCAGCACTATCCCAGCAGGTTCTAGCAAGGCTTCTCTGCACCCTGACAGTCCTGGGGACCAGTTGGGCTGGAGGTCCCCAGCTCTTCATGCACCTCTTGTCCCTCTCTCACCAGTTGACCGCTCCTTGCAAAACCTGTCCCTGGCTCAGTCCCTCTCCCTGAACCTGAAGAACCACTACAGCCTGGACGTTCACCTGCCGTCCACCTCCACCCCCGCCAGCATCCTGGGCAGCCCGGTGGCCCCCGGCTCGCTGCCGGCCCTGGGCCCCGGGGACTCCTACCTCAACCTCATCGGCCTGGAGAGGGGCGGCCACCGCTACGGCAGCAAGGAGGGGGACGAGTGCCTGGCTGTGCTGGAGGGGCAGGACGGGCTGAGCCGGCGCGTGGAGGGCTCCGAGGTCAGCGAGTTCGCCCTGCTCAATGGGAGCAGCCGGCAGAAGGTGGACGACACGGACAGAGGGGAAGAGGACAGGTAGGATGTGCCACCTCTGTCTCCCGCTGGCTGGAGTGGGAACACCCCAAGCAGAACCCCCCGCTTCCCCAGCAGCGCTCGCGCTGTGGAGGGCTGGTGCAGCAGGGGCTGGGGAGGAGCCGCTGTGCTCTGGGCATTCAGGGACAGGCAGCCCGTGGCTGATTGGTGGCTCAGGTACATTAAGTTGGGACAAGGAACCCCTGTGTCCACCCATGGGGTTGCTGCCTCCCCTGTGCCTATCCCCCTGCCACAAAACAATCATTGCCACATCACTTCACCCCAGCTCCAGTGTTGGCAGGCGACAGGTTGCACTGGTGGGATTCAGCAAAGGTCTCTTGGAGAGCCTGGGGCAGCCAGCCCAAGCTCCCTCATGCAGGTAAGTACATGCCCATCACCTCCTCCCTCTGCTTTTCCTTCGCAGGCGGCAGCAGCCCATTCCCAAGCTCAACCCACCGCCACCCATCCTACGCAAAAGGTCAAGCAAAACCTCCCCGAGCCTGGAAACAGAGGTGAAGCCCGAGAATGGTGCCCATGTGAGCTTGCCCAGCCCCAGTGTCTCCAGCCTCACCAGCATCGCTGCCAGCTCGCTCACCCTCTTGGACCTTGAGGCAAGGACTCCTGTGCGGAGCACTGCCTCCGACACGGAGCCCATCCCTGCCAGGACCTGCCAGCACGCTCTGGGCAAGGACAGGGCTGGAGAGAGCGGGCAGATGTCCCCCCTGGCCAGCATCCGTGACCCTGCAGCCAGTGAGGCCGCAGCCAAGGACTTGGCAACCCTGGCCAGCCCCACAGACAGCACGCTGCCCTTCTCCCCCGCGGATGACACCTGTTTGCACATCAGCTTCTCAGAAGATGAGCTGCTTGAACCAGAGCTGGACGCTGCTGTGGGGCCCAGCAGGGTCCCCCCTTAGTGGGACCGCAGTAGGTGGCAGCTGGCTGGCAGGCAGACCCAGCAGCGCACGCTGGGCTTGGGAGCCCCTGTGCCCAGGCTGGCAGGCAGGTCCCTTTGCTGTCCCCGTCCCACACAGCAGCTCGCCCTGCCACACAGGATGCGACCTGGCCAGCCCCTGCCTCCCGCCTGCACCAGCTCACACTGCCATCCCGCTGCCCCGTCCTCCTGTCTGCTGCTCGTGTGGACCCTGCTAACGCAGCCCGGTGCTACATGGGGTCCCTGCCGTTCCCCATGGGATGATCTGGGGCAGAGACACCCCCAGGACTGCAGCAGCAGGAGCCCCAGGTTGGGGGCACAGCACAGAGCTGTGGACACCTGTACACGAGGCTGCTGTCACCAATCCGGTCCATCAGCAACAGCGTGAGCAGGGCTGTGCAGCACAGCCAGTGTGTCACCACACTGCCAAGGGCTGGGTCTCTCCAGCCCAGCCCTGGTTTTGGGACAGCAGCCCCACCACCGTGTCCCCACACAGCGAAGCCACCACTGCCTCCCCAACAGGTGCCTTTTCCCACAGCCCAGCACCCACTGCACACACCGGCTGGGGCCGCCCCCCCGATACCACCAATTGGCGCAGGGCTGGCCCTGGGACCCCACTGCTGCAGTGGGTGACCCCCGGAGGGTGCACCCCATGTCTTGGGGTCGGGTGGGAAAGCCCTCCTGTGCCTCTACAGGCTGCTGGTGGCCACAGGCAGGAGCTGCTCCATTGCTCTGATTTTAGGGTGTAACTGTGGTTTGGATTTGGTCTGGGAAGTGTGAATGTGCTGGGATGAGTTCAGGTTTGAGGAAGAAGCCCAGCCCTGGGTGAAGGGCAAGGCAAACCCTGGTGGGGCCACGTGTCCCCTTCAGCCCAGGCAGGTTTTGGAGAGGGACCAGAGAAGGATGCTCGTCTACCTTGGTTGTTTGCGAGAGGGCATTAGGAAAGTGCTGGAGGGTCAAGATGGGCAAGTGTGGAGTAGAAATGGAGATTTGGAGCAGCCACGCTGCCTGTGCCTGGCATGGTGCTGCTCCCACGGGGGTGGTGGGACACACACCCCAGGGCCAGCGCAGACATGCCAGAGCTGGCCCAGAGGACCTGGCTATGGGCTGGTGGCATCACCGCCGGTGAGCGGGCCTGGGGGCTTGTAAATCTGCGGCTGGGATGTCCTGTAGTGCGGTAGAGACAGACTGGCCCGTCTGTAGGAATACGATACGCTGCAGTTTGGTAACTGACTTTTAAAGAAAATATAATAAAAGGAGTCTGATTTGCAGAACAAGTGCCGTGGTCTGTGCCCCACAGGGGCCTCAAGCTGTGCTGCTGCCTCTGGGCATGGATTGGGGACCCCTGGGTGCTCCCAAAGAAAGATCCCTGCACCCTCCCGGTGCTACAGCCCCCGTTCAAACGGCCTCGTCTGCTCCCCCCTGCAGTGCCAGGGACAGCAGGACGTCCTGTGTCTCCTCACATTGTGCCACATAGGAGACACGTTCCTTTGTCAGGGACAGGGCCCATTTCCAACGCAAACAGCACCTGCACTGTGTCTGCAGCACCCAACGCTGCTGCCCGGCGCAACCCTGCCAGGACGGGCAGGGCCCTGCTCCCACACACCCCTTTTGCCCTTTCTTGTCCCCTTTTCTGCTCCCACAATAAATCCTGGCCCCAGCATGCAGGATGGGAGCCCCACGAGGGGAGGAGGCAGATCACAGGCACAGCGCCATGCTGCGGGGGTGCAGGGACCACAGAGGGGCTGGGGCCAGAGACCCCCAACCTCTGCAGCACCCTGGTCCCTCCGAGGCGAGGAAGGGAACCCACGGGTGATCCAGCACGGAGGCTCCAGGACAGATGGGGAGCCCGGGAGATTGTCCCCCCATGCAGGAGGGGGCACCCAGCCCAGCCCCGGGTTGGAGGGACCCAGGACCCCCACAGGGGTCTCAGGGCCCCTCTGTCCCTCCCCGGGGCGGGTGCAGCCTCCAGCCCCACGGAGCCGGCAGCGGGGAGCCCTTCCCCGGGCCCACTGCAGACATCTGCCGGGGGGGCTGCCCACGCAGGGGGGGCACTTCCAGCCCAGCATCTTATTATGCTTCCTTCATGGGAAGAAACTTTTTCCTCTGCTGTCTGGTAAGCTGCTAGCAATCATCAGGCAGGCAGGTGGTAAAGATTCATATCCATCAAACAATGCCATTTAGTTTGTAACCTGTGACTAAATCTGGTGTTAGCTTTAATTTCAGAGTCTGCTTTAGGGCTCGCTTGTTAATCTCTATGCAAAGCAGATGAAATGAATATGCAGCATTTTGGATGTAATTGTACGGCTTCAATTCAGCACTATAATTTTCCAAACAGGATCTTGCAATCAAGCTTCTATTCATTAGTGTATAAACAATTTAGTTTCTCAGCTCTCCAGTATGCCAATCATCTCAATGGAGTGAGCATCCCCGACAAAAAGAGGAGGAAAGTTTCCTTTGTGTAACAGAGGTAAAAGTTGCTCTGTACTTCAGACAATTCCCGCCTGGCACATCCAGGCTGTTCCGGCAGAGGCGGCCGGTTCCCGGTGCCTCACAACACTGACCGGCTGCAAACAGCATCCCGGGGGTGATACCCCGGGGGAGATACCCCGGTGACCTCCCAGCCAAGGTGGCCCCAGGCCACGCAGTTCTGCACGTGAGACCCCAACAGACGAGCGTGAACCCGCAGGATCAGGTGGACTGGAAAGGTGCAGCCACGCAGCCCCTCAGCACCGCCCAGCGATGCCCGAGAGCAGCCCATGGCGCTGGGGAGGGGACGGCCACCCCGGCCAAAGCCCCTGCATGTCCCCATCTCAAGGACAGGGCACTGGGGACCCACCCCATGCCTGGGGCTGACAGCAGCTCCGCACAAGGGGCACAGCCTGGCTGGCACAGGGGTGAGTGTGGGGCAGGTTTGGGTCCCGGGGCTCAGCCCCTCAGTGCTGGGTGCTCTCCTCGGTGGGGACCCCAGGGTGTCACACACAACCAGCGCGTCCCCATCGCTCCGTGCCCACCGCCGCTCCTCGGCAGCAGCGAGGGACCAGCCGGGAGCCTCAACAAAGGGAAGCGCCGTCGGCGGAGCCGCTCAGCGCGGTCTCCATTTCCAAATGAATATCGACAGCGCTAATTACAGGCCGCCATGCAGACAGCTTATTAGCTCGTCACAAAAAGACGGTATTGAACTCCGAGCCCGCGGTATTCACAGAGCGCAGCAAGACGCTCCCCAGACAGCACAGCGACCCAGGCAGCCGAACAACCTCCAGCAAAACTAATTACTTCCTGATTGTCTATGGCCACCCACTGGGTATAATAGTATAGACTAAATTTGGCATATACATAACTAAGCACTCGGCACCAATTTGGTGTACAATAATCATCCTCTGTGTTGCATAATTAAAATCTGATCACTTGGAATAATTATTTCATATTCCTGGGATCGGGTGAGGATTGCATAATGCGACATGGCAGGAGCACGGGCCCAGGAGCCGCTCACACACCCTGGGAAGGATGTTACAGCTCCGGGCACAGCGGGAGCCCTGCTCAGCACCGGCTGCCCCAGCGGTGCCGATGTCCCCGCGGGAAGGTGCCGCGGTGCCCCAGGGTTGTCAGTCGGCACCGGCTGCGGAGGAGCTGGAATCACCTTCGCTCTGCCCATCGCGGCGATGAGACAGGGCTGAGCGTGGCCCCCGCGAGCCCCCCCAGCAGGGGAGGCCGCTGCCTGCTCAGGACGGCCTGTCCCCGCGTCCCTCAGCAAACACGCTCCACATTGACCTTTCCAGGCAGGCTGCTCCCGCTGCCCGCCCGGGACGCTGCTGCCCGACCCCATTGTGCTCCCGCGTCTGCTAAAGGCGTTTGGAAAGACACGGCAATAAAAAAATAAAAATCAAGTGGAACGTGTGTGTCTAATCCATTAACTTCCTTTTGCGGCTCCCCGGGGACCCGACAAGGAGGAGAAAGAATACGTGGATATTGCACGCGCCCTGGCACCTTGTCCCCGGGCCAGCCCTGCCGCTGGCCGCTGCCACGGGCTCATAAATCACGGCGGGCGACAGCGTTTCACAGCTCGCTTCCCAGCCAGGATACGGCCATTCCTGCTGATTACGCGGCCGGCGCGCCGGGGAAGCTACATCTCCAACTTCCAGGAAGGGAGGATCCGCAAGGAAAACGCATTGATAAAAAGAAGAACGAAATCAGCTTTGTTCACGTTGCGAATCTCCCATTGTTCCTGCTGCGGCCGTCAGCCCTCGCTGGAGAA
This sequence comes from Streptopelia decaocto, assembly GCF_964273445.1. Taxonomy (NCBI): domain Eukaryota; kingdom Metazoa; phylum Chordata; class Aves; order Columbiformes; family Columbidae; genus Streptopelia; species Streptopelia decaocto. The sequence goes on from NC_138672.1 coordinate 10,556,526, forward strand.
AGTATTTCCTCAGCGATAAATCTCCTGGGCTGCTCGCAGCCCTCGCCTTGGCACCGGACCCTCCTCGGGTTGTTTTGAAAGAAAAAGCAGCTTTCGCCAGGGCTGCCCTGTGGGATGTGCTGGGCAATTTGTGGCGCGGGTTTGGTGGATGAGGGACGTCTGTGGGGTGGAGGGACGGGAGCTGGTGCCCGTCCTGGGGGTCTCAGCCCGTGTTCCCACCCAGAGCCGCCCCAGGGACCTGCGCCGCTGCTGCCAAACGCTCCGCTCTGTTCCCATCCCACAGAGCCCGTGTCCGACCGGGGCCACACTAATCCCGGTGCCAAAACACAGAGCTCGCCGTGGCCAAGCACATGAAATACGGGAGTCGGGCTGACAGTCGTACAAGAAAAATAGATCAAGTTTCCAAGAAAACAGAGCCGAGCTGATCTGATTTTCATCAGCATCTTCAGCCGCCTCTCAGGAAGCCCCAGCCCGCTCCTCATTCCTGCTCTCCGCTTTACAAACCACTTAATTCCTTGTTGCTTTGGAAACCCTCACAAAGACCCTCTGCATCCCCCAAAATAACGAGCAACAGATGCTGCTTTGACCTCAGCAACTTCCTGGAAACGTACATTTGTCAAAATAAAAATAAAAAGATTAATGTGAGGAAGGCTCTTAAATTATAAGGAAATAGCAGACAGAGAGCCCGGCCATTGGTAACGGCCGAGGAACCTGGGGCTGAGCAAGGAGAGGGGTGCGGGACCGGGGGTCCCCAGCGCCGGTGCGGGGACGGCGTGGGCTGAGCGGGCACCGCGGGGTCCCTGCCCACCTCGCTGTGTCTGTCAGGAGCAGCAGCCCACGGTCTTGCTTCGAGTCAGGTTTGCAAAATAGCTTGCGAATAAACACAAAAACGAGTGTTTTCAGCATGAAACCTGTCTCTGAGCAACCCCCACCCGCAGAAGGACCACGGTGTAGCAACACCATCCGCAGCATGAGTTACACCGAGTGCGGGCTCAGTTCTCATCCCTCCCATGGTTCTCAGTTTGTAGGAGTAACTGGTTCCTTTCACAGAGTTTTAAGCCCCCTTTGCACATCCTGCAGGTGGAAGGAGATGTGCAGACAACAGGTAACCGGGAACTCGTTGGTTTTGAGTGCTCAAACACCAGTAGGTTTCAACCTCCCCCCTCTGGCTGTGGCCACCCAGCATGTCCCTGAGGACAGGGCTCACGCGAGACAAGCGTCTACCAGCAGCACACGATGCCACCAACAGACACCGGCTCACGACAGCCACACTGGTGAGTGACACAGTCAGTGACACAGTCAGTGACACAGCCTGACCCACAGCAAACCCACCCCCTGCAGCCCCAAACCCGCAGCACTCACCGGAGCCCCAGGGAGGGAGGGTCCACAGGCTCCATGCAGGTGAAACCCCTTTTCCCTCCCAGCTTTATAGGATCAGCCAGAAACGAGCTGCTGGCCTGCTGGGAGGTGGGCTGGGTGGTCCTGGGCTCTGGGGCACCTGCAGTGGGAGGGTCCTGGGCACACTGGGCATCCCCATCCCCACCCATCTCCCAGTTGCACCCGGCTTTCTGCTGTTGTGTGACAAAAAGTGACTGTGGGACCCGAGGGCCATCCCTCCCATGAGGGTGTTTTCTCCCTGGGGACCCCGTGACCCGGCTGGGGGTGCACCCATCCTGGCGAGAGGCTGCAGGACGTGGTGGTGGCAGCGGGGCAGGCACAGGCGGCTGCTCCCCCGCCGGCGCCGCGGGGTGCGCGGGGTGCACGGGGTGCACAGGGGCTGCTGTGCTGGGAATGCAAATCCTGACCCGGGCTGGGCCGGGGGCTCTGCCTTTCCCAGCACCAGCCAGGATTCCTGCCGTAGCCATGGCAACGACCATATACATTTACATATTCTTCCCGTTAATCACAGGGACATCCAGATCAACTGTCTTCTCCACTGAGTTGTTTCCATCCTGCCACAGGAGGGCTGCGGCATTGCCCACCTCGTACCCACGGCCGCTCCCCGATGCAGAGCAAGTCCTCTGTGTCCCCCCAGTGTGGGGAAAGCCCCCCAGCCCCCTGCCAGCCCCACGTGCCCGGCCTGGGCACCGAGTTTCGGAGCTGAAGGAGCTGCGGGGTGACCATTCCTGGCATGGAGGAGACCCTGTGCCCAGCGGCTCATGGGGGACAGGGTGGGGGTCCCGCTCAGCCACTTCACTCTCAAAAATAACATCAGGGAGTGAATAAAAGCTGGCAGGACCCAGAGGGTGCAGACGTGCCTCCCAAGCTGGAGCAAAGCTCAGCAGCCCTGCCTGCTACCGGCCAGAGCGTGGTGCTGGAGCCCATGTGCATGGCAGAGGGGAAAGAGCACAGAAAATGACTAATGAGAGCCAAGAAATTGCCGGTGAGCTCGTTGGTGCCGGCAGGTGCGTGTGGGCTCTGCCAGCTCCCCACAGCAGTGCCAGGGGCCTCCTGTGCCAAGGGATAATGAGCGCCGTGCCGGAGCGCGGGCGCAGCCAGCCTCGCTGGCTCCCGTCGCAGCCGCCTGTGCCGAGGGCGCTGGCGGAGCCCCCGCTGCCTTCTGCGGTGCTTACCCAGGAGGTTTCGCCTCGCAAGTTACAGCTGGCAGCAGCTCTGCGCTGCCAGGAACCAAGAGGTGAGTCCTGAGCCGGGACAGGGAGCTCCTTTGGTGAGGTACATGGAGCAGAAAAGCCACAAGAGCTTCTCAGCGCTTGCTCCCTTGCGCGGTGCATCACACAGAGCCGCGTCTGCAGCCACGAGCGTGGCTGGGGAGCAGAGCCGGATCCGCAGCGAGGTGCAGGGAGCTGAGCGCTGCTCAGGGACACCGGCCCCCCTGCCGCCTCCCGCCCCGGCTCGCGGGTGCCGGAGGGGCAGCGCGGCGGCGCTCTGCCAGCGCGGCGTCACCTGCAGCACGGGGCTTTCCACGCTCCGCTCGGCCCGTGGGCTCTGCAGGGGCTGCAGCTTCGCAGCCCCGTGCAGCGGGAGCTGCTGTCACTGCCGGCAGCCCCAGGGGACACTGGGCGGCTGCTGCCCTCGCCCTGAGCTCGCAGCGCCCACCGCTCACACCTCCCTGCTCGCCAGCTCCGCCGCAGGGCCGGGAGCAGCCCTGCCCCAGCCCCACGCTGCCAGGATTTGAGACCCACCGGTTTCCTCTGCCCTTTCCATTGAACCAACCTGCAGAAGGTTCTATAAACTTGAGGAAACGCAAGTCAAAGCAGAAGGAGCACAAAGCCGCGCCAAAGCGTGACCTCAGCAACCTCCCCTCTTTGTCCAGCCCGAGACCTCGTCATTATCTGTCAGCATTTGCTGAGTCTCCTCCTTGGAGGGACGCACCAGGCCCATCCGGGGGAGCGGGGCCTCGCCGCAGCCTGCGCCCCCACCATGACTCTGTTATCTCTGCCGTTTCCAGCTCCGCTTCCCTCGGCCAGTGGGGGTGATCCCTTCCTGGGCAGGCAGGCCCAGGAACCAGCACCCCAGCCCCCGCCTGCGCGGACCCCACGGGGGACAGATCCGTCCTGCTGGTCCCCGGGGGCTGGGACCGTGGGATGGGGCAGCGGTTGGGATGAGGGTTTGATGGAGCAGCTCAAGGCTCAGCTCTTTGCCAGCTAATGCTGTCCCATGGCTGCTACTCCCATCCCATCCCAGATGGAAGGGAGGCAGAGCCCATCAGAACCAGGGCCCGGAGAAGATGGAGCACCGATTGCTGTCCGAAGCACTAACCTGCCTGTGTGACACGAGGGCAGCGACAGGCAGGGAGTGTTTAGTGCAAAGGAAGGAAATGGAAGAATTAAATCCACAGAACTTCCCTGCTTTTGTTCTCCCTCCCGCCTCCACTCTCCTCGGCCGCTCACTCCTCTCGCTGGATATGTACGGCTTGATACTACCCAAGCAAGCTGGAATCAGGCTATATCAGCTGAAAGCAATTTACTTTGAAATCCAGCTGCCAGATTTTCCTTCATTTGTTTACTTTTAAATGCTTTTTTAAAAGCCAAAGTACACAAGGCAGCCAAATTGCTGACATGTGTGCCGGCCGGTACCCCGCAAATGTTGCATTCTTTCATGTCCTCCTGGGCTCAAATCCACTCATGTTTATTTAAAATACGTAGAACACTTCAGCACTATTAAGGACCATGTTTTATAGTAAATGGAAAAAAATTTCTTCGCAGGCCGAGGGGAGAGGAAAAGAATCAGTTCAATTCAGTTTTGTTCCGACAGCGCTTTGCCAGGGCCCGGTCACCCGTCCCACCGACCGGCGCCAGGACCCGGTAGCTCTGGTTGCTCCTCGGGAGCTGCTGGTGCTCTGGAAATGCTGGAGACAGGTGGACATGGGGGTCCAGCAGCACCTGTGGGGCTTGGCTCTTCCCCCCTTAGATCCATGGGGCAGTTGGCCTGTGACAGCTGAAAGAAACCCCAGGACAGGGCTTGAAGTTACGGAGCTTCTGGGTGGCTTTGGAGCCTCGTGGGTGTCACGCTGCCACCTCCACCCACCAGCTTCGCCCAGAACCCTCTCTCATCCGTTTCCCGCTTCTATACATTTCACTGCTCACAGCTCTAAACAAGCACACAGAATTTCACACCTGTGAACTGTGGATGCTAAAGCCATCGATGTGACAGCAGCCTGGGTCACCCCAGCTGCAGCTGCTGGGCAGGAGGAAACCCCCAGGAGACGAGAGGGCAGCGCTGGGGCAGGTTTGCTGGAACACCGAGAGGGAGCAGAGAACCTGCCCACCGCAGAGAACGAGGCACCAGGGACTTACCGCAGATGAGATGTAATGACACATCCTCTCGAAAATACGATAAAGATGCTGGTATGGATAGCAAATACATATTTTAAGGACAATAGCAACTAAATGGGACTACACATGGAAGTAGATATTCAAATGCAGATTTTAAGTTTATTGTTAAAATAGGCATTTTTAGAGGGATTGAGGGTGGAAGGGGCATTTCCAGCTAATGCTGCCTGTCCTCAAACCATCCCTGTGCAGCTGACACGAGCCGAACTCCACAGGGTAACGTAGGGATGCGCATCAGTGAGTGAAAATGTCAACAAACAGCAAATGAATCCTGCTGGCTATTGTCACCGCTCAAGCTTAAAGACGTGCAGAAAGGCAACATACAGAGAAAGGAGCAAGGAAGGGACTTATATTTTTCATCAAACGATCTGCTGTCAGCAGCACAGAGATGGACAGCGGCGTTGTGAAAATGTCAGCACGCCTCCGACAGACCCCCCTCCTCAAAGAAAAGGCCATGGACGACCCCAGAATCGGTCTGGTTTGTTTCCTACCAAAAGCACAAGAAAGCAGAAACCCCCACTTACTAACCGCGAATCATTTAGAGTGCAGCACCTTTGCTGTTTTATTGTAATTAGCCAGACTAGTAAATCTTCAAAAGGATTCCTCCCGTGGAGTCGCAGACTCAGATTATGTCATGCCCTGAACACAACATCCCATGACTGGTTTCACTCATGGTTGGAAGAAACAAAGGCTCCGAGCAAGTGATGATGGGGAGCAGAGCGGGGTTTGCAAGGACAAGCACTGCTGTTAAATGTGTTTTGGGGACTTTTGCTCCTGTAACCCCTGCCTTGCTCTCTGTTCCCTGTATGTAGCCGTTTCCACACGCCACATGTGGTGTTCAGTGGGAAATACCCTGTCCAGGCTGCTCGGTGTGACACTTCTCACCTCCCATCCCTCGGGCAGTGGGATCTCCATCTGCCCTCCCTGCTGCTGTGATGAGAGGGCAGGATGGGCAGAGTCTGTAGAGGAAAGCGCTTCAATCAGCAGGGAGCTGCTGGTGTGAGCGAGGAGGGGAGGGCGATGGCCCCAACGCTCCTCTCTTGGCTGCAGCTCCCCTGGGCGATGGGTCTGTGCCGCCCTGGCCATGCAGAGCTTCCCCCAAGACTCCTCCAAGGACAAAGACGAGTAAACAAGCAGAGAGTGCTCATTTGGGTGGAACCAGCCCATGGCACGGAGGAGCCGGGGCAGAGAGGGAAGTGACATGGTGACATGCCCCAAGGCCACACAATGAGATAGTGCCGGGCAGGAAAGGGAAGCCGGGCTGCCTGTCCCCCAGCGCGGGCTCTGCCCTCCCGTCTTACTCCGTTCTTTCCCCTCTGCAACACGCTGGTGCAAAAGACAGAAAACAAACACACGAAAGCCTGTAACAATAAAGAGCCCAATAACTGATAGTACGACTCCAGCAGCTGTAGGGAGCCAAGAGCTTCTTGGAGGGGGTTGGATGGAAGCTGAGTTTCCCTCCCTGCTTGCATTGTATTTCTTTCCTCTGCCAAAATGTGCTTCCTGCGTCTTGGGCAGAGCTCTGTGCCGCTGACCCTCACCTTCCTCTGTTTGGCCCGGCCGCGGGTTGGCCACGAGCGCCGGGGCCGCGCCGGGGGACACGCGGAGCCTCCCGTGCGCACACGGCCGGGCCAGCGCCGGGGGACACGCGGAGCCTCCCGTGCGCACACGGCCGGGCCAGAGCCGGGGGACACGCGGAGCCTCCCGCGCGCACACGGCCGGGCCAGCGCCGGGGGACACGCGGAGCCTCCCGCCGCACACACGGCCGGGCCAGCGCCTGGGGACACGCGGAGCCTCCGGTGCGCACACGGCCGGGCCAGCGCCGGGGGACACGCGGAGCCTCCCGCCGCACACACGGCCGGGCCAGCGCCGCCGCCAGCGCCTCCCTGAGAACCGCAGCTGAGTGGGCCGCACTGAGCATCCCGCAGCAGCACCGGGCACCACGGGAGCAGGAGCGGACGGGGACTAGGGGGACAACGGTTACAATTGATGTGATTCACGTTTAAGGGCTCCGTCCCGTCCTTTTCTCCCAGACAAAGATGGGTCAGGTTCCACTCTCCGCGCAGCTGTAAATGGGAGGCAGCGAGAACAAAGCAGAGGTCAGACGGTGCTCCAACCAAAGGGGTAATTCTGGCTCCATTAAAATCCTCGCTCCGGTTTGCATGGAAGCAGAAGGCTGTGCTATGACTTATAAAAAGCTGAACCACCCTCAGAGTGACTCATAGCCCTTAACAGAGCTGCCATGCTGATTTTACAAATATTACAGCAGTGCCTCGGAGCCAGTGTTTTGTACGGTTTAACCTATCAACTTGGGAGCAGACCCATAGCTCTTTATAAAGCTCCCCTTCCCCGTATTTTATTTCCATTCTCAGTGCCAGAATTGGAGCCAAAGCCGAGCTTAACAAAGCAACAGGCATGGCCGTTCTTCCCAGCCCTCATTTCCCCTGGTGAGAAAGAAGAAATTAATTTAAACCCTATCAAAACAGCAAAAGCTGTTCACCATTTTGTGCTGCAGAACACAGCGTGAACGAAACACTCACTTGAACCATCTGCATTTGCCAGCCCAGCCACGAGCACAGGAACACGCAGGTTGGAATCCTTTTGTTCAGGCATCTGCAACAGACAAATGCAGATAAACGTGATCCGAGCTATTTCACAGACAGCAAGGGCAGCAGCAACAGGGAGATGCTTGGGATGCAGGTGAGATAGAAGAGCTTTTACCTTATGAAATGCTCTCATTTCTTTTCTTTGAGCCCGTATTCCTGGATGCTGTCAGGCACAGCGAAGCTCTTCACGTCCCAGCGGTTTCTGCCCCTGTGGCAGCTCTGGGCAGCCGGGCAGGTTTGGGGCACTCGGGACGCGGCTCCTCGTCACCCGCTCTCGCCAAGGACGTCGCGCACAGGAGTAGCCCACGCCTGCCTTAGGCTGGCCCAAGGGTTTGCAACACGCGTAGGGGAGTGGAGAAACCTGTCATTGAAACAGAGAGAAACCAAAACCAGGCACAGCCCCTGAGCCGCCAGGTGGGCTGCGCTGCTGCCCTCGTGCTCCGGGAGCCACCCCCTTCCAGCAGCCTTGCGCTCGCTGCGCTGAGTTACCGCCTTAACACCCAAAATAATGCTGCAGGCTTCTTGCTTCTACTTGGCTGCTCTGTATTTTCTCAGATCTTCTCCCTTTGCCCAAGTACTATTTGTACCATGCTGGACTGTGCAGAAGCTGTCTTGGAACAGACTCGGATCAAGTCCCCAGCTAGAAGGGCTCACATGAAAAAAACACAAAACTATTAACAGAAGGGCAAGGTTGCATTAGTGAGACCATTCAGTAAGGTCATGTCTATTCCTAATTAAAAGAAAGAACGTGTTTTTACACGAAATTAAATGGTACAATTAACCTGCTTGCTGCATTTGCCCATCACACTGCGAGCACTGCCCTGCAGTTTCAGAACCCTCCTGCTCTCTGCCGCACCAGGGACACCCCCTTTCTGGGTTCAGAGGAGCAAATATAACCTGCACTGGGATTTCCCAACCAGCTCCAGCTACTTTGGCTCTGCCTTAACTTCCTCGAGTCACATCAAATGTGATTGAGGTGACCAGAAGGTTTTCAAGACATTTTTCTTCCTCCTCTCACTTCATACTGAATTCAGGAGTTTTCATACATAGGAAAACTCATCGTTCAAGTGAATTTGGTGGCAGAGACAAAAGGCCTCATCAAGTTTCTCTTTGCAATACTGAAGTAGCCTCAGGACTTTCATGATGGCAAAATCTTCACACAGACGCCCCAGATCGGCTCAATGCAGCCACAAGAGGGAGTCTTAAATCTGCTGTTTATATCCGTATGGGTTCTGCTTTCAAACCGCTCCCAGTCCACGAGCGCACAGTACAGCTTTCAAAAGGACTGTGCAAAGTTATCCTGAGCTCTAAATTTCTTCTCTGGCTTTATAGCAGTATCCTTGTTCTGAAGGTAAAGTGTCTTTAAAATTATGAATCCTTGGTATAAAGATGCGGGTTTTTCTTATGGGAAGGGGTAGAGAATTACCTTATTTATCCATTCTAGGACCATGGTGCAATTGAAGGCAGAGGGAGAGGAGTATACGAATGGTTTTTGCCTCAGCCAATCTCAGCTTGCAACTGCTCGAAAGGCTCGTTCCACCTGAAACGACTTCTGGAAGTCTCTTTTTCAGCTTGGATGAGAATATGGATTATGTAACAGGATTATGAAACTGGCAAGAGATCTAAATAAAACCAATTGTGTCCCCGACGCGCTCGGATGTGGCGGCCGTGAGCAGAGCGGGACTCGCTGTGGGTCTCCAGGCCGTTCTGGCTGATCATGCACCGTCTCCAGCCGTCACCTCGGGCACGAGCAGAGCCCTTGAGAGCAGGACACGCCAAACCGCCCCATGTGTGGGATGGGGAATCGCTCTTCGGGAGGATGCTGCCGTGCTGGTGCCACACGGCTCTGCCGCACCAGAAATGCACGCTCCACCTTACCTGGATTAGAAACTGCGCTGGGATTTCACTCTTCCCATCCATAATGTGAAAGAACAGAGCAGGTTCTGCCCGATCTAACCCGTGGTGTGGGAAGTTACAATGACACTGCCTTAAAACTTTGTTAATTCAACACATGTGATTAGAAGCTCTGGCAGAGCTAAGAGCGTACAACATCACAAATAACACTTCTCACATCTCCAGTAAAATATCTGTGTTGAATCTGTACATGTCTGCTCTCCATCTGCCAAAAAAACGTCAAGATACATTCCTCAAAAATACTTTTATGGTCTTTACTCAGTCTTGACATTCACTTGTTCTAAGGTTTCCAAGAAAACATTACAGCTCCAAAGGGGGCACCTACATTTGAGTAAAGCCACGGGATTTTGAACAGAAATAGCTACAGGCAGGCACTGTGCAAAGCGCCAGGAAACATATCTGGCAACACTTTCACAGAGATTCAGCCAAGAGATAAAGACAGAGGTTCATGACAGAAGAGCTCACGGCACAGCTGAATCCTACTTGACTTCAGCACCTCATTGTCCTCCTCTCCTGTTCTCTTGTGCACATTCACCGGCCCACTCCTGCAGGGAACTGAAGTGGAAATCCAGGCGAGCAGATGGTTAATTTTGGCTTTTAAACGTGGCCAACGCGTCGTTACTGATCAACCACCTCTGACCCAAGAGGCAGTAGATTCAGCTGTCATGAAGCAGACGAACAAACTTAAAGCTCTGAGGCTGCAGCATAAATCACTATTTTCCCCCTTACAGTCCCAGCCAACTTAAGGGTGGGGTTCGTAAAAGGCTGTTTAAAAAAAATTGCTCCCCTATTTATGCACGTCATTCTCTTCAGAAGCAATTTAATGGGAAAAATACTCTTTAATTATGATTAGGGGCTGACTACTGGAATGCCCATGCCTGTTTATTCAAAAGCAGATGTTCGGCAGTGCAATGTTTCATACATTATGCTGACAATAGTAAGTTATTAGCAAAACATAGCAAGTAATATCTGAAAAGTCTTTCTGCGAGGTTGCCCAACTATTGGAGTAGGTCAGCAACAAAAGATCAGATGTGACACGCGTTAACATCCCAGAACAATTCATCCTCTACTCGGCCAAACCTCATTTCACTCACTCAGCTGAATGTAATTAGACCTCGAGCTTGTCCTAATTTCAATCTCTGCAGAGAAGAGGCTATTTTTCTTCAGCGATGTGCGGCTGCTCTGAAACGCTGGCAGCGGCCTGACGGAGTGCAAAGGTGCACACCAGCTCACGGATTTAGACATGGAGCTGGCAAGACCATATGATACATACATTAAAACGCAAACACGTATGTCACAGCACCTGCTTTGAGTCCCAGTCAACACAGGCAGGCAGAAAGCAGCGAGAGCCCGTGAGCCGCACGGTGCGGGAGCTATTTTTAGATAAACGTTATACAATTAGCCCTCTAGCTCCATGGATCAGAAACACATGCTGCAGCTCCCAGCCCATTACAGTTTAATCCCACCCCAAACAAGGAGATGGTGACTCTTCAGACCCTAATAACCGCTAGGCTCCTCAAGGAGCAAAGCACGACTCAAGTCTTCGCAAGATCAGCTGCATATGGCTTGTGAAAACAAGTTCATTCATTTTTCTTCTGGCCTTTGTAATAAGGTCCTTGCTATTGGGTGGAAGTGCAAGAAAGTCTAGATCTACTTCCTATGCAACATATGACCCTTAGATATTGCAGAAAAGATAAAGTTGATTTACGCCTCTATCAAAAAGAATATCATAGTGAAACAATGGGCAGGATCTGCTCCAAACTCCTCGGGTCAGGGCCTTGAGACAGAAGACAAGCCACCTTCTTACACCGCTTAATGGGACACGAAGATCCTCTAGGGGGTAATTTTTCCTTGAAGGTGTTGAAAACGTAGTGTGATCTTCCTGATGAAGTACCTTGTGTTCTCCCAATATTTTTATTTTTTTAATGGAAGCAACTAACCCACCTGCATGAAGAACAAGCAGCTGGGAGAACAAGAACCTGTGTCAGAATCAGTACTGACCTGGTACCCAGCAAATGCCACAGATTCAGACTAAAACCTCATTCTGAGACAGATTTTAGGTTACACCTATACAAAAGGAGTCCCTCGGAAAAAAAAAAATACACAATTATCAGTTGCAAGACTAAGGGAAAACATTAACGTCTTTGTTCTGAAAGTCTCCTTGATCCAAGTGACAGTGTTCCCACCCAGTAAATAAAGTCTCACGCCAGTTTGTGATTGTTTGAAACAGTCGTCAAAGACTCAGCTACAATTATATAAATCTTGGACAAGCCTGGAAGTTACTATCAAGCACCTGACATTAGTGTTAAGATGGCCCTAAGGCCTGTATGACTGCAGAGAGCACTGTGCAAAACAGGGAATCACATTTTTTTTGGTTGCTATGATGTGTGAGTATGTTTAAAGAAATATACTAAGCCATATAACAGTTTGGGGATCTTTAATCATTAAACTCATACCCAACGCATACTGGACAATTTACATTTGCAAGCAATAAATCTTTGCACTTCGGTTACAGCACAGTCTGCCCACTTTACCAGGACCAGAAAAAGAGCCGACTGCCGAACGGAGACGGCTTCAGCTCTCCTTCAATGGGTGGGTTCGGCTCTGGTCTAGGCCTAGAGTGATAGGCATTCTCGGGCAAAGGACGGTCTGTCTTCACTTTTGTAACCTGAAAAGAAAAAAGAAGTGATATGACTCCTCACAGTATTTAATAGAAAAGCTAGATTGAGTCAGAACTTAAAGGAAGAACTACCAATAAGTACCAAACGACGCTAAGGACACATTATTAATCTGATGAAAGCTCCTGTCTCCAGAGTACTTAAAAAGGGGGCAGGGAGGGACATTTCTCTCTTAAGCAAACAATAGTTCCAATGTGTGTGAACTTCACTGCTAAAGGAAAGGTCTCTGTGCTAGGAAAAGCAAAAAAGAAGCATTGTCTAAGAAAAACGCAAGTCTTTTGGAGAATGCTGACAAAGTCTTGACTTCTAGTAAAGTCCACAAGTGTCCTGTGTTGAGTTCATGAATCACCTTCTGGCTGGGAGAAGTTTGCACCCTGGTCCGGATGAAATGCCCATAAGAAGGGAGAGAAGAACGTGACTTTCCCATCAGGAAGGTGTGAAGTTACCTTAGAGAGGTCTCCCAGATCAGGTCTCACCCAACCCAACTTCTCCAGCACGCAGTTATCAAACACCGCCTGCTGCTTTCGGCACCGACGGAGCTCCTGCAAGTTGGTATAGTCAATGCACGTCCAGTACTCGGTAAACGGCTCCGCACAGTGCGTCTTAATCTTCCTGTAAGAGATCACAGAAAGAAGTCAGTATTTGAAGTATTATAAACAGAACTTCCTACCAATAGCAGTAAAATTTGTATCGTAGGTACAAGTAGGGATAGTAATGACCAATGTGTGGAAGGTATTCTTGCTAGGTTGATGCACACAGCTTCTCCCTATGAGATCCTTGTTTTGCAAAACAATTTAGTGTACATTATATGATGTTCTAATATTTCCAAATTAATTTGACCTCTCGAGCTCAAGAAAATGTGTTTAGAACACAAGTTTCTCTGACTGATAGCTGCTATACTAGAAGTGGACATGCTCTGAGCTAATTAACGAAGCTTTTTACTAGTGACTTAAGAACATGATACTGGCACATGCCCTGGGTCTACAGTTTTGGTCAGAAGAGGCAAATGGTGCATTTAATCAAAGTTTCACAATAATGTGAAACAGCAAGGGCAGATGGGGCAAAGCTCGGGTGGGTTTCCTGGTATTCGTAACACAGTCACCAGGTGGAGAAGCAGCAAAACCTTCCACCACCCCCTGCCAACCCAACCAAAACCCAGGGCAACACACTTCTGGAGCAGACACCGCAGAGACACACACAAAAGGATAGATTCACACATAAATACACAAAACACAACGCACACGGCCTCCACCCCCAAGAGTTAGAAAAGCGATAATAAAGAGTTTGAAGATCGTGATGGCGGCATTTTGAATTAACCCGAGTGGCTGCCAACGCTGGAATAACAAAGCCCGGCAAGGGCGCCGTGCACCGGGAGAGCCCGAACCGGCCCCGGGGGACCCCGAAAGGGCCCCGGGCGGCGCCGCTCGGGGCAGCGGGGTCCCGCTCACCTGAAGAAGTCGAGGGCGCACTGGTTGACCTGGCGCCCCTCCCGCAGGCAGCGCCGCGGGTCCTTCTCCTCCCAGCGGCACAGCATGAACTCCTTGTTGGGCCGGTCGCACTGCGAGCCGTAGTGGTGCGCGGCGGCCTTGAGCACGGCCGAGCTGACCGTCACCTGCAGCGGGGCACAGCGGCAGTGGGGCGGCCGGGCCCGGCGCTGCCCGCGGGGAAGGGAAGGGCCCGTGGGCGCTCACTCACCTCCTGCACATCGAGCTCCTCCAGCGAGGGCACCTGCAGCGAGCCGGGCATGGCGGCGCCGCTCTCCTTGAGCGTCCCCCAGCGCCCGCCGCACCGCGCATGCGCCGCCGGAGGGGGCGGGCAGCGCGCATGGGCCGTGGGGCGGGGGGGGCGGAGCTTTGTGTCCCCGCGGCGCCCCGGCGTTGCCATGGAGACGCTGCCGCGCCGTCGGGCCGGGCAGCCATGGAGCTGACGGGCGGGCGCTACCGCGGCGGCACCGTGCGCGGCAGGTGGGCCCGGCGGGGAGCGGGGCTGCCCCCGCCCGGCCCCTCCCGACCGCGCTGTCTCCTGCAGGATGGAGGGACAGGGCTCCTACACGCTGCCGACGGGCACCGAGTACCGGGGCGAGCTGAAGGACGGGATGTTTCACGGAGAGGGGGAGCTGCTGTTCCCCGACGGCGGTTCTTACCGGGCGCTCTGGCACCGCGGGGTGCCCACGCAGGTACCCCGGGCTGGGGGACCCCACCACCGCGGAGCGGCCCCGCCCGCAGACCACGCTGCGGGGGAGGTTTTGAGCTGAAATAAGCGGATTTCTCAGCCAAGCCAATTTTGGGTCCCCTCGGCACATCTCGTCCCCAGCGCCGCTCGGGGCCGGGCGCCCCGCAGATGCGGTTCCCAGCGCCGCCCGGGGCCGGGCACCCCGCAGCTGCGGTTCCCAGCGCCGCCCGGGGCCGGGCATCCCGCAGATGCGGTTCCCAGCGCCGCCCGGGGCCGGGCACCCCGCAGATGCGGTTCCCAGCGCCGCTCGGGGCCGGGCACCCCGCAGATGCGGTTCCCAGCGCCGCCCGGGGCCGGGCACCCCGCAGATGCGGTTCCCAGCGCCGCCCGGGGCCGGGCATCCCGCAGATGCGGTTCCCAGCGCCGCGCAGACCCGTGCGCAGCCAACGCGCGGTTTTGGCAGCGGGAACGCCGGCCCTGCTCATGCTCGACCCATCCATCATGTTTATTAACTCTGTGCTTGAACATGTTTTGCAGGGGAAATACACTTTTGCAGATGGTCTCAAATACGAAGATAAAAAATGGCATTACTGTGACGGCTACGACAGAAGATTTTACACAGAAATCTGTTTTGGTCTTAAACCAGCAGGTACTGAATTGCGTTTGCGATCCTGAGAGTCTGGAAGGAATTAAACTAACAACTTTGCTTAAGAAAGATTAATTTGGCTACATGAGTAACATGGAGCAGAAATGCTCTGGCTAATTTCAGGCCCGGCCGTCGGACGCTGCCAGAAGAATGCTGACACCCCCTTCCAGCAGCGCCCAACGGCCGCGTGGGCTCTTCTCGAGTGACGACCCGCAGGACCGGGCTCTGTTATCCACAGCTTTTGACATCCTCATTAACCCTTTTATACATCTTGCCCTCACTGCATTAGCAGTGTGCTTTTAATATAGAAAACTTGAGCAAAAGCAATTCATTTACATCCAGAAGATCAAATAAAGTTTGAATGCGTCGGTCCCACGTAGCTTTTTAGTAGATACCAACATAAACATTTGTGTCCAGTCTATATTTTTGCTAAAGACCTTTGTAATATTGCTGTTTGCCTGTAGTCAAAAGGTGAAAATATTTATAAAGAACAAGTGACTAAAGTACATAATGTAATACATAAAATACTCTTCTTTATAGACAGGATATTTTGGCGATGACGTGTAGCCGTGCTGGGAGGCCAGCAAGTCCCCTGGCCCCGTTTTGGAGTTTGGGGTCAGATGTGTAATGTTCGCTCAGTGGGCTGAATCACAGGACTGTGAATGAGGAAATCAAAGTGATATCTTTTTATCACACACTTTCAGTGTATGGATTTTTCCATTTTCATTTTCTCTATCTTCAAAATTGGCAAAAAGTTTCATACAATTTATTGTAAGGTAACCACATTGTTTTTATAGTAAATGCAGTGGAAATGCAATATTTGTTAGTTATCTTGATCAAAGGCACAAATGCAAAATTAAAGGTCAAAATAAAGCAAACCCTTCGTTGTTGTTGTTTTCTTTAGGCATTTCTCAGCTTACAAATCTGGATCCTCCCCGAAATATCCCACAAGGATGTTACGACTGTGGTGATGGATTCTATGATCCTGAAACCAGGGTTGTTGTTGACTACAAACTCAGGTTTCTGAGAAACGCAGGTATGATTCACTTCTTCTGCAAGGTAAACTGAGATGGGTTTATTTGTCATGTTATGTTCTGGGATGCGTGATTAGATGTAAGACATTTTAGAAGTCCATGATTTGATTCTGTTATCACCGACCTAAAATATTTTTTACCTATTTATTTTTATCAGTGATTTCTGTATCCCCAGAGTTGTATAAATCATATTTTGCAAAATTACAATGAGGTATTCCCAAGCAGATATAAATAAATGTATTTTATTACCGTTTGGTATGTTAATCTCAGGAAAATGTTGAGTCTCTCCCATGATGATCTCAGGCAAGGGAGTGGCTGTAAGGTGCACATCACCCATCCTGAAAGGGAATAAACTCCGTGTTCTGAACCAGCAAAGGGCTTAAGCTTGTGCTTATCTCTAAATGTTAGAAGAGACCATTTTATTGAAATGGGTCTGAGGGCTGTGTCAAAATACCTTGCTGAACAGGGAGCTTTCTTGTCACCCTGTAGGGCTGTGTTCTAGGCAGAGTCTGGCAAATACTGAGTGTTGTGATCAATACTCAAATTAATAAGCCTCAGGGCGAATTAGTTCTCATCAAGCCAAAAGAGAAACTTTTCAAATTAAAAACACACAGAAGTGAGACAACTCCAAAAGTGTAATCTGACTTGAAAAAGCGCTTTGTGTTCTGGCTGTTTAACCTTTGTGTTTATCACCTTTTTAGTGCAGATTTTTTAAAAATTAAAATTATTTCTGAAAGCACCCATCCACCCACCCCACTTTTTTTTTTGTCTCCTTAATGTCCAAACTGCAACACTTGGTGATTGCAGAAGACAGAATGTTTCCACTTCAGTGTGACTCAGTTTAACAGTTTTGTTGCTTGGAATCTCCATTTTTTCCGTGGATTTACTATTTGTTGAAAAAATTCTGCTCAGCTCAACTTTCAGGAGCTTTTATATGTATACACTGTGATACTGGAGGAGGGAAGTGAAGGGGGGTTAAATGAATCGGAGATACCATCTGCTATAAAATATACCCTATGATACATGGCCTGTTTTATAAACGTTGAATAAAAACTGATCTAGATTATTACAAATGGCATTGATCCAAAATACTGGAATGCAGTGGGCCTACTGATGAGGAAGATAAGCACCATGCTTTCCAAAAACACAGGAACCTACACAGATTAGGACAGGAGGGAACGCCTTGGAATTCAATTTATTGTTTTTTAATCTGTTCTTTGAACTCATTGTCCTTTATGACATTTATCTCAAACCCTACAAACTATATCAATCAATATTTGCTAAGCGGAGCGGCGTGCAGCCCCATGGAGCTGTTGGAGAGGTGCTTTGCATGGCGGTTCCATTGAGAGCCCTGTACACAAAGTTAAACTTGTTGATGTGAGTGTGAAGGAGGAATGTGTCGTGTGGGCCAGACCCTTCCTCTCAAGAACACGAACACAATTGAAAAGCCCGGCACTTGCTCGACATCAGAGGAACTCTTACCGCCCCAGGAGAGATGATTCAGGACACAAGGCCACTGCGGTGAGGAAAAAAAAGAGAGGAGAAAAAACGCCAGCTGTAAGCAGAAGAAACTGAGGAAGAGGCTGGGATGACAGGGAACAGATCCAGAATTGCTCCATTATAGGTTGGGCAGGAAGGAGCAGGAAAACCTCCAGGCTTCCAGCCAAGTCTTGAAAGCATCAAAAGCAGATGGTAGGAAGCATTCAGGAAGTTCTTACAACAGCTTGACAGGTTTACCAAAATGACACGATCTTCCTCGGGTCTGGCAGCAGGCGTTCAGAGCGCTCCGGTTCTCACCTTTCACCCTGGGACGGAGCCATTTCTGATTGTTCCTGGTTTGTTTGGGAAGGAGGGCGAGGAAGCGCGCGGCCTTGGCACCGGCCCGCGGCCAAGCGGGCAGCGTCCCGGTACCACTCCAGAAAATAAGAGACGCCATTTGAAACCACCGAGTTTGCTCTCCTCGCTGCTTTGTCCAGATGAGCGTGTGTGGAGCACCGGGGAGGCTCCTGGTGAATCTGGCAAGCCTTGCTCTTCGCGAGCGTGGAGGTCTGATCCTCATTTACTCAACGAGCTCTTACTGCTAAAGCAGTGCAAAGGCCCATCGTGAAAACATAATCAGGCCCAGGGAATTAAATGACAGCAACAGTTTTCTTAAGCGTTTTTATCTAGCAAAGTTTTCCAAATTCTCATTACAGTCCTGCAGTTATTGCTCCATCCCTAAACCTCTGTTTCCTTGGGGATGCTCAAATTTCTCTTGATTCTCCATGTGTTCTTCAATCTTTTCTTTTTTTCCAGTATTGTGAAGTACGCGAAATTGGACACATAAATAAGAATAGGAATGCTCATTTGTAAGAAGATAGGTTGTTTGTTTTGAATAGATGCTAGTACTAGACTCCTGTTTCACTAGGGCTATTACATGTTTTTTCTTTCCAGAAATAGGACTCCTGGCACCTTTGTAACCGTGTTTGGTCAAAAAGAGAGATGGCGAGATTTCCCAGTTTGTCAGTGAAAAGTAGAAAATATCTGATGTTATTTTTAATGCAAAGCAGGGAGGTACAAGGAGAGCAGAGACATTCAGGTTTTAGGACCCCAAACATCAAAGAAGCCTATAGCTTTCAAAGAGAAAATACAGTCAGCAGTAGGAATTTTCTTCTACTAGCACGGAGAGATTACAGGAGATTGCCTGGGTCACCTCTCTGCTGATGAAAAGCAAAGACACTTATGATGAAAATCACTCTGTTTCTCTTCTGGTTCTCCCCAGGATGGGTTAAATCATAGAAAAGACACAAAGCCTGCCTTTACCCTGAAAGCTCAGGCAGGTAACTGAATTAACACACGTGTTATTAAGAGCAAGATTAGGCCAGGAAAACCAGGACAAGCGTCTTATTAGGAGGAGAGTTTTTGGTGTTGCTGCAATGCCAAGCCAGCCAGCAATCAGCTTGGGATTTCTACAAGCCTGGAAGTCTTGTCAAAAGCAGCAGGAAAAATCCTGCTGCTTCAGGAGTCATTATGAGCTGAAAAGGTCAAGATTCAAGAACATTATTTTATTATAGTTTAGAAAAGTCTGGGGTTAGAATGTCTGACGTCCCTGGGTTGCGAGGCTGACCCAACTCCACAGGCAAGGGTGCGAAGCCATTTTAATTCTGAGCCTTAGTAATCACAGACTGTAGTACAGTTTCCTCACGTTGTTACCTTGGCATGAAGATTCTTATACTTGGTCTGCAAGAATTTAGAAGCAAAATTTTTTGAAAGTGCACAACGACATATTCATCCATTCTGGGTTTATCCAAGCGTGCAAATCCATGAGATAAATCTCCTACATTTAGACGTTTTTGTCTTACAACTCAGAGCTGACTTGCACCGAGTGCTTTTTGAGAAATGTAGACTTGTCTGAAAAATGTAGTTGAGAAACAGAGCCATAACCGCTCAATAATTGCACAGGGTAATATTTCTGTACCTACCCTCGTGTACCCCAAATACATGCAGATGTTTGCGTGCTCTTTCTCATAAACTACTGGAGAACTGGGTGTGGGATGAAGACCTGGCAATTTTTCAGGCCTGGAGTATTTCTGGAAAGAAGACAGCAAGTTTAACTTCAAGTCGGCTGTGGTGCAGGAAGAAAGATTGACTGCTCCTGGGGATCGTGCACGGAGCTTTATTCCCCGTTCTTCTTTGAAACTGCCCGTTCTGCTGATGGAGGGAGGGGATGAACACTGATTCCAGGCTGGTCCCTGCTCATTGCCTAAGAATGTCGGAGTTGTTTTGGCAGATGCCCTTAGCAAAGGAGCGGAGAGCCCCAGCAACACACTTACAGAGGGAATATAGTATTTTTGTTCGAATGAATTTAGCTTCCCATAGATTTAAATGTCTACTTATAACGCAGGACCATTTAATCTTTTGTACATTTGTTTCTTTTTTATTTGACTTAAGATACTGAATTTAGATGAGGTTTAGTTCCTACATATTGAAACTCTTAAAAGCTCTTCAAATAATTGTTCTTTGGATACTTGTTAAGCTAAAGAAATCAGTTTTGATCGGCAGTAAAAGTTCATGCTATTTTAAGTGCAATGCTATAGCTATTTTCTGTTGTATATTTAATCATTTTGAATTATATGTCATGTAAAAGATTTTAGCTCTGGGGCATTTGCCAGATGGCTGATTCTGCATTTCACACAACAAAAGAAATAATGTTTGTGTAAAGCTCTTAAAAATAGTTGGTAATCAGTATATTCTACAACGAATAGGATCCAGACCTGTTTGGAAAAAAAACCCAGCTTTTGCAGAAATTAATTTAGAGGATTTGGTCTCTACCTCTGGGCTCTGAACAAAACAAATTGTGTCTATTGTTTGCTGATTTTTTAACATCTAACAAGTTAACTGAATTGTAAATTTTACTCATTTTTATGTTAAATGCTGTTTCTTGCAATCCATTGATCTTTTTCTCTTTGCTTTGGCTGACAAACTTCTTTCTGAAAGCAGGGTTTTGTAGAGCAGAGAGCCAATACTACTCTCCATTTACAACAGTAGAGCTCACAACTGTGAGTAGCCATTTGCTGTTCCCAAAACAGCTGAAGTGCTTGTCCTTTTTCCTGCTAACTCCTTTCTCTGGCCTCTTTGATTCATATTCCTCCAAAACACCATTGCAAGACATATTTTCTCTGTGTACCGTGGCACTCAGCTTGTTTTCCTTGCCCACAAAGCTCCACGCAAGTCTGTACAACTTCAATTCTTGATCTTGTCTCCTCCATCTCCCACACACTTTTTTCTCTTATGTCCAGCCCAGGACATGGGGGTTTTTTTGCCCACATTCATACAATTCCAGTTTGCCGGTTCTTGCTTTCCAGACCCACTGCTTCTACAACAGTCAGAAGATTTGAAAAATATTACATTAAGGGAAAGGTTAGAAACGGCATCATAGCTCTTTCATCTGGATCTCCAAGTGTCGCTCATCCATCTCTTCCTATTTTTTGGTTGGAGAGCTTTTGTCTTGAGGTGAGAGCTTTGGACCTAAATAATCTCCCAAGCTTAACAAATCAATGAGTCGAGGAGCCGGATCTTAAACAGAGGGGAGACAGCACATCAGCAAGTGTCCAACTGGGACTGCTGGGGGGAAGGCAAACAATGGGTGTGGAAGTGGAGATGGCAGAAGGAAGCGGAGTCTATCTCATGTAAAGACCCCAGACTCCTACAAGAAGTAGCTTCATGTCTATTCTTACTCTACCCCAAACACTTTTTTAAATGTTGGACCAATTCTCCTACCCATCATATGCTCTTTTAATATATTTTTATATAGAAATGAGTCAATATTATTTATATTCAAGACTGTAGCCAACAATGATAATAATAATATATGCATTGTGATATAAGTTACTACAATAATTTCGGTAGCTATAGCTTTTGCAGATATATTGTCCCTTGTGGCTTCCTGGTCTTAAAAAAAAACTGTGAAAATTTCAATTCCAAATAGTGGCATGCCAAGAATAACACCTTTGTTTGTGTGCCGGCCATCCTATTGTGTATCCATTAAATAGGTTACACACAAGTCTTATAGGCACTTATATTCAACTATACAGTTCATGTGAAAACAAAATTTAGGAGAGATGGAAAGTTCATTTGGGGGCCATTTTGGAATTACAGTAATTAGAAGTAAATGGAAGGCTGAGAATTTGTGGGTGGAAGCAAAGGTTAATTGGAAATGTATTTTCCATTTTCTTGCCAGCCCCGATGTTGGTGGAGTCAGGTGCAGTAAGGAAAGTGGTGCTGGGGACGCGAGAGGGCGGTGGAAATGAGAGGGGTGTGCCAGGCAGGATCCACGGCCGAGATGCTATCACACGCCAGGGGAATTGTGCAGTGGAAGAACGCGATAAACGGCGCTGCGGGTGATGGGAGGAGCCCAGCACGCGAAAGAATTAAACGATACTGTTGTTTACAATGGTCTGTGTGTGCTTGGCCCTCTGCAAACAGAGAGGAAACCGCTCTCGGTCAAGGATTGTCTGCTGTGAACACCGGCTCCCGCGAGCCACGGCCGGCACCTGGGGTGCAGGGTCCTCAGGGGTCGCTCGTGGCTGAGGTTGCCACAAGCAACGCAGAAATGCAATAGCTCCAAGCAAATCATTCTAAACCTTGCAATATGCATTTAATATAGGAAGATTAAATGCACCTAAATTACAGTGTATTTTCATGTCGTCCCTTGGAAGCACACTGAAGCAAGCCCACCCTGAATTTTCAGCTGTTTCTAATCCCGGCTGAGAGATAAATCTGCAGCGCGTAGCTGGGAAAGTCTCTTCTGCCACTACTCCTAGACTGCGCATTGAAAATGAGACAAGTGGTTTCGTTTTGCAGAGATGTTGAGCAGAAATGCACTGATTTAGGCGGGCTGCAGCCTGAGCTCGCTGTGGAACACACCTACCAGCATTTTCAACAGACCCCTGTTTGGACGGGGAGTTTGGAGCTTCCGCTAAAGCCGCTCAAACCAAGGAAGAAACTTGCAAAGCAATAATTGTTGAGAAGAACAAATTTTGAAATGGGCTACTTACAGGAACATAGGACAACCAACTGATTTAGTCGGGTCTTATTTGCCTAAAAGGCCTCTATCCAGACTGACCTGTTGTCTGTGCAGCCCATGTCCAGGGGCCGGCTCCGATGCCTCTGCCTGCTTAACGAAAACAGCCTGCATTAATTACCAAAATTAAAAAGAAGCTAGCCCGGTTTGGGCTGGCTGAGGGGCTGGCCCACAATATTCAAAATATGTCTTGTGGGTGCTAGAAAACTGTTCTTGGTTTTGACTGAGACAGAAGGAAATAATTCAAAAGAATCAGTCAATACTCACATGTATTCTAACAGCTCATACATTCAAATCTCTCACTGTCTCTGTTTCAAGATTTCAATGATATGTCATGATAACAATATTTCATTAACTTTGGAAGAAATAACCTTTACTAACTGAATAGGGATACAGCACATTGCAATAACATTTTCAGACAAAGCTTTTTTCCTTTACCTTCAAATATCAAGGTGGTCAATGGTCTTCAGCAAAGTCTGCTCCATGAATGTATATTCTACTGAGGAAAATCTAAAAAAATGGATAAACTTTTAAAGATAAACATGCTGACACAAAATTCAGCGCACAACATGGAGAGCCCCACACCACCTAATTGTGCACAGGGTGATAATTTACCACTGATTAAAGAGTTTGGTGGGGTTTTTTTTTTCAAATCTTTTTAAAAGGAAAATTACTTCTGAAGGTGAAGATGTGCTTAGACAATCATATTAACATATTCAAACAATTGCAATTTGCAAAATAGTAATTACAACTCACTATCCGGTAGCATTAATCAAACTTCAAGGTTTAATTCCATTTTAAATATTGATGAAATGTGATTCTCCAATCTAACCCTGGTGTTGCAGGGTTATGGAAGCAGCCAGTGACAGAAAGAGAGGAACGTGTAGTTAACAAGCAGCTGCCACAAAGAGGGATCGGCATCTGTGATTTAAATTGTTAGCTGCACAGTCAGGTAGAGTGTAAAAAGGGTAGTCAAGAGGCTGTTAAGTCCATTGCTGCCAATTACTAACAATCAGGGAGGAGCTTTAAGACTTGTTCAGTACAATAAACCCAGTTTGTCTTGTTTCAGGGGTTACTACTGAAGAGGTTGCAGCTGCACTGATTCAAATAGCCCTAAAACTACAGTAATTATCAACCAGTCTTCTTTAGTGTAGCAAAAGTATGTTTTACCATAGCTTAACTCTTTACATTCTAATATTTCCCTGGCTCTTCTCGCACAGCTAGCCCTGCAGCCATTCTCGTCCCTGGGCTTGTGCTGGATCATTCTCCCGTTTCCCCTTGCGCGGTGCGAGGAGCAGTAGTGCGGTGCGCCCGCCTCGGCCCCCAGCTCTGCAGAATTGCTTTAGGGTATTTTTTGGAATAGTGAGTCATTACATCTATTTTTCCTTCTCCTATAGAAAGTTGAAATTCATATAGCTCATTCAGCTTTTGCATCTGATTAAACCACATGCATGTTAAGCAGCGCTTACCAACATGTATTTAATTTGCACGGGATCACATCACTGCATGAACCAAGACGTTTTGGGATGGGTCCAGGGAGCTAAAATCCTTAGAGCAACCTGCCTTGTGTGCTTTCCTCGGAGAGCAGGAAAACACGCAGCACAGAAGGAAACAATCTGGGCAAAGCGAGTTGGCGTCTGCCTTTCTCGGCTCCTCCGCGCGGCTCCGCCGGCGGGCGCTGTGGTTGCCCTGGGGAGGCAGGCTGGCCATTGCTGGCACTCATTGAGCCCCATGCATCTGCACCCAAACACCAGCGAGGGTGCAGATGTACAGCACCTGGAAGTTTTGCTTATTCCCACACCATGGCACAAATAGACAAAGTTTCATTTTCTTGCAATTATTACAAGCTCAGATAAACTATATATTCTTTTTTTCCAGTTAAGGTGCTTCCAGCTAAAATCCCAGAGATAGCGAGGCTGGACAATATCTGTTCCAGCCGAGGCTCACGTGATGGCATCATTACTGCGCCGGAACACCTAGTGCATAGAACAAAAGCCAGCACATTGATTACGGCTTTGATGTTGTTTTTAAGAAAGCTTAAGGACCGCATTTGCATTCCTGCCGCAGCCCTCAGTGGAATCGCTGCCTCTGCCAGCATTGCCTGGTCTTTAAGCGAAATTCAGCGCGCATCTTCTTCATTTCCCTTTTAGCTTATTTTTCAGCGTTTTGCTTTCTGCTGGCTTGTACCCAAACAAGAAACGTGCCATTGCAGCCAAGGGATGGTGCCTGGGCACAGGTGGTGGCCAGGATGCCACCAGAGCTGCCGGCCAGCGGCACCCTGGCAGGAGCCAAGGCCAGCGCTCAACTCTCTGCAACGGGAATGAGAGGAAAGGGAGCGCAGTGTGAAAAAATATATACATATATAAAAAGGAAAGACAAAGTGGATAAGTCAAACCCCACCGCAATCAAGAAGAGTAACCCCCAAGCTTGGAGACTTGTGCATCAGACCTAATTTGTCACACACCCTTCTCTGAACTTTCACTTCTCAGATCAGCACAACTTTGTGCCCAGGACCTTCCTACATTTTGCATTTCTAATGCTATTGTGTCGCTTTCCCTTAAAGGTCCAAGATCCCCATGAAAATGGGTCTCCTCGCAAGCACCAACATGCTTCTTTCTACCTAGGCAGGGAGCCCAGCTGAGCAGGGCGGCTGTGTAAATACAATAAATGGGATTAGGTGCCATGCCAAGCAATGGTCCCAGCACTGAGATTGCAGCCCCCTCGGCTCCATCCTGCCCACAATCATCTGTTCTTTCAGGTAATAAGGGCTGCTACAAACCCCTTAAAATTTAAATGGAGGCAGGTTAGAAATACACATCCCAGGCAGCTGATGTGAATTTGCTAAGACAGTGGTAAACACAAGCAGCAGCTCTACTACATTTCATTTATAGAAAAATAAATACAGGTATTGTTGTAAGTAATACTTGGATTTTGGTTTTCAAGGCTTTTTGAAGTTTGCTTCTCCTGCTCTGCACTGATCTCTTTTCCCTGACACAAACACAAAAGAAAAGGCTGTAGAACGGTTTTTGGAGACAGGACTGTTTAAATCCCCAGAATTAAGAAGCCACATATTAACATCTGCCAAGTTATTTTTTTCCAATCATACACAAGATTTCTATTCAAACTTTGCTGCACAATTGTTTTCTCCTACATTGTCTTTGATTTTTTTTCTTTCCACACTGTCATTATGCTCTGAGAATAAATATGACAGACGTGAATACTAACAAGGGACACAAAAGATGCTCTAACATATCTATCAGCCATTATATCTGCTTATCGATACCTGGCATAACACACATTTCAAAAACAGCACTGAAGGAAAAGCTGGAAGACAAGAACCCAGCCTTTGCCTATGGATTTTGCTTTACCTTCACTTTTCATAAACCGACAAGCAATGCAGACACAGAATTTAAAAAATGTATCTTCATTTCTGATAGTTTCAACGTAATCTCCTGCACATCTGCCAGAAAGTCAAAATATAAAATATATACTTGTAAATCTCATCGTTTCACCCAAGTTAATCTTATCAAACAGACAAATAATCAGAGTCATTGCCAAAGATCCAGCACCTCCTGCCTTGTCAGATTCCAACAGAACAGCACACGGTCCTTTAAAGAAAACAAACTGTATTCTAAGAGATGCCATTGGCTAAAAACAGATTTATTTCTCAAAGGCAAAATTGCTTATTTGAGCTGCAACCCAGTGATGCAAAAAGCAGGTCGGACATGGTGATAGTTGGCATTTCTTTCTCTCTCTTTTAGGTGATGATGAGCACGAATGGATCATTGGGACCTGCCGGAAAGCCGAGTATAAAACAACTGAACATCAACCGAAACCATGAGAACAGCTTTTGCTAGACGATAATATTCCAAAGCAGGTAATCTGATTCACAAAAGACCTAATTTGTCCTTCTGGATCTGTCTCACCCTTTCCCTCCACAAGAATATAATCTTTTTGTCATCTCTGTCAGCACAAACAAAAATGGAAATAATCATTTAATCAGTCATGCTGGGAAAAAGCCACGGAAAACAGCAGACTGTGCGCACAATGATATTGCTGAGAGGTGTGTGCTGTGGTACATACACACGTTATTAAGCCTGAAAACAATTTGTTAAAAAGAGTGCCTCAGATTCGGTGTTGAAGTCATTCAAATCCATCTTAATCAACATTATTTTCCCAGATTTTAGTTAGCTGTCCTGGTGAATTCCTTTCCTCTCTTTTTGCTCAGTACTTTGATATTGATTGATCATTGTAATAATGTACACCAGAGGTATTCTTTAATGACTGGTTTGCTAACTAGGAAATTATATCCATTTACTACGAACGTTTGTTGAACTCTCCTGAAGCCAGAGTTTAACAAAATAATAAAAGAGGAAAACTGGGTGGGTTGCTGCTTGATTAGTAAGCCAGAAAGTATTTAAAAATAAAAGAAAATGGAATTACATCATTTTCTGGATGTAAGTGCCAGCACTTCTACTTGCATTAACTTTATTTATTACACAAATAAGACATTTACAAAGCACAACATTAAAAGTATGTAACAAAACAGACATTGGTTTTACAAAAAAAGTGCTTACAATTTAGTTTTACTTTTTTAAAATAAATATTAGTCTTGACTGTCCACTCATTCAGAGAAACTTTTTTTAACCATTGTAGCCAAGACATGCAGAATTGCAACATGCGACAACAAATGACCGGCAGATGAAATCAAACCGCTGTGTCGATAGTTGGCATCTTGCAGATCCGTCCCTGGTTCCCACTCCTGCCCCAACGAGCACGTTGTGTCAGCACCTTTAGCTCGGGCGCTGGTGTTAACCAGCATGAGCCAAAAAACAAGATCAGTAATAAAACTGTAAACCATTCCACTTTCAGACCCTCACCATATTTAGTTACCTTGTTAAACCCGGGTGAAAAGCCTTTCGCTGGCTGTCTTCATTGGCTTTTGTCTGCAAAAGGTTTTGTAAATAGCAACTGGGAAAGTTGAGTACGCAGAGGCTGCGTTGCTGCTCCAGAACCCGCTTGGCAATTACTGAATAAACTAAGAAAGTGAGAATGATTTTCATTTTATTTTCTTTTTAATCTACAGACAGGAGATGAATGCAAATGACCTGAGATAAGGTTTGGTTCAGTGGCAACAGTCAGTGTGAAATACGTTGTGAAACAATGTACTGAATAAATTAGAGGATTTCTTACATTCTTGGGTACAGTTGAGTATTTTCCATACACATAATTAGCTCTAAAAACTGCACAAGCTGAATTGCTTCCAGTTTTTGCAAACAATTTGGGCTTAATATAAACAGAGCATTCTGAATGATTTCTGAATTAGCAAAGCTGCTCCTGGCTGCCCACTGGGGGGACGTGCCCCCCAGCAGAGCCGGAGCAGCACCCGCACCCTCGGCCCCGCCAGCCCCGGCCGTTACCACAACCTCCACATACAGTACATTTCACAAGTGGGCTTTTTTCGATCAGTAACTAAGTTGATATTTAGCAGGTATATATTTAAGAGTTTCCCTTTCATCGCACCGCCGAGACAGAAGAGAAATGCAACAAACCGTTTTCTCCCTCAGCCAAACAGTTGTGGGAATCTCAAGTACTGTGGGATGTCAGGTCAAGCTAGAGCCTGAAGTCTCTCCTTCAGTCTTCAGTGAAATAGCTACGCACTCATTTATGGCACTAATTCCACAACTAAACCGTCATTAGGATGCGCGAGCACAAACAGAGAAGAACACTGGGCCCCGGTGACCCTGCTGACCAACACCAGCATCTCAGGGCTGTTGTGTGTGGACACCACAACCCACTGCAACCTCACGGTCACAAATGCTCCAACAGCCAATGAAGGGACCGCCCGTCCTGCTCTCATGGCTACGGACACGAAGAAAAGTGACCGCGACGGGTTCAACTGGTGGCTGTTCCCTCCCCGAGGGGACACTTGGGTGGCTCCAGTCAGGGCAGGCGGGCAGGAGCGCCTTGTCACTGCCTACACACCGCAAATGGCTATTTGCACATCAGGAGGTGACAATAATACCTTGCAAACTTAATTTCTTCTCACCTTTCAAATGTTATTTTAAATTTGGGATAGAGCTGCTGACTGCTGGCTGCAATTAGGCAGAATACTGACCCAACCGGCCAAGTTATTGCCATCATTCTCTCTCTCTCTCTGTATTTTTTTTTTTAAATATATATACACACACAGAGGTATGTGTGTATGTACATATATATTTGTTCCAACAAGTATCAATGCATGCTTGCATTCGGTTACTTCTCAAACCGCGAGGTCTTGGTGGCCACCTGGACCCCTCACGCTGTCCCGTCCCCAGCCGGCGTGGCGAGCGTGCCTCACCGTCACCCGGGGCCACGCGGGCAGCGCTGGTGTCACACGGAGCTCGGGGACATGGGCAGGAGAAGGTTTGCCACGCGTGCAACACCGACCGGCCAAACCGGCGGGACGGCTGCCCACCCCGCCGATGCTGCAGAGTGATCCGGGATCCAGAGAAAACCACACGTATCTACAGTTCCAATTAAAAACAAGCTGTGTGACGGATGGATCCGTGTCTTCTGTTCCCCAGGCACAGTTCGGTCACGTTACGTGCTCATGGTGGCTCGGGTGGCCTTTCCCGTTGCTGGAAGCACAGCCTCACAGACCGTGCGTGGCAAGACAGACCCGTGTGCTTGCACAGAGAGAGGTTTCCTTACAGACCTGCTCCTGGCCAAGCGCAAACGGAGAAGGGCTGGCAAAGCTCACTTGTTTACTTTTTGTTATTCCCGTCAATGAAGGATCATTTCGGGTTTTTTTCCCGGATTTGGGGCTGAGTGCTTCCTTTGCTGCAGCGAACACCGGCGAGGGACAGCACCAGGACTCAGAGCAACACAGGAATGCGCCATCACCTCGCTGTCCGCTCCGTTAGCCGCTGGCCTGCTGGCCTTACTGCGGTTTTCACCTTTTTAACTGGCCTCTGGTTTCTACCCCACTGTTTCCACTGACTGCACTGGGGTCCACACCAGGGCAGAACATTTCTACACATTTCTGGTCAGCTTCCATTCAGGATTTCCCAGTCCCAGAGTATGGAGTGTCTAAGAGTTTTGTGTAGGTACATTCTGAAATCACTCATTTGTGATCCAATATGACTCCAAGGAAATAAAGTAGCTTGTTAATAAAGAGCAAGAATAATAAAAAAACAAGATTTAAAAAGATTTGGCAGATGGCTGTGAGAGGAGAGAGATACTCAGTGCTCTAAGAACAAGTCGGCAATCACAAACTTCAGGGTGCTAAACTTGGCTCTGCCACCAACCCCCACGGATCCTCTCAGTTTAGGACATTTCAGTTTCCCCTCCTATAAAATGGGGGGGGAAAAACACTAAGATTTACTTACCTTGGAGTAAATCAAAGGACACGTGATTCTAAAGCACTTCGAGGAGGAAGGAAAACTGCCTATTTCCAGCTGGCATCATGTTTTCCACTTAGTGGAGTCTCAGCTACCTGCGAGTTTGGCTCAGGAAGGTCTGTGTATATATCAAGTTGCTGAGCCAAAAAAGCCCATTTCAGATTTCACACGTGCAAGTGGAAATAAGGAGGGATGTCCGGGAACCGACAGCGCTTCACTGGTGCAAAAAGAGAATCAGGCCAAACCACGTAAATTCCTCCTTCCTTCATATTCAGAGGTGATCATCGACCCCCCCGAGACTCGGCATGTTCCGCTTTGTTCATATTCCCATGGGTTTGGGAGCAAGGTTTGCAAGCACAGCAGAGTCACTAGTTTTGACTGTGTCTGGCATTGCCCTGGAGAGACTCACGGTCATTCTACAAGTCCACAAGAAACAAGTGAAAAATGTAACTCTGCACTCAACACACACATACACAGAGTGTCGCTGGAGAAATTAGAGTGGATGTGAGATGCTGGTCAATGGAAAGAACTGAGAATGCTGGATCGGAGTTTCTCCCGCGTGACTTTCACCCGGTGCCGCGGGCTGGACGCTGCGTTTCAGCGGCTGAGGGGCAGCGGTGCTGGTAGCGCCAGGGGCAGGTGAGGAAGAGTTTGCGCGGTCAGTACTGAAAGAGGATGACCTGGTGGGAGAAAACGGGAACGGAGCGTTAGCTGCTTGCAGAGACACACGCTGACACCAGTGTTTATCTGCTCTGTGATACAGCAGCTACCAAGAAAGATAAAGGCCATTGCTAATGGTCCTTACTCTACCCGCTAATCACCAGAGCCTTCCCTCAAACCGCTCTGCCTCGCTGCTCTGCAAATACCAGTAAGAGTTGCCAAAGGCTCGGTGTTTCTTCAAAAGGAAGCCACTTAAACTGGGATCCTAAACAAAATCTTCTGAGCCTAAGCATGTTTCAGAAGTCTTGCCCCCAAATAAGCTGTGTGTTAGAACAGACAGATACTTTAAGCGGTGAACAGAAAAATATCAATATGCAATATTGTTTCCTGGCCAGACATTGTGAAATAACATTCCTACCTCAGAGACTGTAACAGCCAGTTGTTATTTCTTTAAGCAATACTGGAATCCCCAAGAAATTAATCTTTCTTATTAACTCATGGAAAACTGGAAAGTGAGTGTATGCTAAAGGTCCCCCCTGTTCCGTTGTTAGCAGCCGGTCACTGTTCACACCAAGATGTTGGTGTGCAGATGGTTGAGGAGAACAGAGCAGAATGGGGCAGAATGGGGCAGAACGGGGCTCATCGCACACGGGAAGGGGAGAAACTAGAGAGGGGAGTTGAGGCAGGAGGATGCCAACAGCCCTCAGTGAACGCAGGCTCAGCGTCCCAGCACATCACCATGCGGGTATTTAGTGAAGAACAAAGTGATACCGTTTTGACCAACAGCTGGTACATCAATCTACAGCCAGCAAAACTAAGGAAAGACACATAAGCGGGTAGCAGCTACCGGAGATGATGGGGAAGCAGTGATGCTGAGAGGAGATGGTAGTGGCAATGATGTTACACAGAAATCTGTGCTACAGTTAAGTTTTGGCCCCAAAGGCTAAAACACCATTTACCTTCTCACCCCTATTAGACAGTGGTCCTTCCATGTCTGCTTTGAGGTGCACTGGCGGAGCAGTGTAGGGCAGTCTACAGTGCACTTGTCCACACTGTACCTGACCTGTGGACGAGAAGAGGCTTCAGCCTCTGTTACTGCAAACACCACCCCACATTTTCCTATGGCCTGTGAGGGGGAGGAGAAGCCTCACAAGGGTTGTGGAGCCAAAACCTCCATCCAGGGAGGACCAAAGCTGCCCACCACCCGCAAATGAGTCACCAGCACTTTGGCAACTGTTAGAGAAAGCAACTCTGAGCTTGTCAGCAAGAAGGAGACCATTTGACCAGCGAGCTCAACAGGGCACATTCACACTTTTCTCCTTGACAAGAAAAACACAGGAGGGCCAAGGACTGGGCAGGTAAAGCCCCAGCAGAGACTTTCCTGGGGACGACACATGGAGGGAAAGAGGCTGCAGCAGCTCTCCCTCCCCTCTGGGGCTTCTCCATAACTGGCCCTTCAGAAAATCCCAAAGACAAAGTTCATCCGACCAGGAGGAGGAGGAGCAGCACACGCACAAGTCATGAACCCACAGTCCAAGGGCATTTTTGACAGCGCTCTGTGCCACGGTGCTACTGCCTGCTCCTGGGGAGCACCCCACTGCTCTGCTGTCCCCGAGCACCTCACCGCTGTCCCCGAGCACCCCGCTGCCGTCCCCGAGCACCCGCTGCTGTCCCCGAGCATCCCGCTGCTGTCCCCGAGCACCCCGCTGCTGTCCCCGAGCATCCCGCTGCTGTCCCCGAGCACCCCGCTGCCGTCCCCGAGCACCCCGCTGCCATCCCTGAGCACCCCGCTGCTGTCCCCGAGCACCCCGTTGCCGTCCCCGAGCACCCCGCTGCTGTCCCTGAGCACCCCGCTGCTGTCCCCGAGCACCCCGCTGCTGTCCCTGAGCACCCGCTGCTGTCCCCGAGCACCCCGCTGCTGTCCCCGAGCACCCCGTTGCCGTCCCCGAGCACCCCGCTGCTGTCCCTGAGCACCCCGCTGCTGTCCCCGAGCACCCCGCTGCTGTCCCTGAGCACCCGCTGCTGTCCCCGAGCACCCCGCTGCTGTCCCCGAGCACCCCGTTGCCGTCCCCGAGCACCCCGCTGCTGTCCCTGAGCACCCCGCTGCTGTCCCCGAGCACCCCGCTGCTGTCCCTGAGCACCCGCTGCTGTCCCCGAGCACCCCGCTGCTGTCCCCGAGCACCCCGCTGCCAGATCCCTGCAAGCCGGCACTTACTTTCAATGTATCCGTGCAGCGTTACCATCCGGGCTCGCTCCGGGCTGCTGAAGGGCGAGTAGTGAATGTCATCCGAGAGCGAGGAGGGGATGCGGGACGGGGGGGCTCCCGAGGGTGGCACCGTGTGCTGGGGGGTGTGTTTTTTATGGCGGGCTCTGCAGTTTTGAAACCAAACCTGAAACAAAAGCAGCAAACCCTGTGTCAGGGGAGAGACAGTTCAACTGAAGTGTGGTCCTCTGACCATATCTCACTGCTTCTAATTAGAGAAATAGTTAGGGGATTACACCTTGGAGTTAAAACATGCACGGAGCGGGGTTCTATGCTAATGTGGTGATTTCTTTCTTATGCTTTAATTTTTGAAAGATAGCTGAGAGTAAAAATCCTCTCCAAGGCTTAGAGAAGATCAGCTCTCTGAGACCGTGCATGCTGGACCACAGAGAAGGAAACAGTCGTAAGTGTTTGACAAATTGTTTCCTGTTGAAAGTGCCTTTAAAAAATATCCACATAAAAAATAGGCAGTGTGCAGACTGCTTGATCTTTAGCTAAACGAAGGATCTCAATAACTGAGGCTCAAGCTGGATTTTCGCACACAAAATTTAGATGTGTAATTGGCAAAACAATCCTGGACTGAAGTTCCAAATTTGTTTTAATTGCTTATGTTTTCATTGTATGCAGAAAGTATGTCAGCAGAACATTAAAATAAGAGTATAAACGTCACCAGGGAGCAGAGCTGGGCTGTCTGCAGGGACAGCGAGCTGGGAGCTGCAAAGGGGACATTTCTCTCGGTCCCCACGGCACCGCTCTCCCTCCTGAAGAGCACAAGTGCAGCGACCTTCCTGCCACCGCTTCTCCTGGGGCTGCAAACCCCATTTTCTTCAAACTTCTCAATGCCAATGCCTCCCGAAGCTGCCGGCTTTGCCCGCTCCCTGCGGGAAGCACCCGCGCTGCTGTCAGGGCTGAGCACAGGGCTCCAGGCAACACAGTAAGGGCGGCTTCTCCACCCGGCAATTCATTGCCACTGGCTAGGGCTGTATGGCTTGTTTTGTTTTTTTCATTGCATCATAAGAGAGAAAAACAAATAGAAAACCCACAAGCGAGACAGCAAAAGGACAGTGCTGGCATTGCTGCAGGACCTGGTGAAGGCGACACACTGGTGAAGCAGCGTGAAGCTGCTGGATACGGCAAGTGCTGGGGTGGATGTGCGGGAGTGAGGGGCTGTGGGACACGGGTCCTGTCTGGCACCAGCCTTTTGGGGCTCCTCCTCTGCCCGTTCCTCGCTGACAGTGCCTCACCCTGCCCGATTCCGCTGCCCCTCACCTGAATGACTCTCCGACTCAGCCCCGTCATGTCCGCCAGCTTCTGAAGCGTTTGTGCGTCGGGGTTGTTGTCCTGAGCGAACTGTGCCTGCATGACCTGGTGGGGAGAGGAGAGGAGAGGAGAGAGAGGAGAGGAGAGGAGAGGAGAGGAGAGGAGAGGAGAGGAGAGGAGAGGAGAGGAGAGGAGAGGAGAGGAGAGGAGAGGAGAGGAGAGGAGAGGAGAGGAGAGGAGAGGAGAGGAGAGGAGAGGAGAGGAGAGGAGAGGAGAGGAGAGGAGAGGAGAGGAGAGGAGAGGAGAGGAGAGGAGAGGAGAGGAGAGGAGAGGAGAGGAGAGGAGAGGAGAGGAGAGAGGGGGTGAGGATGAGGCCAGGGAGCCGCAGCCCCTCCAGCCCCCCGGCCCAGCCCCGCTACCTGCAGCTGCTCGGCGGTGAAGGAGGTGCGGGCTCTCTTGGCCGGCTTGGGCTGGCTGTCCTGCTCCGAGGGCACAGCCCCCTCCAGCGTGATCCCGTTGCCTGCAAGAAAGAAGCCCCGCACACCACGGGTCAGGAACTCCTCTGCCCACCTGTGTGCAACAGCTGCTTGGCGGGGGATCACACACCTGACACCGTGGGGCACCCCCAGTATCCCATGCTGCGAGCAGCAGCACAAAGAGCAGAGCCAGCACCACTGCTCAGGAGCTGCCCCGGGCTGCTGAGCCACTCCGGGAGGCACCACCGGCCCGAGGAATTTACTATTGAATTAAGAAAAACGCAGCAAGTTGGTGGAAGATGTGGGGAATGAGGGGTGGGGAAACGGCAGCAGGAAGATGGATTTTGAGGCAATGTCCCTCTGGCCCTGACTCGTGGCCACCACTTGGCTGTGTCCTCCAGCGAGTGGCTCAGAGGGGACGCTGCCTCTGCTGGGCTCACCAACATCCATCCTTCTGCCCCATGCTGCTCCCCGTGACCCCATCTTCCACTGCGGGCGCTGCCTCCATCAGTCGTTTTGTATGCTCAGGGCGTTTCAATGGAGTCTTTGCTCCTATCGCTGGCCCCAAATCCTCCCAGCACCCCAACCTTCTCCTCCTGAGTCCCAGAGCAGCAGCAGGAGCAGCATTGTCTCCATGGACTTGGGGTGCTGGTGACCCCCCACAGTGTGGTGCCCAGGCTCTGAGCAGCAACCGCGCTGAAGGAGGATGTGCCAGAAGGGGACTGTCCACTGACTCCCCAAACACAGCACCAGGGTGAGCCCTGTCATGCTCACAGAACTACGGACCCTGCTGGGGGGCAGCTGGAGACGGGGTCCCTAGTTCCTCTCTGGGGTCCCCCTCAGCCCGTGTTGTGCCCAACCACTCTCGGCAGTGGGGTGAAGCACCGAGGGGTGATGGATGAGGGAGGATGCCTGAGCGGGGCCGGCGCTCGTCCCACTCCCAGGATGTGCCTGCACAACCCGACGCTCGCTCTGCAAGCTGGACCGGGCTGTGATTGTCTTGGCTTGAGTTGAAGGACTTTCTCATATAGTTTGACTTGTTCTTTTAGGATGATGAATGGGACTCTGACTTAAGCAACATCTGTTTATTTTTCTTGTATGTAAAACCTCATGTGCAGAAGAAATTGCTGGGTAATTACTGGAGGGGGGAAGCATGGCCATCCAACTCTGCAGCAACTGCTGCTCTCCAAAGCGATCCCATCCCCTTCTCAAAACCAGGGAACACCTGGACACAGGTACCCACGCAGGACTCTCACCATGTCCCCCAGCACTGCCCCAACACTGTGGGGTTCAGCGGGATGCTACAAGCAGCCACAAACCCACCTGCCCAGCCCTCGGCTGGGGTAACAACTTTGTGGGATGCCCCAACGCCAGAGCCGGCCATCCTCACACAGCCTGCTCCCCCAGGCCACACAGCTCCCCCTCCATCCCTGCTCCCCACCGCCTCGCTCGCGCCTCCATGGCAGCCGACCATATGGACCGACATGCCACAAGCCGCATCTCAAGCTGGGACCCTCCCAGCCCGAGCGGGCACTCTGTTTTCATCCTCTTACTCAAACACTGTAAACAGAAACACTGATGATTTTCATGTCAGGTTGTTAATGGTTTCCACACGCTGCACAGGGCAGGACACAGTGTTTGCCTCCCCATGCCCACCAAGCAGCAGCGATGGGCACGCTGGGCTGGAGCTGTGCTCTCGGCCAGGGGTGATGCCCCAGCACAGCCCTGGAGGGTCCTGGGTGCAGGGGCCTGTGGGACGGTGGCCCCGGGTCCTTCCCTGGGTGACTCTGTGGCTGCACGGCATCCCTGGGCAGCCTCCCCGTGCCAAATGCAGCACCCGTGTGATAAAAGCAAACGGCCTCGCAGCCACCGTGGCCATCGGTCCCCGCAGACACAAGTGCAGGAGAGAGACGGACCCAGCATGGCTGCCCCCCCACGGCACCGAGCCCAGGAGCCTGCCTGTTCCTACAGCTGCCATCGCTGCCATGTCACCCAGAACAGCCCTCGCACTGCCTGGCCTCCCTGTGCACGGCGGCAGAACAACATCGCTGACTCCTTCCTCTGAGCATCGCTCTGGCTGCAGCCACGAAGGAGGATGGGGCTGAGGTGTCAAGGGGATGGGGGCTGTGGCTCTGCGTGACCTCGATGTCACCAACTTGACTGGAAAAGCAGAGGCCGGGCAGCTGCTCTTGGCGTGCCGTGGCAGGGACGGCAGGGTCGGCATGGTCCAGCTGGGAGCGGCACATCCGCGGGCGGGCAAGGACGATGGAAAATGATGGGGAGGTTTTGTCAGGTCTCCAGCTTTCCCACCTTCTAGAGTCATGACTCACAGCCTCAAAATCCCTGCGGCTCCCTCACTCACTGCATGCAGCACACTGTGCTGTGCAGGACCAGGGGCTGGTCCCTGGCATTGGCCATGGCACACAGGTGTCCCATGAGCCACGGGCACTGCCGGCACAGTGGCCACCCCCAGGAGTCCTCTGCCAGCCCAGGGCTTTGCACTCAGCTCCCCCGTAGCCACCCATCACCCCCTTTTGGCAATGACAGGACCTGGCACCCCATGATGGGAGTCAGCACAGGGACAGGGATGACCCGCGGTGAGGCCACGACCGCGGCGCTGGGGCTGCGTTACCATTTTCTGCCGCTCGCTTGAGGTTCTCGATCATGGTGTCGTAGTGAATCCGGCACAGCACCTTCTCCTCCACCAAGCCGAACTCCTCGCCGGTGGAGAGCTGCCGCTTGCAGGAGAAGCAGGCGAAGCAGGCGAGGTGGTAGGCATTGCCCCGCGCTCGCCGCACCCAGTCGCTGGCGTAGATCTGCCTGCCGCAGCGGGCACACTTGGTACCGAACCGGCTGTGGGGGAGAAGAGACGGGGTGAGGGCAGGCAGGGTGACACCGGGGTGCGGGTGCTGCTGCTGGCCCTACCACTCACCCATCCAGCCCAAACCCACGACACCGATGGGAGGCGGGGGACGCAGCGATGCCGCCCGCCGGTGCCGTTCCCACGGTGGGGCACGGGCAGCGGCGCAGGCAGAGGTACAGGCAGGAGCCGGGGGTGTGGACTCGCCATGGGCCCAGACGGGGCCAAGGGGCTGAGGTGACGCAGCACCATGAATCAGTTCCCAAGCCCGTGGGCTTTTTTATTTTGATAACAGCCCGTGAGAGACTCGGATGGAAACTGTGTCAGAGCTGGTTCTCTCCCTTTGCCATAAATCAAAACATGTGTTTTCTCCTCACACGTACAGGCGCATGCATCTGCCTTGTCCTCCTACAAGGAGTCTCCTCGCTGCGAGATGATGATGGTTGCACTTAAATGAGTTACACTGGGAAGCAGCTCAGCACAATGAAGTGACAAGACGGCCAGGACCCCCACGCCGGGCACTGGGTGTTTGCACGCACTTCTGAAAAACCTCATTTCTGCCAGGACGTGGCAGACGTGACCCCCCGGCCCTGCACCCCCAGACCTGCGGCTGCCAGGAGGTGCTGCTGCAGCGCAGGCAGGGTCAGGCACAGCCTTGGTTTGGCTTCTGCATTTCATATCACTGCTGCTTAAAAGCATAATTGCAATGAGCAGCAGCAGCAGGAGCAGCAGGGGAGAAGCGACCATCTCCTCTGTCACCGCAGCGCTGGTGCTGGCTCTGACACAGCCCTGATCGCAGCCGCTGCGCTTCCCCGTGCACCCACCGCCGCAGGCTCCCCAGGGGCTCCCCATGGCCCCCGCCACAGCCGGGGAGCGGAGCCGCTGCCTCCCCTGCCCCAGCAGCTCCAGCATCTCTCAGCACAGGCACAACACACCAAGAAGAGACCACAGCCAGCAGCAGGAGACACCCCGCACCGCAACCCCTCGGCTTCGCCGGGCAGAGCAGCCCCGGCAGGTGGGACAGCCCAGGGCAGCCCAGCACAACCAGCACACGCGGCCCCTGCCCGGCCCTGCACCGCGGAGCTGCCGCCCGCCGCACGCTCGGCGAGATGCAGCGAGACCGTCCTGTGCTGGAATTACTAACTGCAAAACTATTTGGGAGGAAAAGAAAGGTTTAAATTTTTCAGCTTGACCATAACTGACCAAAAGGAAAGAAAAAAAAAATGGAGAGCTGCCTGAGAGAGGACATTTCTGTGCTGAAATTA
The DNA here is from genome assembly GCF_964273445.1 of Streptopelia decaocto. Lineage (NCBI taxonomy): Eukaryota > Metazoa > Chordata > Aves > Columbiformes > Columbidae > Streptopelia > Streptopelia decaocto. Next base: position 10,595,097 of record NC_138672.1, read on the forward strand.
TACAGAGACTTAGCTAAGAGACTTCACTAATTTACTTCAGATGGGAACATTGTAAACTGACTTTGTGCCAGCTAGTTTATATAAACGCACAAACAAAAGAACTGTATTAATTTTTTATTTAGAAGTAAAGATCATTCCTGTAAATTGAATTACTTTGAACAATGTGCTATGTAAACAGTCATACTCGCTGAACAGTATCAAACGAGGGGCAGGCGTACCCGAGCTAATAGCACGTGGTAATCACTGCTCCCCGCTCAAATCACATGTCCCCATCACACACCAGCTGGGATCTGGGGGAGACACCCAACTGGCCCCAGCCCCACAGCACAGTGTCCCCCGGGGCCAGGCGGGTTGGCAGCAGATCCCGGGGAGGGGGCAGGGGCTGCCGGGGCTGTGGGGACTCACGGGAACACAGCAGCCAGCGCAGGCGGGGACCAATGCCACTGTCCCCATGGAGCCACCACACGAGCAGCACCCAGAGAGCGGCTGGGGCTCAACAGCCAGACCTGAGCATGGGGCTGCGTGGGCTGCGGCACCGGCAGCTGCCGATGCTGCGCCCGCGGCTTTTGGCCTCTGGTATCAGCCACAGCGATCAGGTTTTACAGAAACCAGGCTGAGCGGGGGCTCAGCACGGGCACCCGCTGTCACCCGACAGGGACGGTCACCACACGGACCACCACTGCCAGAAACAAGGAGAGAAACGCCTGTGAACTGGCTGCCCTGACCTGTCACCGCTGGAAATAACGGCTCAAAAATAAAATAGACTTTAGTTCACCAAACTTGCAGGACAGCAATAGCCCCAAGAGCCCTGTCCACTCGAGCTGTCAGAGCACCAGGTAAGGGGCTCCTGCCGCCCGCCTGGCAGCAATGGGGATGGGGACACGGCCATGCTGCAGCAGGAGAGTTCGAGCCAGAGGCTTTGCCCAAGCCCAGCACTGAGCACAGGCTGGAGCATCACCAACATCTGCCAGAACCAGCAGCTCGCGCCCCACACGCATGGTTTGTGGTTGGGTGAGCAGATGCTGCCGGCTCTTTGCAATCATTAGTGCCAAGAGATGGAAACTGCCAACAACATTACCAGAAAAGACTCATCCCAGAAAGACTCATCCCGCCTCCCCCAGGGGTGGCTGCAACATCTGGGGTGCGGGAAGAGCAGCAGTGGGAGGAGGCCTTGGTGTGTCCGGGCTCTCACATGCCACTTGTACCCAGGTGCCACAGCTCCTCGAGCCTTACTGTCCATCCCTGCCCACAGGGACAGGGCAAGAAACACAGCTCCAAATGTCCCCGTCCCCTCGTAGGCCCACTCTGTAGGAAGCCACTTGCACAGCCCCCGAATTCAGCTGCGGCTTCCAGACATCATCCCAAACCGCACAGCAGACCAGCAGCCACAGCGACTCCATCTCCACGCTGAGCCACGGTGATGCTCGAGCAGGAGCATCATCCCAGTGGGGCGCAATGGCAAGGGGCAACAGAGGCCACCTGGGCCACAGCCAGGCTGCAGGCGCTGGCCCACCCTCCGCACAGCTCTTTTGCTGTCCCGGGCCCCAGGGACTCTCTCTGCAGCCAGCAACCCCATGCTGATGTGCCCAAGGGCTGCCCAGCCAGGCAGGGAGCGAGGCCACAGCAGGGTGCTGTGGGAATCACACCCAGACCATGCCGGGCCTCCCTGCGACCGCAGCCGTGGAAGCTTGGCCGTGAGCAGCCCTCGCATCACCCAGGAACACAATGTTCTGCTCAATGGGCTCCAATTTTAATTTGTTTCTCCTTGAAGCGCTGAAGCCCTGGATGCCAAATGCAATTATTTGACAAGACACAGGAAACAGCAGCGTTTGCTTAAAAACGCACACGCGGCTGCGGAGCTGTGGCAGCGCCAGCACTTACACAGCCCCTCACGTGAATGGGGAAGGGAAGGTCGGACAGACCAGGCCAAAACACGCTCATCGTCGGGCAGCGGGGCAGCACCCATGGGCAGCCCCCCGCCTGACAACCCCCCAGCCCTGGCAGCCTGTGAACAGCCCCAGATCGCGGGGAATTAGCGCTGGTGCAATAAAAGCCACCATGTGCTCCATGCAGAGCACAGCCTGCTACCCCTTCCCATCTGCCTTGGCTCTGAAGATCTGCACGTGTTAGGATGGGTTTTCTGCTTTGCTCAAAAAATAAAAAGAAAAAAAAGACACTTCATCTGCAGCAAATAATAAACACTAACAAATAAAAATATCTCAACATTCAGATTTGTCCTTTGCCAAGTGCCGGGTCCCGGCTGTCCCGGGCTCACCAGCCTGTGGACCAGGATGCTCCCGGGACCCAGACTGGGGGCAGGACAGGAACGGGGCCGGGCGAGCGGCCCCCCCAGCCGGGTTTGCCAGGGGGCTGCCAGGGGGCTGCCGGGGGCTTCTGCCCCGACCCGCCCCGGCCCTCGGCTCCCGGCCGCAGACCCGCACCGACGGCCGCGGCTGCGCGGCTCAACCCGGCGGGCTCCGCCGCGGCTGCCCCGGAGGCGGCGGGAGCGACCCCCGCCCGCTGCGGCGCGGGGGACCGGCCGGGGCTGGTCCGAGGGTCGCAGCGAGTCCCCGGGGCTGGGGGGAGCGGGGCGGCCCCGAGCGCTGCCGCTCCCGCCGCACGGCGTTTCACACGGAGGTAAAAATAAAAGAAAAAATACAACCCATATTTTTCAAAAAAAAGGCAAGTGCGAAGTGTGAGCCGGGAGCCCCCCCGTCCCCCAAAACTGCTGCCCAGGAACCGAGCGCGTCCTGCGGCCACTTCAGCGATTTTCGTTGTAGTTTTCCTTTGGCGTCCCTGGTCGCCGGCGGGCAAAGACCCCACGCCGGGATTTCTAGCTAAACGGGTTTATTTTTTAAGAGCTATTATTCGCTGTGTTTGCTGGAAGGCAATTTAGAGATCCAGTCGCTACTTTAAAGCCATCTTTATAAAGGTCCACTCTTAAATTAAATATATATATATATATAACGAAGTCGGAACGGTTATTAATTAAAGAAAAACGCTTGAAAGTGCCTCGAAGCAGCACAACGGCATCGCCGACTTCCCAAAACCTTTCTGCTGAAACCGAAGGAAATTTCGGTGAAATCACTAAACAAATAGCAGTTTCAAAAATAATCACAATAATCACCGGGCCGGACGCGGAGCGGGGAGCAGGAGCCCGAGGAGCCGCGCACCCCGCGGCGGCACCGGCGGCTGAGCCGCGAGATTTCGGGGACCCTCACAAGAACAACCGCAAGAGAAATATCGAAGGATTTTCCCCCTGCACGCCCTGCCCACGGCACCTTTGTCCGCGCAGGCGGCCCCGACCCGCTCCCCGCGGCCGGACGATGCTGCCGAGACCCCGCGCCCCTCGCCGGGGTCATTCTCATTTCCTGCCCGCGATTCCACTTCCACCGGGGACAAACAGTATTCCCGCATCCTGAGGAGATGGGGAAAGTCAGAGCGGGAGGGCTCTGATGTTCAGTTTAAACCTCAGGATCCTCCATCCCTTCCTGTCTTTCTTTCTGAAGAAAATTCGTGGTTTAAGGTTTATAACTAAAAGGCTGTCGAAGCCAGAAACAGCCTTCCTGCAGGACACGCTCCCCGGGGGATCCAGGTCCAGACCGAACCCAACGGCAGCCAGCGAGCCCCGGCCCGGCCGCAGGGGCTTGCGCTGCCGGGAATTTGTTTCGGTTCTTTAACACAATCCCGCCACGGAGGCTTCGGCATTTGTGATGCTACATCGCAGACAGAGGTTTCTAAAAGCCGTTCGGAACCGCACACCGTTGGGTACATATTTACCCTCCTGCCAGAAGCCGGCACGACGTCATTCAACCAGCATTTCACCAGGCGAGGGGACAATTCCCGCCGCGCAACCCCCGCGGGGCGCCGGGGCTCGGGGCGGCCCGCACGGCCCGGCCCGAGGGTCACGAACCCTTCCGAGGCTGGGGCAGCTGCACCCCAAATCCGCTTCCTCCCCGTGCCCCGGGGGTGACACTTCTCCGCCGGGCCGCTCTGGGGAGCCTGCCGGCTTTTTTCAAACCTTCTCCCCACCAGCACCGGAGCGGCCCCGGTACCGGCCCTCAGCAGCTGCCCCCCAGCCCGTGTCCCCTACCTGAAGTAGTCCATCTTGCAGAAGATCTCCTTGTTCTTGATGTAGCAGCTGTGCTGCTGCCGCAGCGACGTGCGGCACACGGAGCACTCCAGGCAGCGGACGTGCCAGATGAGGTTGTTCACCTGCGGCAGAGAAGGGGTTGAGACCCGGGGCCGCCCGGAGCCCCTCGCCGCCCCCCGCCGCCGCAGCCGCTCACCTTGAGCAGGTACCTGTCGAGGATCTCCAGCCCGCAGCTGGAGCAGACGTTCTTTCCGGCCGACGGCGTGGAGGAGGAGGAGGATGGCGGGGAGCAGACAGACGGGGTGGAGGGTGTGCTGGGCGCTGAGCGGGCGTCCTCCTTCTCCAGGGCGCCGGGCAGCGGCTCCCCGTCGGGCTGCGACTGCGGGCAGAGCGGCCGCGGGGCCGTCAGCCGGGGCCCCGCCGCCCTCCGCAGCCCCGGCCCGGAGCGTCCCGGCGTGTCCCCGCATCCCCCGGCTCGATGACTGCCGACGGGTCCGCACAGTCCCCGGTACGCGCCGCCGTTACCCGTAGCCCCGGCCCGAACCGTCCCGACGGGTCCCCGCAGCCCCCGTAATCCCCGGCCCGGCGGGTTCGCACATCCCCCGGCCCGGTGCGCCGCACAAACCCCGGTGCGTCCCGGCGGGTTCCCGCAGCCCCCGGCCCCGCTTACCATGGTGCGGGTGTGCGGGTCGAGGCAGCGGACGCTCCCTTTGGGCAGCGGCTCCGGCGGCATCACCTTGCGGGAGAGAGCGGGAGAGGGAGGCTGCGGCTCCATGCGCCGGGCGAGCGCGGGGCACCCTATATAAACCGCCTCAAAACAATAAATAAGAACTTTCTAGTGGCCATTTAAATCCTTTGCAACAAAAGCTGCGTCTCTTTAATGAAGCAATTTGAATGTGGATTGAATTCTCTCCCTGCCTGCACTTAACCCGGGCCTCTTGAAGTAATCGCTCGGTTCCCATGCGAGCCAAAGCGCTGAAAAAAACCCACAAACTACCTGCAATTAGAAATTGCCGTAAATGCCCGAGATAAGAGGTACCCAGAGTGTCAATTCCGCCTGTCAATCAGGGAATCCATCAGGCCACCCAAAGAATTGCAAATTTGATTTTTTTAATGGTAGTAATTAAAAATCGAAATTCTTCCCCCTCTCCCTCCGCCGAGCACAAAACGCCCCAGAAAACGCCGGGAAGGAAAATCCTCCCCTCGGGCGCGGGAGGCAGCGAGCGGCCCCGGCCCGGCTCCGGTACCGGCCCCGCGCCCGCCTCGAGGTTCCCGGCCCCGCTTCTCACCCCGCTCCCGGCCCCGACGACAGCAGCGGCGGCGCTCACCTTGCCCGCCTCGGCGCCGGCCCGGGCGCGGCGGCCCGGGCCCCGGGGCTGCCCGCCCTCATGGCTCCGGTGCATGGGGCGGGCGCGCCCCGCTCCGCCCGCCGCCGCGCTCCGTGCCCGCGGGCGGCGCGTCCCGCGGCCGCGGCAGGAAGGGCGGGGAACCGCGCCGGCCCCGCTCCCCCGCCGGGGGCGGCCGCGGGCCGGGCAGGAAGCGGCGCCCCCCCGCCGCGCCCCGGGGGCCGCCCGCCCCGCCGGGCCCCGCTACCTGCGGCGGCGGCACCGGCACCGCCCGCGGGCGCGGCGGGGGCAGCGGGGTCCCGGTCCGGTCCTTCCCCGGCCGCAGAGTCGCTGCCCGCCCCGACGGGGCGCACGGGCCGGGCCGGCCCCGGGGCAGCACCGCCCCGCACCGCCGGGACCGGCCGCGGCCCCGGAGCCCCCCGCTGCCCGCGGGGCGGGATCGGCAGCGGGGATCGCACCCACCGCCGCGGCGTCTGGCCGCCCGCCCCTGCCCGGGCTTCATTAGTAACCTGATAATTCCCCAGCAAAGCCCCGGCAGCGGTTCCACCGCGGAGTAATTGCAGGACGGTAACGTGAGCTGATGGCGGCCAGGGATGGATCCTCGCCGTTATTGATTTTGACAACTAAATTGTTAACCGAGAGGGAAATCAGATGAAAGCCATTTTAGAATAAATACAAGACATTAGGTTTAAACATTGAGGTTGCAAGAAAGCCCAAGCAACCCCTAGGAAACTCAGCCTAAGGCCCACCAGCTCATACTCGGCTCTGCAGAGGCAGAGCAGAGGGGGCACATGGACAAGTGCAGAGGAGCGATGCTCGGAAAGGACAATTTAAACCACTCATCCACAACGACAGAGTCTGAATTAGCTCCAACTGCTCCAAAAGAAACACGTAGTTTTCACAGACACAGCCATAGAAGCTGCCTGCCCCCTACACAGCACCGGTCAGAACAGGGCAATGTTTGCATCTGAGGGCAATGCAGGGTTGGAACACCGCAGAACATCACACCCCAGTCATGCTGACGGCTTTCCCTACTCTCATAATTACAGACCAGGTGCTCTGGGCCCCACAAAATCAGAAAAGGCATCTCCTGCCCTCACTGCCTGCTGGGAGAAGGTGGATCTCCAGCGTGTGAGTACACAGCCCATGCAGTGACTGTGCAATGCACAGCAGTGCAGTTGCTGGGTATTAGCACCAAGTTCATGCTCCCTTTTACCCCCACATCCTCCCTCCCACCAGCGCTGAAGCTTCTCCACAGCAGCAAGATGGGGCGGGGGGTGTGTGAACCACCAACCCAGCCAGAATCCCAAAATTTGGGGCTGTGTTCTGTGTTCCCATGGGTATGATTTCGTACCTGTCCCGAGTGAGGGAGTCTCATCAAAGGCAGGGAGATTGTTGAAATACTGACGGAAAAACGCACATCGTGGTCACGGTGAACTTGGTCCTCGGTACCTCACCTTGCCCCCAGGGATTTGCTGGACATACCTGAGGACAGGACTGTGTGCCAGCAGTAAGAAACAGCCCCACACTCCTTGGGGTGCGGGTGCCAAGCCCAGCTCCTTCCCCCACCAGCCAGCCAACCTCCGTACTCACAGCTCCAGCGCCGGCCGCATCCTCCACCGCAGCGATGCCGTGCTTCCCGCTGCCTGTTTGTGACGGTCAACACGCAAAGCTCCACAACTGACACTCATGGAAAAAAAGTGATACGGAGCATTTACCTCCTCGCAGCTCCAGGGTTAGAACCTCCATGGCTTTGCTGCCCACGAGGCGCGGGGCCCTGGGGAAGCCGCGGCGTTCCTGGGGAGCGCGGGCGGCACCAGCGCCTGCCGGGCCGGCAGCAGCGGGAATGACACAAACACCCACCTGCAGTAAAGCTCCCCCAGGTCTGAGTGCGGCCGGACAGACAAGGCGCTTCTGTCAGGGACTGTGTAGTGCAAAACATTTAAAAAAAGGACCACTATTGTACCCAGCGTTGTACCAGTGGACTCCGGCTGATGCCAAGGATCTACCACCCGCACTTCCTGCTCACCACCCTCGCTTTCCTGGAGGAAAACATGCATTTTAAATGTTTATTTAGAACCATAAGAACTCCAACAAATTGTATTTAAATACAAATAAATATCAAAGTGTGTTTCTGATGGGAACACAACCACATACCAAATTTGAGTCTAGGTATTTTCTAAGTTTCTAACAGAAATGGAATTGATTGCTGTTCTAAATAACGCAGATACAGATCTGGAAGACTACAAACATTAGACCACGGAAGAACAAAACACAGGCTGTTTACAGAGGAATATAAATGGGTGTTATCGACATTCCTAGGGATACAAACTGGCAGTGATACTACTTGTGTCTTTACTCAGGGAAACAAAAACTAGAAAGCAAATATCTAACAGCACAAGACCTACTTTTGAACAATTCAGGCTTTGAACAATCCATCACGCACACACAGCTCCGTCCCTGACGCTCGGTCCGGGAGCAGGAGGGCTCTGCTGGAGGTGTCGCTGCAGGAATACAAACCTGTGCTGTGCCAGCGAGCAACACCTGCACATGGAAACCAGGGGCTGGCTAACCCTTACTTTCCTCCTCTTGTTTGAGACCACTGTCAGCCAGCCTGGGGAAGCAACCCAGGAGTGAATGCGAGGTAAAGATTCACCACTGACAGGACTAGAGAGAGCAAACAGCAGCAAAAGCCAGAGCGGTGTCTGCTGGACCCGAGCGCACACGCTCCCCAACACCCCCTTGCACACGCAGCCACTGCACGCACCAAAGAGAAAACGCAGCCAGACATTTGCTTTTGGCCCCCTCAGATTTCTACTCTGCAGATAACTTTTAGGGGGAAAAAAAAGGGCTGCAGGTAAAATGGTTTAAGCAAAATGCCACCCATCAGACTTGTGAATTACACACCCAGGGCAGGTATCCCCAGCACAAACACCTGTGCCATGTTACGCCAAAAGGCAGCTGACCGGCTTCACCAGGCAGTAACACCAGCAGCGGACGCGCTGGTGGGCGAAGCCGAGGTCACGTGCGTGGCAGATGCCTGCGAGGCTGCAGGGCCGTTCTCACGCTGTCACATCTGGTTTATGAAGAGCTACCACCGAAGGGATTACTGAACGCAAACATCAGCTGCGCCACTGCTGCGCGGAAGCTCGGGGCACAGCGCAGACCCCCGCGCTGCGTCAGAACGCTAATTCCTACATGGAGACACACACCTACAGCCCGAGGGACACTAGGAACACCTGGGCTGTGTCATGTCTTATCTTAAGGTTACTATATCATGAACTAATACCTGAAATTTTGCAAATCAAAATGCAAAATAACTTTTCATTGGTGCATATAAAATATTGCATGCAGTTCTACTAAAAGTGTGGCAAAATCTATTTAAAATGAGTTTTATTGAGACGAAAAAGTTTTCCGCGGTGACTACAGAATGTTCATCAAAACCGAGTGCTTCCCCTCCCGTTAAAAAAACCCACAAATCGGAATACTTTTTGTTCCAAAACACTTTAAAAAGTAATCAGTTAAACGGAGTATTTTTGGATGCGCTTTACTCCACACACTAGTTACCGTTTCTAATCTTGCTAATGAATGCACACTAACAAGAGGTTGTCTGCGTGTTCAGCAGAGGCTTTGAAGGGAACCTACTTCTGTGAGCAGCGCTGGGCTGCGCGCAGCCAGGAGCGCTCGCAGGTCACCGGGGCGCCGCGGACACCCCACCGCGCTCCGCCGGCGCATCCCGCGCACCCCACAAAGTACAAAAGCGTTGGAGGACTCCAGGAACACAAAGCACTGCTTCTTGCTACTATTATCCATTCATAAGCATCATCTTCTAGACTTCCAGGCAGCTCTGGAATAAGGAGTAGTCCTTTTCTTATCCGACGGTTTGAAGTAAGAATAAACAGGCGCTGCTGGGTATTCGGCATCTGGGTTTTCTGCCATCATTTTCAGCTTGGCTTCGATGGCCTTGATTTTTGCACTGACACTGAAAAGAGGAAAAGCAGAAGGGAAATTGAGTTTGATCTGAGCATGGAATCAGACTACAGCAATCCAGAGGTTTTGTTGACGTGAGAATACTGAGTCACACGAGGAGGGGCCGGGCAGCCCCCGCTGCTGCATTCACAACCGCGTGAAGACGGGAGGCAGGAATCTGCTGCTTAAAGCCCACACTGCTTCATTTCAATCCCCAGCACAGATTTGCTGAGACAAGGTCCTCCAAGATATATCACAGCACCACAAAATAATAGTCCTTGCACCTACTCAGCACTTTCTTGAGGACAGTGAGTGAGACAAGTAGACAACAAGGCTTCCTACTCCATGTGAAATGATGTCATTTGGAGAGGTCTGAGCATGTGCAGCAGAGCGCAGCTCAGACGAGGCTGCTGGAAGCAGCAGAGAAATGAAAGCCAGACTTCCTCCCAGCTACAAGACCGCTCGGGATGGGAAAACCCCAGACTCTAATTAGGTCAGGAAGAAACATTATTTCAGCATTAGCAGGGTTTATCCCAAAGGGAGAAGCTATCCCAGGTTACACCCCAAATTCCAAGGACTTTTGTTATTCATTGTCCTCCACTGGGTACAGAGGAACATTCCCTTCTCTGCTGCGGCTTCTTGCAGCATCCAGCCTCACGAGAACAACCCCTCTGTGTCCCTGACACAGCTGACAATCTGCACGACTCAATCTCTGCTCGTTGCTTCCTTGTGTGTTACTTCTGAATTCCAAGTTCATTTTATCTGTGGGCAAATTCATTATCCCCTGTCCTGGTTTCTTTCAGGGTTCCACTGACGGAACACAGAGGAAAAAAAATCACATATCTTTTCAACCCAACTGAATTAGTAAAGCAGCACTAAATGTTTTAGTTAAACAAAGGGTTGGAGAATTTTACCACATACCACGGAGAAGACCAATACCTACCAGCCCCAACAATGGCAAAAAGAAAAGGTACCACCTCTGATTTTGTTTTAATTTTTTACCACTATAATAGAAATCCTTGCTCACAAGAATTTTGCTTGATCAAATAACTACAGTAAAATACCTCTCACTGAAATTCATATGAAATGTGCAAAGCACATTCTCTCCAAATGAGCTCCAGTGTTACACATTCCCAGTTCCTCTCCTCACCTCTTCTCCTTCCTACTGCCCCGGCAGCTTCACATGTTAGAAAATGAACTTCAAGTCTGAAGCATCCCACACCAAACGAGTTACTTTGCAGCATGCTGCCCTTCTAAAACCAGCTTGCTGCCATGTTCGATTTTTAGCACAAACATAATGCCAACAACTCCAGATCTCACTGAATCTGAAGGGTCAGTTCCTGCCTCTTGCGCAGTTTGGTCACCCCTCAGCCCCCCATCTCCTACCTGAGGTTCGACTGGGGCGGCTCCGTGCTGGACGATGGCTCCAGACTGATCGGAAGGATCTTCTCGTTTTTATTGTGATCATATCTCTGTGAACAAAAGCAAGGATTGAAGTCAGCTGGAATTACGAACGGAGGAACATTTGCCCACAGATACACTTTAAAGCTGGATTAACATAACCTCATATTTTGTGCAGTTTTTGCTAAGAATTGTTTTAGTGGCCAAGCACTGAAACAAATCCCAACCTTATTCGTTTAGTACCAACATGGAATGTTGACTCCAATACTGAACACTTAGGTGCACTGTACTACGGGTTCCTAAACCTTACCCTGTCTTACCACTTCTTGTTGCCCTCTATACAAAGCATAAAGCAAAGATGGTAAATTTTAAGGTAACTACTGTACTGTATTGCTATGCTCTTTATCCAGCCATCGTGCAGTCAGAAGGTAACTTGCACAGCACTGGGAGAGCAGTTAGGAACCCCCTCCTTTCTGTAGAAGGCAGCTTGTGAGTGCCATCTCTGTGAGCAACGGGCCTCCTGAACTCTTCGCGGTGCTCTGCTTCCTTACTCCGCTTGGCACAAAGTCAGGTTTGTTTTTCAGCAGAGCTGCTCAAACCGACAGTGTCTGGTAAGCCTCGGCCACTCATCTTCAAACTACTTAGCACGGTGCTGGTGTTGTCTAAATCAATCTTTGCGTTCACGATCAGACAAAGCCCTGCAAACCGAACGAGTTCTCTGTGGTGTTCCCCGTGCCCTGGCCGGCCAGCGCTGAGCCGCCCGCTGCACCCCCAGCTGAACGTCCCCGCACGGCCCGATGGCTGCCCAGGCATCCGAACACGCTGCTCTGGGAGCCACAGAGCTGACGAGAACGGAGCCTGGATGTGCACCAGCCTGGATGTGCTGACAAGAGCCTGGAGCTCCTGAAGCCAGTAATTAAAACAACATGGTCTCCTTTAATGAAGAAACCTGGTTTGGCTTTTTTAGCATCCAAAACAGATGCACTCGTGTACTTGATAAGAGAGAGGGGAGAAAGCTGCTTGTGGGATAAACACCACATGCTGAAAGCAAACCAGTCAAAGGGAAACAGCCACAAGTGGCTCCCCCCACCTCTCCCCAGATCCATTTATCTGCAAAGAAAGTTATTCAAAATAAATTGCTTTATCAAATACCAGACAGTAAATAACTGCAGGAGAAACAAGACAATCATTTAAAAAATTAAAACAGGGGCATTCCAAGAAGGTACTGCCTGAGTTAATATCAACAAAGCAAGCAATAAAAGGATATTTAGCTTAGATGTGAAATATGTTGCTTTAAAGTCAGAAGTAATTAGGGCTGATGCCACATAAGTGCTTTCAGAAGTAGAACAAAGTACTTGGTAATGGGGATTTCCATGTATCTCCTATCCAAAAAGGAGTAAAATCATGAAGGGAAGGATTCAGACTTTCAGCCAATCACTCACTAACTTTGGGAAAAGCTGAAACATGGACATTTATACAAGTAATTTGTTCCCACCCCTCTGATCAGAAACTCCCATATGAAGAACATCAGATTAAATGGCCTATTCTTACTCCCAGCTCATCCAGCACAGTTTAGGTAGACAAGAGAAGTGGTAGATCCTTAATAACCTTTCTGTAAGAGTTGTTTCCTAGAATTGACTGAAATTATACTGCCAGGCTACGAGAGCCTTGGTAAGAATTGTTATTTTGATATTAAAGTTTTTCGATTTTGCAAATTAAAAGCAATTCTTCCTTACAACAAGCAGCTCACCTTGACTTGCGCGTGTGCCCACCGCACCACCAGTTTCTTGGAAAGGGCCAGCTTCCCATTGAGACACTGGATCGCCTTTTCTGCTTCCTGCGCAGGAAGACAGTTCAATAAACAAACCAGTCTTTAGTCAAAACCGACTCAGACATAAAGAGCCTTTTTTTCTTTGTTAGGCGGCCTTCTGTAAGTACAGCCAACTGACAGCAAAGAAAGTTTATCCCACTGTATCCCAATGCAGGAATATCTTTAGAAGAGTCCAACATGTGAGCAGACAGACTTTTATCAGCCTTACTGGTTTATTCTTTTACTTGGTTTTGGGGAGGAAATGTGGAAAAAAAATCAGGAGTTTTGAAAATACCAAACATAGAGACCACTGGAACAGCATTCAGAGGGAGGTTTATGCTACAGGAGTTTCTCTAGAAAACACTGTGACTCATTACAGTGATTACCTGTGTCTCATTAACACTGGTCTATGCCTACTCCAGATCCTGCTCATCCACACCAGGGACATTACCACTCCGTCCTGTTCTAGGCTCAGCAGTGGAATCCCAGTCTGGGGACTCTCCCACAAAACTCAATTCACAGCAGCTGAAGATTTATGTTGCAATGCTGTTCCACCTTCCCATTAATCATTTTCTAGAGCTAACTCACCATGTCAGGGCTCTTCAGACATCCTTATGGCAACTGCACAGCAAAAAAATGAGGTCATGCAAACATAAGCAACCTCCAAACATGCTGTTATCCCTAACTTTTGAACAAATTTAGCAGAATTATGACAATAATGACAACTCTGTTGCAGGTGAGCATGACTTGAAATTCCTACTTTGAAACAAGAGCTAAAACCCCAACTGTGCAGCCAGGGGCAGTTCACTCCAGGATGCTGCTGATGTGTCATGTTGTACATCTGGCAGCATCACACAAGTTGGTGCTTGTGTATTCATGAAGCCAAAAGAAAAAACAGGAGCACTTGAGAGCAGTTCTGGATTTCAGGCTGTCTGGCAGGCTGATCCAGGCTCTACGCAGATCACAGCACCGCTACAGTACAGCTCCATGAGCTCACAACAAAAGCAGACCAAAGAACTGGCCCTTTCCAATTAGCACTCAGGAAAAGTCAGCACAGGAGAAAGGAAATCACTAGTGGTTCTTCCAGGAGCAGTCACAGAGTGGAGCTGTTAGAGCCAGTGTGTTTGTGTAGACAAGGTATTTAGTTTATCCCTTCCTGTTTAAGCTTTACATTAACATTAAAAAAAAATATTGGGAAAGAAGCCAGTCATTTAAATGAGAATTTTAGATAAAAGTAACATACCTGTTTGGTTTCAAAGTTCACAAAACAGTAACCCCTCGGCTGCCCCTCCAGAGCACCAGACTTGTGAAACAGAAAGTCAAACTGCTTTACTTTGCCAAACTTCTGAAGGAGTTTGAGGAGGTGGTATCTGAATAGGAGAGAAGACATTGATGAAAACTTCCACCAGTCCCAAAACGAGGAGACACAGAAACCCCCTGACACACACACGTTTCACAGTCAGTCACACGAGCTGTTCGGTTGTGTCACACGTGTACTCCCAAACACCCACCAAGCTGGGTGCCCTGTACAGTGACCCTTCAGTGTCCACAGCTCTGAGCTGCACTGTCAGTGACTGCTCAAAAACCCCAAGGAACAAAGTTTTCCTCCCAGCGGTGCCAGCTGAAGGGCATGAAGAAGATCTATTCATAGTTGGCTTCTGAGCAACCACGCAATGGTTTGCTAGGAGTCTGGGAGGGCTTTGCCTCCTGCCTCCCTAAATCACACCTACTTTCAAGCATAAACCTTGGTCCCCCCATCACACAGAAAAGCAGCCACGTTCCCACTTGCCTGGCAGAGCTGGGGAAGCAGGAAGACAGAAGAACGAACAGAACAAACTGCAACCAGGAATTGACAGTAGACCAGGCAAAGAGAGGCACCAGACAGACCCCAGTATCACCCAGGCCAGACCTGCCAGTGCTTTTGGCTCAGACAGTTTTCAGGGACAGGCACATGAAAGTCAGAGACTATTTGGCCACTTATCTTCCTGCCATCCAGTTGGGAGTGTGCTGGTTCTGATAAAACTGGGAAAAGCCAGAGTAAATCTGTCTGCTTAGTATCTAGCGCACTGAGCAACTTTAAATACGGAGCACATTTGCTGTACAAGCCACATCTAATCCTGACAGTTCTTTGCAGCTTTTCTGGTTCCCCAGATCAAAGTGTTTAACACCACCAGCTGACCCAGAAGGCAAATGACACCTGTTACTACTTCACTGTCTGATCCCAGCTGTAGAGTTTAAGGATCATCTAAGGGTTTAATAAGGGTGTCTTAGTCTGGACTCATCTTCTTCTGATCAGTTGTACAGCATTTGTTAACAAGCCACATAGTCTAAGCCTAATTTTCTGCTTGCAAGATGACACTCAGCACTCTGAGCCACCCAGGATAACTCAGCACGCACGTGGAGCACCAGGTGCTGGATGAGACCTTGCACGTCCAGATATCAATGGTCAGCAGTGGCCCAAGATGGCCAAACGCACCAAGCAGCCTCAGGGACAGTCCAAATAGGAAGGGCAGAGAACATTTTTCCTAATAAAGCCCGATAGGATGTTTGAGAAGGGCCACAGCCCTTTGTTAAGCTTCAGGAGCCAGGCAAGAAAGTTCCAGGAATGTGAGTCATCCCACAGGATGGTCACGGTGGACACTCAGGATGTGCACTTTTAAAGAGGTGAAGGTGCAGCAAGTGTTCAGACGAGCAGCGCAGAAGGGCCAAGTTATCTCCCATGGGGACAAACACATTGTAATTGATTATGGAAGGCTTCCTACAGCCTTCAAAGTACAGACAAAGCACTGTGGTGCTTTGGTTCCAAGGGGCCGAGGAACCCTCAGGCTCTGCTCAGAAGGCAGAAAAGCAAGAGCTAATGTAAAAAAATAAAAGGGAGTTGGTTACACAGTAGATAAGTTTCACCACTGCACCTCAAGCTATGAACAAGCAGGCACACACGTACTGGTAAAAACACTAACTTTGGTGCCATGTGATGCATATAAAACCCCACACACTGAACTTTCAGAGCCTCCAAAATATATGAAGGCACCTCGGGTTTGTTTCTGTAAATGTATCGCTACAAAAGGCACTCGCGAGTTCAGTAGTATGAAAAGAAAGTCCTTGCCACAACTAGAATGCTGTTCCCCATCAGCAAATTACAGAGGCAGTAAAAGAGCAACAAGGATTCTCATCGCATTCTGTTCAGCAACAACAAAACCCCTGAGCTCCCCTGCTAAAAGGAACCCTTTGTAGCTTTTTTTTCCTGAAAACCTCTGTATTTAAGTAATACTCTTAGCAGCAAAGTTGCAGTTGTTCCTTTAAAACAAATTCCATTAAAAGTCTTGATGCAACCTATGTAATCTATTTTACTCAAACTTTAGATCACAGATGATGCAAACACTATTTTCCAACCATGAACGCAGTTTTTACAACTGCAGGTCACCTACTCTCCATGGGACAGCTCAGGACTGAAGTCTTGTGTAACTACAAGTTCCAGGCTGTATGATTCATTATTGTAAATATAATGAGGGCATTAACAGTAACTTGACAAGTAGTTCTCCAAGCCAAGAGGACTGCAGTCCTGAAGGAAGATCTGTCACGGAAAACCTTAAAAAAAAAAAGTGGTAGCATGTAAAAAGCTTTACTATGGCAACAACTTGGGTTGTCCAGAGCTTGGAAGTTATTCACACAGATGTGGCCCCGCTGTGCTGTACAGATCACCGCAGCCAAGCGCAATTTCCACTTCCCGTCATCTGATGTGAATGCGAGACAAACCAGCAGCTCCCCCATTTCCTTTTCCTCCGCTCTTCCTCCTGGCACCCCAAGCGCTATTCAAACGCAGGCACGGCTTCCTCTGAACAATGCCGTCCCAAGGATACCGCAAAGGTACCGGGCCACATGCAAAACCTATTATTGCAAAGAATTTTGCCCCACTGGGAGTCAGTAGGAGTCTGTAACAACAACTTATGCACACATTGTTTTCTGGGTGAGACTCATCAAGATGGGATCACAGACAAGCAGCAGAACAGCCAAGGAAGTTCAACACCCGCTCTTTCATACCTGTGGAAAATGAACGGTCATTCAAGGGCTACTGGAAACTAGAGAATATGTATGTGTAATTGTAGAGCTGGAAATGAAATTTTTGCCTGTCCAGAATGCTGAGAAGTCTCCGAAGGCTTTACAAACAGGAATGGGCAGAGGAGGCAGTCCTGCTCTACTTGCCACACAGGAGATGTAGCTAAAGTATAAGGAGACAGTGTCCTATATCACGAATGTTTGATGTGCTTGTGCTCAAACGTGTACATTACCTATTAACTCTCTTGCGCTTGATTGCAGCTATAGGTTGCTCTCTAAATAGAAGTCTTGGATTAAATCAAGACTTTCCGAACTCATTTCTGCTTGAGAATGTTACAACCAGTTATTAACCCTGCTAACAACTCAATCAACTTTACTCCGTCTTAAACAAATCTAACATCTTTTAAAAAAACAGATAAAAGCAGCAAATGAAGAAATAGCTGTGCAGCTTTCAGGTATTTGTTTTTAGTCATGTGATTATTAAACGATCAACAGGGATAATTCAGATGAGCAGCTATGAGCAGAGATGTAAGCCCTTATTATGAGAAAGTAAGGGTAAAGACGATTTATAGAACCTCACTTTCTCTACAATGAGAAAGTGTTGAAAGGAAATTCCTCTTTTTTTATTCACAAGGAAACGGAGATTACAATATAGTTTGCAGGAGAAAAATAGCCATTTTTTAAAGCAAGACACAGAATTATAAGGCCTGAAATATACAAGCACTGTCATTCATCACTGGGCACGCTTCGAACATTTAGTAGCATGGAAGCGCTCTGGGTCTGGTGATGCTGGAGAACAAAGTCCCTTGGCCACAGCCGGGACGCTGCTCCAGACACAGTCCCAGCAGCGAGGCAGCCGTGCCCACCCCAGCTGCCCAGTTCACGCAGCTGCAATAGGTAATTCAAAAAGGAACAGCCCACCTGTGCAAGAACCCAACAGAAACCCACAAAATTCACCTCACACAGCCTACGAAAATTGTAAGTTATGACATACCAAGCTATTACTTCTCTGGCCTAGATTTGGAGGAACAACCTGGACTGAAAAATGGTAATTAATGCAGAAACCACCCAAAGCTGAATGGCTGAAAAGCACAAAGGAGCACAAAATGATTCTATTTAGAGGCTATTAGGAAACTGCTCTGTTAAGATGAAGCACATTTAGAGTAAAAACCAAGCACCTGCACACACACAAAAAGAAGCAGGAAGAAAAAAGTATTCCATGACAGGCATATACAATAGTTAATCAAAAATGCTTGTTTCTTAGAAGTGTATAAACCCAAAATTGTTTTGCTTTGGGTTGTGGGTGGGTTTTTTTGTTTGGTTTTCATGGGTTTTTTTTGTTGTGTGTGTCCTGGTTTTGTTAAAAAACAGTTTGTCTTTTAGTGAATTTGCCTGTCAGCTACGGCCTTATTAGCTGCATTTTCCTGAAAAGCTAAATATATGTTTTGGTAGACATAGCAATGGAATGCGAGGTCACTGATAAGGACGGATGGACATCCCATGAGAGGGGCAATGAGAAACAGGTCATCAAAAACTGACCAACTAAGTATTACATCCCATTCATATGATACTTCATATAGAAGTGGGAGATCACAAGGATCTTGTCCCTTTTTCCTCATGGCCAACATTAGGAGAGGACCTTGCTAGTCATCCCTGTGAACTGAAGCCTAGTGACAGACTGAATCCAGCTCCAGTTGGCTGCAGAGTCCAGTCCAGGACTTCGGGTGCCGGCTCTGCAGTTGCCGTGACTTTCAAGATTGGTTTTGTATATTTTGTATATTATTTTCTCTATTTTTATTAGTAGCATTAGTAAAACATTTTTAATTTTTCCAACTCTCTTCTCTCCATCCTTCTTTCCCTCCCAATCACCTGTCCTTAGTGGGAAGGGGGGCAGGGGGGAAGAAGGGGTTAACAAAACATCTGCCACGGTTTTATTGTCACCCCGCAATCAAACCTCAGACAGTGTGCTTTTTTGGTTTTTGTTTATACATAACCTACTGATTTTTCAACACACGATCTAGACATTGGGCAGCAAGTCACTACTCCTTGACCATGCGGCTATTCAGACATTATGTCTGGTCAGAAGATAATTATGTGTAGTCTGCAGAAAACACAAAATGCACACACATGCGTTTGATTTGTGCACTTATCCACCACAAGCAGCCAGTCCCACCACTTGTCTGTTCAATGCACATCCCACCGCTGACACCAGCAAAATAAGGAAATAAGGCTTTTTGTCATCCTGGAATTCTCCAACCCACAATTCTAACACTTCCCTAGTTTAGAAAACCAAGACCTTTACAACCCCTGGACCCCCAGCCGGGCAGCAGCTCGTTGAACTGCTGTGGGTCGTGGTGTAAGTGCCTGTTTCCGAGTCCCTTGGTCCGTGGGGCCAGCGCAGCCCTGGAGACACCCCCAAACACGCACCCCCCGACTGTGACCTGTCCCACAGCGGGGACCGGAGGGGCCGCCAGCGGTGGGGGTCACACCGGAGCGGGGAGATGCGGCACCGCCCGGTGCTGCTGCTGGTGTGCGGGACACCCGGTACCGGGCAACGGGGGCGGCGGTGCCGCTGCTGGGGGCGGGGGGAGGCGGCGCCCCCGCGGGCCGGGGGGGGCGGGGCCGCGGAGGGGGCACCGGGAGGGGCCGGGTAGCAGCGGGCCGGGGCAGCGGCGCCGCTCGGTCACTCACTCGGTGATCTTGGGGTCGAGGTTGCCGATCCAGAGGCGGTGCCCGTCCTGCAGGGAGCCCTCGGACAGGATGGACGCGTTCTCCAGCGGCAGCGTCTGGCGCGCCGGCTCCATGGCTCTGCGGAGGGCAGCAGTGAGAGCGGGGCCGGGACGGGGAACGCGGCGGGGCCGGCCGGGGCCGCACTCACCATGACACCGGGGACCGCGCGGGCCGCGGCCGCTCCGTCCTCCCGCAGGCCTCGCCCCGCCCTTGGCGCTGTTTAGTGACGTAACGCCGGGGCGCGGCCCGATGACGCCACAGGCGCGTGCGGGGCTGCGCGACGGTGAGCGGGGCGGCGGACACCGGCCCTCCCCCTCTTCCTTCTCCCCCTCCCCTTCGCCACCCCCGGTCCCGTCCCCCGGCCCCGGCCCCGGCCCGGCGGGCGGGGCGGCCCGACCTTCCGTGGGACACCGGGGGCGCGGGTGGGCCGGGGCCGGCGCGTCCTGAGGAGAGCGGGCCGGGGCCTTTGTGCTGGGGGCGTGGTCAGATGGAGGGGCGGGGCAGCACGCGGGGCGGGGCTGTGGTGGGCGTGGCCTGTGCGCACGTGCGGCGGGGCCGGGGGGCGCGGGGACCCCGCGGCGCTGCGGGGCCGGGATCCCCGCGGGGTCCCCGCCGGGCCGGGGGACAAGGGGACAGTCGAGCGCCCGGAGCGGCGGAGCGGGAGGCCGGTCCTTCCGGCAGCCGCCGGCAGCAGCAGCTTCCCGGCTCCCGCCGGACATCGCGCCCTTGTCTGAACGGACCCGCTTTTCCGTCCGTATTTGTGCCGCTCTGTGCGCGGCAGAGCTGTAGAAACGCCTCAGAGCCCCGAACAGTCCAGTGTGAAATAAACCCGGTGAACGCGGAGGGGCTGGGCACCCCAAATGTCGTGTGACAGTTTCTCCTGGGCTGATGTGCAAATCCAGGCTGTTCTGCTTCGCAGACGTGGCTTTTGCGTCCCAGGCCCCTCTGTGCAAAGGCCACACAGATCCCGCGGTAGGAGCTGGCTGCCACCAAGCCCCTTCCACCACATTCAGCCCTTGGTCTCTGCAGAACACCCAGACCCGCTCCCCACGCCGCTGGGCTGTCACCTTGCACCGAGCAACACTGCTGCTTTTTAGCACACAGTGAGCCACCTACCTTTTCTCTTTTCCAGGTGAATTAGAGAAGAGCTGTAAGTGATGGCGATGACGCTAAGATGCTTCCGTCACCTGCCCTCCCTGCTGCATCGCTCTCGGTTGACTGCGCTGTGGGGGCCACCGCGGGCCCCCCCGGCCCCGCTCCCGTCTGGCTGCAGCCACTGTGGCCATCAGATGCTGCTGAGCAGACAGCTAGCTACCAAAAAAGGTAACGGCAGCAGCCTTTTTCCTAGTGTTTGCAACCTCAGTACGTTGCCAGAATTTCTTTTCTTATCCCTTTTATTTCCTGTACCAGCATTGGTCTAACTCGGGCAGGACGCAGCTCTGGAGAAGCTGGTTTGCTGGTGTTGCAGAGTGCAGGAAAGCTCAGCTCTTCCCCCAGGAGAGGAACCGCGTGGAGCTGCTGCTGTGCTGGGGTGGCAATTGTCACAGGCCGGGCTGGAGTCAGTGCCCGCAGTGTGACCTACAAATATATTTTGGCTTATGTGCATAAGTGCTGGGCAATTTACTCATTAAAAGATACAGTTAATCCAGTTCATCTTAGACTCAATTCTGAATCCAACAGGGGTTTGATGTCTTCTTTCTACTTTCTAATGCAACAACTAACTGTTGTCAGAAATTAATTTTATTTGTGCTCTGCAGCTAAAGGTAAAGGGCAGACTCAAGCCAGAGTGAATATCAGTGCGGCCCTGGTTGAGGATATTATCAATTTGGAGGAAACCAATGAAGACATGCAGGCAGTGGTAGAAGCTCTGAAAGAAGATTTCAGCAGAAATCTCAGTGTTAGAACCTCACCAGGTTGGTAACTTTCTCATGTGATGCTCTGTTGCCTGTAAATAATGATACCAGTCTCAGCAACGGAGAACGCTGAATTTTTCAAAATTGATTTTATTGAGTTATTCACTATGCACCCAATTACTACAACTTTGACGTCTCCAACTAAAGGTTTTCTTCACCCTGAGCTTGACCAGGAAGAATCCATTTTTGTTAATAGCTTCCTGGAAATAGCTTTTGTAAGTGGGAGATGTCAAAAGTGTCTAAGTGAACTGTTTGCAGATGTGATGAAGAAGCAGGTTGTCAGCTAATGGTGCAGTAGGGCAGGAAAAATCCAATTGCCATTAAATTAGCCTTTTGGAAATTGCCATCAGGCTGGTGTCTGGTATATACAAACTCTTTTTGCTCTGTGTCCTTGTGGTTAGTGACCTTTATGAGCCTTCTTCACTTAGTGAATTTTGTGTCTTAGGAAGAAATGTGAATATATTTGCCTAAGCTACAGTTACTATAACACTCTGAACATACGGATTTATGACTAGTATCAAGTTTCAGGGATAAAATTTAACATTAAACAATGACCAAATTTGAATCATTCACCACCCCAGCTCTGGCAGGGGCACTTCAGTCTTTAATGGAGTTGGAGAGCGTAGCTCAGTCTCTTAACTATTTATTTTAACCATAGGTATTTTTTTTAATTGCACTGATAAAGTACCTCGCGTCCCATGTGCCTTTTGGCCTGTTAACATTTTGCAGCAGAAACTAGAGAGCAGATTAAGAGTAGCTCAGGGAGAAACCGAATACCTTAAATTAGTCAGTATACTGCACCTCCTCTTGGGACCTGGGAAAAGAGATGAGGGGTTTAAGAGAACACTGCTAAGTTAAAGACAATAGTTGTCTGGATTTTCATAACAACATTTTGATTTTCTTTAAGTTCTAAGAATTAAAAAATAACTATTTCCTTTTAATTCATAACAATCTTGCTTGTTTTCCTATTCTAGTAACAAAAACAAACGCGTTTTGTTTTTGCACTTTAGAGTAGTGCTGAAATATTTAGCTTGCAAGTACCACAGGGGATGCATGAACACAAACAGCACCTGAAGGCTGAATAAACACGTGGATTTCTTTTTCTTTTGTAACATCTATATTTTGCATACCGGAGGGGAAGTGGGACACTGCGTATGCGTTATTCTTCAGCGTCGCTGTGAGCTGCTGGCACATACTGAAACTCCCTGTGTTTGGTTGTTTTGAGGGGCCCTCGATCACATCATCGTGGTGACAGAAGACGGGAAGTTTCCGCTGAACCAGCTGGGGCAGATCTCACAGAAGTCACCACAGCTCCTTATAGTGAACATGGCCAGTTTTCCAGAGGTAAGGACACGCTGCCAAAGGCGTTGTGAGAGGAGATAATGATAATGGGTCATTTCGGTTCCTTATGAAGACGTGGCCATGCACAGAAACAGACTCGTGGTTGGAATAGTCTGGATTTGTGCTGGGACACCATTACATTCCTTTAAAACCAGGGCTGGTAACCCCTCTGAGCGCTCATGGAAGAAGCTGCTGATGTAGCCTACAAAATTCTGCAAAGCCACCCTGGTAGGACTAAGCCAGGCTTGTGCTAAGTGCTGTCATGGGGCCTGACTTAAGTTCTGCTGAGGTTTGCAAGCACCTGCAGGTCAGAACCCGAATTAGGTGCTTTGACCTATCCCATGAGAGGGCCAACTTCCCTTAATTTTCTGCAGGGGTCCTAGTTAGATTTGGCCCTAAATGAGGCAGCAAATCCAGACCCCACCTTAGGATCAAGTGCTAGCGGTGCCCTGCAGCGGGCTCAGCCCAGAGCAGTAAGGAGCCCAGGGTTAGCTGCTCATCCCACTCCAGGGCTGGAGGGTTGCCAGAGCTTATCTCTATTTATTTTGCAAAGGCTTTCCCCAATTAATTAAGTCAGCAAAGTCTCAGGAGGTCAGTATAAGGCACTTGATGCCTGAGTGTTTCTTAAAGCGTACCCAGCGTGTATCGTGGTGTGAAGGGTGACAGCCCCTCATCAGCGAGTGCCCCAAGGTCCCTCGGAGTGCCAGAGCTGAGAGGGATGGGGACGTCACTCCGTGACATGCCCCATGTCTCAAAATGAGAAATGGGCACGTGAGAAACGAAATACCACAGTATATACCATTGCCTACATTTGCTTTCTAAGCCAAAAGACCATTTTTCATTTGAACTAGAGCTAAAACTGTTTATCTCAATGTAGTTGCTTTATACCATAAGTGTTCCACGGATAGACTGAACTCTTTAAAACCATTACACACACATTCACTTGCTATTGTTACTGACAGCATACAGCCAGTGCCTCGTGGCATTGGAAAACAAATAAAAATGCCTGAAGAGTCTGGGAAAGAAAATAATCATAGCAAAGGACTTGCTGGGTCAAATTCTGTTTGTCCAAGAGTTAGAAAAACAGATAGGACTATATATTTTAAGCATGGCTATTTATTTCATGGGCTGCAAAAGGCTGGGGCAATATTGCAATATTTGCCCCTTCCTCTATATCCTCCAATATGTCTGTTAAACAGCACAGCTTTTACTGAGCATTTCCTTCCTACAGAGCAAGCACCGTCCATAGAATAACACGTTTACATTCCTAACAAGCTGAGATCATCTTGGTTACATTTTCTCTGCCCCTGTTGTGCTCTAGAGGACAGCACTTATGTCTTACAGAACACCAACAGTCATTTTGTTCAGTGATGTCACACGTTGGGGACCTAAACAACTATGCAGAGCTTTATTTTGTGCCTCAGTTGACAAAAGCTGAACTTCATAAATACAGTCTAGTGCAGCTGCCTGGAGCTGAAGGTAAGGATGGGAAAGGGCATCAGAAATAGCAACGCACCTTGTAGGAAATGCCGCGTGAGTGCCACAAGAACACAGACTCGCTTGGGCTTGTTATTGTCAGCGTTGAGAACGAAGCGACCTGGCAGAGCACTGCGGAGCTCCCGGCAAAACCGCAGTTTAACCATAAATCCTGACATTCTGCAGAGGTGCACCAGTGCCCTGGGAGGGAGAAGGAAGCCGTTTAGTCACTTTGCAGCTACCAGGCAAACCTGCGCGCCCCACCTTTCAAGCAGAGCAGAGTGTCAGCCAGCGGTGATGGAGCTTTGAGAAGTTAATCCAAAGTAGTAAGCTGTAAAATAAACATAAGAGCTGGGCACAGGCTCTATTTCCCAGCCAACTGCTACTGCCCGGCTGTAATGTGGTTAGGTTGTAGCGCTGAAGTGGTTAAGTTAAATAACATTTCTAAATTGGCACTGTGTGATTTCTAGTGGGAAACATTCAACTGGAATTTTTAAATGCTCAGAATCTTTCATCTCCTTCGCCACAGTCGGGCTATGCCTTGGGAATTTGTTGCGGTTTCACTCTGCATTGCCTCAAACCATTGAAATAGTTTCAAAGAAGGAAAACAGTTTGCTTTTGTTGTTGCTTCCCTTCCCCGCTCCCCCTCTTTGTGCCCCCTACCCCGATACCGAGCGCGGCCGTAGTTTCCCACTCGGTTTGATCAAAGCTCTCCGCACCAATGTAACTTCCTGATCTTACTGGTAACAGAAGTAAATGTTTCCATGTTCCATGGAGATGGATTGCCAACTATTGACAGAGCTCTGGCATATGGGAATGATTATTTCCTAATTCCCTTTACCTTTTGATCTGTTTTACAGAGCACAGCTGCAGCGACGAAGGCTATAAGGGAGAGTGGCATGAACCTGAACCCAGAAGCAGATGGGACGATAATTCGGGTGCCAATTCCTAAGTGAGTATTGATGGCAGCCTAAGTTCATCACCATCCAAGGTAACGCAGTAGGTTGCAGTCAGTGTCCTTCAGAGAGTGAACACACACAATTGCTGTAATGCTGTGATCCAGCTGCTTTCCAAAAAAAAAATCTGAGCCTCTAAGAGTGTCTAGTGGAAGCTCTTCCAAGTGTCTGAGCTGTAAGTCACCGCATTTTGGCATCTGGTGGTTGGTCTTATTGTTCTTTATCTTCCCTGTGCAGGGGAGAGTTGGTCCTAGCTGGCTGCAGCACTCCGCAAGAGACAGGGAAAGGCTTTTGGAGCTGTATTGCCATAATTCAGAGGCTGATTCTTTGCTGCCCTGCTGTAAATTCCTTGAGTTAAACCAGCGCAGAGCAGCAGTAACGAGCCAGTAGTGTTAGGGGTGAATAGCACCTTGTTGCAGAGAACACTAAGAGGAAGCAATGAAGGAAAAAGGGAGGAAATAGATAGCTTTGGCTAAAAGAATCCACTCTTCTCGTGTCATACATGTTGTGTAACTGAGGCTGCACAGAAACTTTGGTGTGGGGCTGACAGAGAAGCCGGCTGCTGCTGGCCCAGGCTGCAGCATCGCTGCCCTCACCCGTCATGGGTGCTCCCAGCCCTCGGGTGAGGCAGGAGGTGCCACCGCGTGAGTGCTAAACAGAGAGTGGGTGCAGCGAGCGAGTCGCTGCTGTGCGTGCGTGTTCGGTCCCTGGGACCGGGCTGGGCCTTCCGTGGAGTGGGACCCCCAGCAGGACCCCTGGGGCTGTCCCCGCGGCTCAGGGCTGCAGACACAGCCTGCGGCAGGGGCAGTTCTGCTCGGCCCAGCTTTGCGCGATACAAGGAAGATTCACCAGTTCCTGCCGGTGCTCGGACCCTGCAGCGGTGGAGCTGTCTAGATACCCCGGGCAGATGCGGATGCACACGTTCTCACACCCTGGGGTTACCTGGCACTGGGGGCTGCAAACAGCTCCCATAAAGGGTAAAGAATGACTCCCACGAGGGGTGAGGACGGCTCCGTGCTGCCTGTGCACACACCTTGCACGTGTGCTGCGTTTTACGGGCAGGTGACTTCCAGTAAAGATGAGCCAAGTATTTCTCATGCTTTAGATCTACTCTAAAAATTCTATGGAATTTCATCTAGCAGTTTGATCGGAGAAGTCTAATTGCAGCTTTCCGTTGCTGTCGGTGAGAGGGAATGACATTATCATTCTATTTGCTGATTTCCTTTTCCCTGTGCTCCCTGCCCTTCCCCCATTCCTCAGGGAGGAGGAGGAGGGCACCATTATCTTCATAATTGCTGAGGCTCCCGGGTTGCTGCACAGTGGTTTGATTGTTAATGGGCACTTGGGTCATCCTTGAATATGAATTGCAGGGGAGGAAACTCCGAAACTGCAAATCCCAATCTTAAAAAAAAAATATTGTTTTTTAAACAAATGTATATGGTCTGTCGCTCTCTTTTGCGGTGCTGCAGAGCGAAAATGGGTCTTATTTCCCCAGGGAAGATCTGCCTCGTGTGCTCCCTCGTTCCTCTGCTCTGCAGGGGTTGTGGCTCCTTTCTCCTTGGCTGGTTGGCAGCCCAGAGAGTCCCAGGTTAAGGAGGTTTTTGGCTTGGGACGCATGTCCTGCAGATCTGCTGCATGGGCACGTCCGTCCCGTTTGCTCACCCGCTCCTTAGTAACACAACAGGGTCTTTCAGAGTTCCATCCACTTGTCAAAAAGACAAGAAGACTGTTTCAACCTTTTAAAACCTCCTAATGCAAAGAGGGGTGGAAATAATCAGATTCTGCTAGAGGCCTCTCTTTGATACCCCTGAATGACTTTTTCTGATTTTCTAAGCTTTTCATTTTCCAAATTCTAAACATGTTTATGAAGGAAAATAGAACAGACAGATGCGGTGAAATTGCCAAAATTACGGCAGGTGTGCAAAATAAGCAAACAAATCAGAAATGAAGAGACAATACAGTTTCTGCAGCAACGGATTCTTTCAGGCGGGAGGCACAGTAAAAGCAAACTCAGACCTCAGTTGTCCTCGCCTGTTATTAGAAACACTTCTTAGTCTGACCTGTCAGCTGGACACATATGCATTGTATTTTGCCTTGTGCGGGTCCAGTGCTGAAGTGTGTTTCAACTGAGCATTTTAAAACGGAGTTTACTTTGCAGTATTTATTCTAATAGTTTAGTTTTTGCATTGCAGTTTTAGCAGAAAAAATACACTGCTTTAGTGCGTGTTTACTTGTGCTTCCTGCTAGGATCCCCTCTGCTCCCCAAGGCTTTCGCGTGTTTGTGTTGCTAGCTCTGCATAGGCAATATTTATTTGTATAAAAAGTATTCTCTGAGGGTTTAAAAAGAGAAAAAAAAAGAAAAGAAAGAAAAGCAGCCATGGGAACATTTGTATTGGTTGATCTCTTGGCCGAATTTGACCTGACCTTGTGTCTTTTATGGTATTGCCTCATTTTTAGATTCATCTTTTTTGGACCCATTGTGTTACACTGGATATTGTTTGTAAATCAGTAATATTTTTACACATGCTTTACTGAAAGCCAGATGACTCATTTGAAAGTTTAATGACTCATTGTGAGCTTTTTTTCCTTTGCCCTTTAAGAAATATGCGCAGATACCTACTATGGGGAAAACGGACTCAAAAAAATGACTTTGAGAAAACCCAAAGCTGTTTCTGAGCTCATCACCAGAAGTCTCTTGCCTGCTTTTTGTTGAGCAATAGATGTTGCACCCTGTGTTTATCTGCAATCATGCATGCCGAGTATCTAGTTAAGCCTACTTTCCTTTAACTGATCCCTCTCCTTCACAGGAAATTCCTAGCGTTTGAGATACAGAAACTATTCTTACCCACAGAAACGTCTTTGCGCTGGAGACGAGACGTGGCCGCTGGCTGCGCGGGGAGAGCAGCACCCGAGGGCTGCGCCGCTTAAACCGCTGGGTGCTGGGGGAGCAGAAAGAGAGGAGATGTCACCCGTGGGACCGCGGGCGCTTCTGAACTCACCAGGCTCCGTCCCGGTCCCGGCAGGGCAGGAGCATCCCTGGGGAACCACAGGACTCGGGCTGCTGCTCCTCGGGCTGCGGGGAGAGGAGAAGGGACTGCAGGCGGCTCCTCGTCCTTGTTCCCCACCTCTGGCACCCCTTCCCCAGGTTCACGCACTTTTTAGCTTTAAAGGTGGGATAAGGCCAATGGTTACTAGACAGAAAAGCAAACATATCTAAGAACAGTTTAAAAGTCCCAGATCTGGGGGCAGGATTAAGCAACTGTCCTTAGAAACCATGAGCCTGGCTTGCGTTGATGGATTTCTTAACCAGAAACAGCATCTGCTTGAAAAAGCGTCCATTTCTGGCATTGTTGGTAGCATTGCTGAGAATTTACACACAGTCTGGCTGGAACATAAAACCCACTGAGAAACTCCACGGCGCTGCGCAGTGATAAAAAGAAATTGGTGTTAATAAAGACAGACAAGGAGGCATGAAAGCTGTGACCCCGTGCCAAGAAGCATAGGAAATCTGGCAGCGCTGCATAAACAAAAACATTTCCTTAAAGGCTCGGCAGCCCCAAGCAGGCGAGCGATACCCTCGGCACAGTTCGCAAAAGCCGAGCGGGGAGGAGAGGAGCTGATGGGGAGCTCGGGCTCCCATTGTGGGGGCGGCCCCGCTGCGGAGACGGGAGAGATCTGCAGCTCCCTCCTCCGAGCTGAGCAGCCGGGACTGACTCCCAGCCCCCCCAAAAGCTGCCTGAGAATCTGACCTCAGCTGGACCTCTGGTTGCGAGCCGGCTCTGCTGGCTGCGCGTGTGCCGCGGGACCTCGAACTCGAGAAGCCCTAAAGGCATCGCTGGTGGGATGCGGAGGAAACCACAAGTCACCCCGTTCGCTTCTCATGAGGCGTCCGGGCCAGGCTGGAGGCTGCGCTGGCCAGGAGCTCCTTGCCACATGTGCCATTCACTGGCCACCTCCCCGCTGTCCCTCAGTGGGGAGCAGGATGGGCTGGGGGGACGAGCTGCTGCCTGCGGTTACCCCCAGACCAGGGACACTGGGGACAGGTCGCTGCTCTCTAGGTCTGGCAGCTTTTCTAGCAATCCTGTGCTTGCTAATCAGTTCTGAGAAGCCCGTTCCCTCTTGCACCGTGCAATAAAGATCGCTGGCGAGAGGCCGGTGTCTGCAGACATGGACGAGCGCTCGGCTGCCGGGGAAGGGACCGAGGGTCCGATCCTGCCCCGACAGCCTCCCCGTAACACACACCCTCGCCGCACGTTTCCTGAGCTCTGCAGGAAGAGTCCTGGCCTCAGTGTTTTGGTGACCCAGGCTATTGCAGCCAATTTCTAAATACTCCTGTGAAATGTTTATTTTGCAATATCTTCTGCGAGCAGACGGGCGCTCTCCTGCGAGCGAGTCTCAGTGAGCGCGCCAGGGTTTTAATTCTCAAGGCGGTCTGGAAACTTCAATAGCCATGAAAATAATTAAAATATTATTGTTAAGCCCTAGCAGTTGGTGTTGACAGTGATCAGCTGTAGGTGCTGGAGCATTACCAGAGCTGAGGTGACACGTCACCCATTCCTGTGCCTTATTCAGATGGCCAGACTCCCTCATCACCTGCAGTTTTCAGTTTGGGATGGAAAGTTGAGGGTTTTCTTATGGCACAACAGCAGTAACCAGCCCTGCATTGGCAGGAAGGTGGAGCTGAAGTTCTCCTGGGCCGAGTTACCTGTGGCTGGTGTGTCCAGCATCATCCTCATGTCAAACCAGGAGTTCACATCATGTTGGTGGAAAAGCCTTATGATGAGCTGGAATAAGTTTAAGTGAAATATAAGCTCTGTGGCTTCCAGGTGTAGAATTGAGGCTCTCGAGTTGCAGGGAGGTGACACGAAGTTCCAGGCAGGGATGGAAGTCGCCTCCTGGCTTTGCGGGATTGCACTTTTCAGCTCCATCTCTCAGGTCTGGAGCTGGACTTTCCCTCTTTTCCCACAGATGCTTTGGCAGCAGAAAAAGGGAAAGTCTGAACATCGTAGCATGACTTTCAGGCACTGGTGACAACTATAGAACAAATAAGACTCGGGCCAAGTCCCTCAGCTTAGGGCTGTGCTGGGAACTTTCCGTTCCAGGCTCAAGACTAGTTTAACTGGGGCGCACCGCCCCGACGATGCTGCGCAGAGGTGCCCATTCACTCAGGTGGACCAAAACAGGATAAAGCACACCCTGAGCTGTTAAGTTCCCCTGCCCCTGTGACACAGCGTCCACGCAGAGCAGAATATCTTAACACGGCGGCTTTGGGTGTCCCCGCGCAGCCTGGCTCGGTGGCAGCTCTGGCTCGAGCAGCCAGGGAGGATCGCTGCATTTACCCCAAGTCCATCGCAGAAAGTAAATCTGGGTGTGCTACACATGACACTGTTTGCTTTTGGTGTTTCTCCTTTCCCCTCACTTCCAGGGTAACGAGGGAGCACAGGGAGAGCCTGGCCAAGCTGGCCAAGCAGGCCACCAACAAGTCCAAAGAGGCCCTGAGAAAGGTGCGAAGCAAAAGCGTCAACCAGGTCAAGAAGTTCAAGAGCAAAGTGTCTGAAGATACCATCTGGCTGCTGGAGAAGCAGGTAATTTTGGTTTTGTTTCCTTCTGCCATATCATGATGTTTCCAGCTCAGTGCTGTGTGTCCCAGCCCTTGCCGACAAATTCCCAGCGCTGAGGACCCGGCTGGGCAACGGGTGGCCCTGGGCTGAGTTTTTGGAGTTGGCGATGGCTGCTGTATTTGCCTTTTCTCTGTGAGGTTTGGGGGTTCAGTCTCAAAGCCGAATTTATGATATGAACCGTTGTAAACTGACACAGGAAAAAACAAATACTCCCCAAAAGCTTCCATACTACAAGGGACTTGCACAAACCAGCTGAACTTGGGGATCAAATTGACCCACCTCTGTAGCTTTACCATCATCTACACAGGGCCTGGCCACTGCAAACCAGCTGGTGTTAATGAGGATTGCTCCAGTTTGTTATTAATGAAAAGGCTAGCAAGATTATCTCTGTTAGGAGATTTTTGGCTCCAATTCAGGAAAATACTTAAGCACATGCTTAATTCCCTAAGAGCAGATGTCACTAAAGTCAATTACTTGGGCATAAACTCAGGCACAAGCCTAAGTGTTTTGCTGAGTTGATGCCTGTGAAGGCAGGCCATTACTTTTTAGCTGTTTGTTTATTAACAGCTAAAGTTAGATACATTGCAAATGCTTCAGGACAGTTCTCTGTGTGCTCACAAAAATAAACATTGATATACAGAGCGTTTGTGCAAGCAGGAAAAATGGCCATGCTATTGTAACTGAATCCTGTTGGGAAGCCGTTCTCCCAGAGCACACAGATGTTTCTCTGCATTTGTAGAGGTAGCGTCTCAAGTCTCATGTTTGCTTGTACCCCAGATTTTTCAGCTTGAGGAAGAGTCATCATCATACACCTTAGAAGCAAATGCATCTTAAATTGGTCCTGTAAAACTAGTATGTAAGACCCCTCGATGTGCTCCAACCTCTATCTGCACTTGTTTAAATAAGTGCCTGCACATTTTGGTCCTATTTATGTGCTTGCCATGTCCATCTGGTGCTACCAGGAGACCTGATCCCTGGGCAGGGCTTTAGCAATCACCACTCATTTCTTTTTACAAGAAGCGAACAGATCTGTTACTTGATGTGCGAGTTCTTAGCGTGTACTACGGCTGTGCTCCTGCTGTTACCTAATTGATTCTAATAGTGGAAAGGTGGCAGGAGGTGAGGAGATCAGCCCTCTCTTCTCTGGTGCCAACACCAGCCAGTCTCTAACTCTGCTTTCCCTTGAAGTCGCTCTGTTAAATAAGGACCTGACCAAGCTCAGCCAGGAGTTTATGTTGTGCCTGTTCTCAGAGCCTTTGACCTGTCCCTGTTCTCACTGCGCAGATGCAACACGGGCACGGAATCACTGAGGGCTGGTGGGGGCCCCCAGGAAGAGGCCATTATTGCCCCAGCACTATTTTGGGTTTTATTAAGACTTCAGGCTTTGTTTCAGGAGGTGACCCAGTCACTGCTTTCCCTTTAAGCTCTGGCATCACCTGGCGTACAGCTCAGACTTGTGTTATGTTGCTGCAGATCCAGCAAATGGCAGACAGCGCTGCAGCGGAGATGGACAAGCTGCTGGCCGCGAAGACCAAGGAGCTGCTTGGATAAACATCTTCCCGACGGACACACTCCCTCCTCGAGCAGGGACAGACTGCCGCCCGCCCCTGTGGCCACCCCAGCCCCATGCAGCAGCCCCAGCTTTGGCTGCTCCAGTCCCCACTGTGGACTGTGCTGGAGGGAGGGGGGAACTCTCCTCGCTGTTCTTCATCCGGGTGGCAACAGAACTGGGTGAACTATAAACTATCGGAAAGGAGGGCTGGAGGCTGCTGGGGGGCTCACGGACACTGAAACGCTGGAGGGGCGGCTGCCCCACTCGCCTCACACCGGCCCGTTTGCACCCCAGCGAGGGAAACCTGTGCTGTCCCGCTGCGAACCTCGGCGTTTATTTTTGCTTAAAATAAAGTCAGATATGGAGGAGCAGCCTTGGGACAGCCCGTTCCTGGTCGGCGCGTCCCCTCGGGTTCCTGTGACCCCGAGGAGCCCGTGGCCGGCAGAGCTGCCGGCAGCCTGGCCAGCGGGAAGGACCCAGGGAGCTCAGCACCGAGCGGTGCCAGCGGGCAGGGCAGACGGCTCCACGCTCCCCTGGGATGGAGAACTGAAACCTGTGCTGTCAGCGTGGCTGTTTTAGCCTGAACCAAGACCAAAAGCCAACACAGGGACTTTCCAAACCCAGCATCTGCCCTCCCTGACCAGCAACAGAAGGCCTGTGCAAGCTACTGGTACCACATTTTAGGGGGTGGAGGAGGTAGAAGCAGAACGGGGTCCCGAGCACATCGCACAGCTCAGCTCCACCACCAGCAGGTATTTCCCGGCGCCTCCCGGGCCATGGCCAGAGGGAAGGTGGTGACCAGCACCGCAGCCCCGCGCCAGCATCTGCGTTCAGAGAGCACCGAGTGCTCTGCAGTCCTTAAATAAACAACTCCCAAAAAGTTAGTTTGTGTGCAGTGGGGAGGGGGAGAAGGATGAAGGATTTGCTCTGCTAGGGCCCCACATGTCAACAATTTCTCTGCTTTGTGTATTTTGGCCAAAGCGCTTGCCATGATAAATGAATAAAGGAAAATGGCGAGCCCAGGGCAGTTACATGGCTCAGTAAATTGCTTTCAGCTGATTACGGCATTTCTTTTGACATTTATCAACTAGGCTTTTTTTGCTGTTGTTGCAGCCTCGGCATCCCAGCAACTGCCTGGGCTGGAAGGGTTTCCCTGGTACCCGCCCGGGAGCGGCTGAGCTGGGGTTTCTCTGGGCCAGGGCAGGTGGAGAAGCTGCTGCAAGCTTGGGCTTAGGACTGGTCCGTACCCTGTAGCATCTCATATAAATTAAAATCTACTACTACAACCACACCACCGCCTGTCCGTAACACAGCCCTGCCCTGTGCCTTTGGGAGACAAAGCCAGGTGCAAAAATAGGTTTTAAATCTGAAGAAAGGCAGAGACGTGTCCTCCGAGCAACCGCAGCTGATGGCCACATGGCAGGGAAGGGTTTGGGGGTCCCTTTCCCTGCACCCTCACACTGTGGCAGCACCCACCACACACAGTTGGGTGCATGGCACAAGGATGGTCCACGAGGCCACCTCCACCTGCCACAGCCACCACACAGGCACCTGCAAACACCCAGGAGAACAGAGGACGGAAACTCACCATGCTGCCTGTGACCAGCTGGCACACAGGGAGGCTCCAGATGGGACCCACTTTCCTTTCTGCTGCTCAAATCATCTGCTGTTCTAGTGTTCCTCAGCAGGAGCTGCAGCACAAGACATGCCAGGTCAAAATGTTCCACCAGCAGGAACCTCTCCCTTGGCACCAGCACCCAGAGCTGATCAGGAGCTGCAGCTGATGCTGCTGGCGGGTGGGGAAGGAGCTCCAGCTGCGCCAAATAACCAGGAGGAAAGGGGATTGTGGGCCAGAAAATGGTTGGGCTGGATGTAACATGGATCTGGTGTCAGTTACGCTGCTTTGGCCACGAGGTGTTTTGGCCTTGGCAGCAAATACTCCTTGGTGATGCAGGGCAGGGGGTGAGGGGGAGCATGGCTGGACCCTTGGAGCTGTGCCCTGGGTCCCGCACCCTCTCCCAACCCCACGTGGATTTGGGGCCCCCTTGGGTTCCCACCTGGTGGGTGCTGCCATGTCCCAGGGGGTCAGTGGTCCCTGGGGGGGTCACACTCCTGGCAAACCTGGTACCCCCATGCACATCCCTGCTCATCGCACCCCAGGCAGAGACCCGCACGCTCCCGGGGCGCCTGGACGGACACGGACACGCTCGGCTCTGCCGGGACAATCCGGTTTGCTCTGAGCCACTGACCTGGGGCAGCCGCACCGAGGGGTCTGGCAGGGGCTGGGGCAGGCGCTGCCCCCAGCTGAGCCCCACGGCCACCGGGAAACGCAGAGGAGAAAGGAAGGAAAAACTCTGAGGAAGCTGGAAGCTCTCGACATAGTTAAAAACCAACATTGCTCTTCAAAATAGATGTGATTGCGCTCCTTGTGAGTCATCGAGCAGAGACACCGAGATTGCTTTGTGCCAGGGACGAGCCCGGGCGCTGATTGTGTGCCGCCCGGATTTGTATAAAACAGACCATGGATGGCATGTCAGAGTTTACAGCTCGCATACATTTTCAACAGTGAGCTTTGCAAAATGTATCAATGTAATCTCTGCCTCCTATATTCCGTGTTGATTAGACACGATTTCTGGCTGGATTTTCAGAAAGCTCAAGAGCTTTTTTAATCACTACAGAAGCTCATTATTGCTTTCCAGTGACTCTTATGTCCTTCACTTCTCCTTTCAGATTAGAGTCTATAGTCAGATGAATATTGGATGATTTCATTACATACAAATGCAATCAACAGTTTTGCATAAATTTCTCCTCTTTTCTTGAGTTTCAATTGACCTCAGCACCCGTGGAGGCAGGCGCAATACACATGTAAATGAGCTGGCGTTGCTGCAAAGACACGGATGCGGAGAAACAAGATAAACTGTCAGATAATATTCGGGGTTTTTAAGAGATCAAAAAATACTTCCTTTTCCAGCCCAGCCGTAAAAATGGCACCTTCAGCTGCCGGGGAATCTGCTGTTGCTTTGCTCAGTGTCTGGCTGTGGACAAAGGGCCGGAGCGGCACAGGGTTCGGTGGCTGAGCGCCCGCCTGTGGCCGGTGCCGCCGTCCCCAGCTCTGGCGTGGCCATCTCAACCGGGGGATGCCCAGTTCGACCCTCCCGGGCCCTGCGTCCCCCCTGGGGTGGCTCTGAGCATCCCCCGGTGGCGGGGGCACCTGTGGGCTGTTCCTCGCACCGCACAGCCAGGGCACGGGGGAACCACGCGGTCTAAGTAGATTTAAACTAACGCTCCATGCGAACAATCAGGGCTAATTTCAACTAACTATAATTAAACATAAAGGACCTCTTGGTGGGGAAGTCGGGAAAACTGTCAGCAGTTACTTTGGATGTGAAGCCCTTACCTCTAAAAGAATAATTTCTGTGCTAATGCGAGCAATCCAGCACTCCCACACTCACCTTTGGGGGCCAGCGAGGAAAGAAACTCTCGGGTTTCTTTTGATACCTTTATGTGCTAATCTTCTTAACAGATTTTTAATTAATGGGAACAGAGCACTTCGCAGCCGTGAAATCTATTGGTGTAATTGCCTGGTGGATTAGTCCCATTAGCCACACAAATTACCTGTCTCCAGGCCGCCAGCCCCACCAGGGAGCTCCCCGTGCTGGACACACCAAGCAGCCCCATTCTGAAGCAATTTTGATAAAATAAACTCTCTAATCAGGTAAATAATTCCATAAGGGAAATTGCTGCCTTCCCGCAGCCCCCTCCAGCGGGACCTGGCTACTTTCAGGGGAATGCGACGTGCCTCCAATTACAGACAAATCTCCAGCTCACGGGCCGTTTGGGAGAAGCCCCCAGCACACGAGACCCCCTTGAACCGCAGCGGACGAGGAATTAAGGCATTTTAGCTGTCAGACGGAATCTGGCCCGGCCCCTGATTACCTGGGGGGACACCCGGTGTATTTAGGTTGGTGTCCATTGCAATTTCCTGGCCCCCAACATTGATCTCGAATGACTCGTGTCTGTGTCAGGTTCCTGCCCGGGGTCCCTCTGACACGTGGCCCCGGGCTCGGGGACGCCGACCTTTGGGCAATTAAGGACATCCAGGCCAGGCTGAGCCTGGAGAAGTGGGAACGTGCAGCTGCCCCAAAGAGCTGCCAGGTGAGCGGAGCCGCCTGCGCCCACTTCCCCGCAGCGCACGGCAGAGCCGCCTGGCTGTGCCAGCTGCTGACACCGCTGGGGAGGGTGCCCAGACCCTGCGGTCCCTTCCCAGCCCTGTTTGTGGGTCTCTATGGTCTGTTGTAATTTTGGACCCGAACCTGATGGGGAATCCCAGAGCTTCTCTCCACTCAGACCTCTAAATGGGGATGTGCCACCCCAGGGATGTCCCTGGGCAGTGGCACCCACGCAGTGTCACACAATGATGCGCAGCCCTGATGTGCTTCCCAACGCCTGGTGAAGTGGCTGCTCTGTGGGACCCTTGGCCAGGACTTTTCCAAACGTGTTGTGCCAGCGGGGCAGCTGCTGTGAGCACGGGTGACAGGAACAGCCTGGAAGGAAACAACCCGTGGAAGTTAAACCCCAACAGTGACACGCCAGTGCCCAATGCTGTGTACAGCCAGCCATGGTGGGGACAGCCACACGGAGAGGTGGCCACCAAGCATGCCCTGAAATGCTCAGATGGGCAATCTCTGCACTGATCCCCGACCCTAGGATGGAGAAAACGTGGGTGGCACAGGGCTGCTCTTTCCTCTGCAAGGGCAGACTAAAACTCTCCCCCCGTGGCTGCCCCCCAGGCTCCTGGCACAAGGAGCAGCAGAGGGTGATGTATGGGGCCACCCCAAATTGGAGGGGCTGTGCAGGTGGCCGAGTACCCCTGTGACCAGGGTAGACCTGGGCAGGAGTGCCAGAGCACGGCAGCCGCCTCGCTGCACGCACCAGGGAACCCTACACCGCGGGTAATTGGCATCAGATGCTCCCTGACCTGTCGCATCCACCGGGAAGCTGGAAGCATTTATTTGTCTGAGCTGGCGGCTCTATCTGCGTGCGGGAGGCGTTGGCAGTGGCGGGGCTGGGCTCCGCGAGCCTAATGAGTCTGAGCTGAAGATGATGAATATGATTGCTGAAAGCGCTTTCCTGAGTCCTCCTTTCCTGGGGCTCAGGTTACGAGTTCCCAGACAGCCTGTCCAGCCCTGGGTTTTCAGCTCTGATTTGTAGCCCCCCAAACAGCATCTGTCAGCTCCCCATGACAGAGGAAATGCTGGGTCCTCTGCTGCCGTGGCCGGTGGAGCTGGGGAAGGGGCTGCCAGGTCTGTTTGGCTTTTGGGGCCAGTTTTGCTCCCCAGGCTGCCCTGCTGCTGCCCCACTCAGCCCTGTGCCCCTGCAGCCCCCCCGAGCGCCAAGCAGGGTGGACCAGACCACACCGATGCCCCATGAGGGGTCTCCAGCCACCAGTATCTGCTGTGCTGTTGTGCTGGTTTGAAATTCCTGTGGCTGTTGGGGACCTTCCCCAAGGGGGACTTATCACCAGTCACCTCTTAACCTTAAGGCAGAAAAACAGAGGGTTTTGGCTTCTCTGTTTTTGGTGCAGCCCACGGTCAGGTGTCCACCCGCTGAGTCCTGTCCCACCCAAGGAGCCTCTCAGGGATGCACAAGGGTGGGTCAGGCCAGGCGATGCTCCATGGGCCACGGCTGCAGCTGGAGCACAGGACTGGGGGGCAGAGGGGGTGTCTCTGCTCCCAGACTGGGGCTTGGGCTCTTTTGCTGCCTGTGGGGGGCTCCCCGAGCTGCCACCTTGCCCCTGCCCCACGGCTGTGAAGCCCCAGCACAGGGTGTCCCCACAGCTTCAGCATGCCTAGGAAGATGAGGGAAAAGAGTTTTGGATGCCCACCTGCTGCAGGCTCCCGGTCCCGCTGTCCTGCCCCGTGGCTTTGCGGCTCACGGAGGCGATACCGGCCCACAGCCGGGTAGGGGGTCCGGGGCAGAGAGGAGCTGCGGGCGGCCGGAGGCACAGTGGTGCTTCGTGCCGCCCGGTGCTGCCGCAGCCGCGGCCGCCTGCGCTGCCATAGACGGTGTTTTGCTGCCTCCCTATGGGAGGACGCGGCCGGCGGCTCCGGCTCCCGCAGCCTCGCTGTCCCCTGTCCGGGGGTGACCTCCCAGCGGTGTCTCAGGGCTTGCAACGCATGGGCAGAGCTGCTGCACCGATGGGGGGACTTGGGTGCACCCGAGCACCGCTGCAGTGCACCTCCAAACACACCTTCTCCATCCTATTTTACATTGGAGCAAGACTGCTGTGCTGGTTCCTGCATCCACCCTGCTCAGCGGACGTCTCCCAGCACAGACCAAGGTCCAGTGCCGGCGCATCACCAAGGGCAGCACCAACAGCCCTGAGACAGCTGAAGGTGGAGCAGGGAGAAAAGGGAAGCAAAACTCCAGCAATGCCTCTGGAAGGAAGAGCGATGCCACAGGAGGAAAAGGGCTGAAGCCACAGCCCATGGCCCCTGCTGTGAAAAGCAGAAGAGTAGTGTGAGACCAGCGCAGGGCTGGACAAGAGGAACGGGATGAGAGGATGGCAGAAGGCACAGTGAGGCCCTGGCATCGCACAGGAGGAGGTGGGGATGACCCTTGGGTGCCAGGACATGCTCCGTCTGCCTCAGTGCCAGCCTCCCGGTGGCCCTGGCGAGACAGCTGGCCTTGGGGCTGTTGCAATAATTTCCTGTATTGTGCAATTGAATTATTATTAAAACCTGACAAGGGGGAAGAGAGGGGGCTGAGAGCACAGGAGCAGTCCCAGAGATGGGACATCCCCAAGGGCTGCCAGGCTGAGCAGGGGAGACAAGGGAGTTTGCATTTGGCCAGGTCCCAATGCTGCAGACAACAGCACCAGGTGATAAGGTGTGAGTAGGGAGGGCGAAAGGCCGGAGCTGGGTCTGGAGGTGATGAAGGGAAGCGAAAGACGCACAGCTACAGGGTGAAGTGCTTTGCTCCCTGTGGGCTACAACACCGTGGTGCCGGTGGTGGCAGTGGGAGGGGAGACCTGACATTGCCCCCCTGCTGCAGCCCCACAGGGCACAGGCGTGGGGCAGGGGGACGGGGCAGCACCTGGCTGAGTGTTTGACACCGTCTCCCCACGCTCATGCTGAAACCATCCCAACACCCTGCCGAAACCCATCCGTCTATGCTGAACCAGCAGCCTACCATGGTTTATATCTAGTGCCCATCCCCATGGATCAGCCACTCTTTGTCTCAGGGGCCAGAGGACAGGGCGAGTGCCGGGGGTGCAGTGCCCGGGGTGACGGCGCTGCCCACAGGCAGGGGCTCAGCAGGCAAGGGCAGCTCTGGGCCCAGCACACACTGACCATATCAACTGCAGACATACAGCAGAACCTACCCCTCGTTTCCAGTGCGTATTCATCACTGGGAGGCAGCCAGTGTCCCCACCCTGTGAGAGCACATCAGGGGCCTGCTGAGCTCATCTTCGTGTTCCAGCTGATGCATTTTCCCACTAAAGCTGGACCTGAGGCCCTTGTTCCTTTCTGGACACCTGCAAAAGTCGCTGGCCCTGTGTGGACGCTCCCTCCCTGCTGCTGAAACCCAGGGAAGCCCCGCAGCATGAGCCCCTGTCCCCACTGCACAGCCGCTTTCTGTGCAAAGCACAGGAACCGCGCACCCCCCAGCTCTGCCGGGGCTTCCTGCTGCTCTGCAAAACTCCAGATAATCTTGAAACCCTCGCGGGCCTGTGCCAGGGTCTCTGCTGCTACCGCAGAGCGGCACAGGATAGGGAGAGGAGCCACAGCTCCTGGGCTCTGGGTGCTACCAGGCTCAGGGCCATCTTGTGAGGCTGTCCCAGCCAGAGCTGCAGCCCACCGTGCTCTCGCCCACCCCAGTCCCATGCAGAGCTCTCCCAACCCAATGCACTCCCCTGTGGGGTGGCCGGTGCATGCCTGGGCTGGCCTGATCCTGTCCCTGCTGGCAGCAAGCTGGCACCGGGGGACAAGGCAGCCAGGCAGGAAACACTCAGCGATGGTTTCACTGATAAACTCAGCTTTTCTGGTTGTTGGCGGCTGTGGGCAGCCCGGCTACTGGTGCCAGCTGGGCAGCGCTGCTGGGGCAGCCTCCTGCGACAGATTGGAGGGAACTGGGCTGGGCCCACAGCCCATGGCCCTGCTGCTGCCTGAACTGTCACACGGCGTCCCAAGGCATGGGGACCCAGGCTTGTGGCTCAGGGGGTGGGCATGGGAGTGCAGAGGGATGTGGGTACCAGGGTGTGGGCACAGGGATGCTGGAGACGTGGGGACTAGGGAGACCTGATGGCCAGAGCGTGGGGATGTTGGGGGACACGACTGGGGGTGCACGGGTGGTCACGGGGATCCCAAGGAAGGGTGCGCGGGCCGGGGCAGCTCCTACCGGCGGGCCGGGCTGTCGGAGGCGGCCCCGTCCCGTCGGGGGCGGGAGGAGGCGCGGCGAGGGCGGGGGCGGCGGGGCCGGGCCGGGAGCGGCGGCGGGACACGGCCGAACTGCCTCTCACCATGGGTGGTGGGTGTCGGGCCCGTGTCCCCCTGGCTGCGGGGCTGCGCCGGGCCGGGCTGCGGCTGCTCCTCGCCCACGCCGTGCTGCTCTGCGCCGCCGGGACCGCCGCCACCGACGGCTCCGGTACGCGGGGCGGGGGCCGGCACCGGGAGGGAAGGAGGGAGACCGGAAAGCGGGTACCGGGGAGCGACGCGACATCTCACACTGGGGGAATCTGGCATCGAGGGGCCTCGGTGAGCGGGGAGGGACCCGGCTCCGGGGGATCCGGTATCGAGGGGAGCGACCACAACCTGCAACTGGGGTATCCGGTACCGCGAGGGACCCGGGGAGCGAGGGGGTCCCGGCACCAGGGGAACGGTGGGAACGAAGGGAGACCCGGCGCCGGGGGATTCGGTACCGGGGGATGCAGGGGAAGCTGGTCCCGGAGGGCGCCGGGGGACGTCGGGGTGTCCGACCCAAGCCCCTGCCCAGCCCTGCGGGCCGGGTCCGCGCTCCGCCGGGCCCCCGGGGTTGGGATCGCGCCCATCGCCCCGGGCTGGTCCTCGCCCCGCCGCTGCGGGACCCGGCCCTGGGGCCCCGGAGCAGAGGGCAGTGCAGACGGGGCAGGACAGGCAGGGCGGGCAGGCAGGGCGGGCAGGGGCAGCCGGGCAGCCAGCAGGAGCTGTGGCACCAGTGGCCGGGAGCCCCGAGGTCACCGCCTGGGGCAGAGTCCCCACAGCAGCTGGAGCTGCAGGGTTTGGCTGGTCATGCCAGACTGGAGAGTAACATCACCCATGAAAAACAAACTTCCCCTTTGCCTCCTGCTGCGGCCACGCTGAGACCACACGCAAGGGCTGGAGGAGCTGTCGCTGGCCCAAGTGTGGCTGCACGACAGGGCTGGGTTCCCGCCAAGCCCACCGCCAC
Organism: Streptopelia decaocto; assembly: GCF_964273445.1. Taxonomy (NCBI): domain Eukaryota; kingdom Metazoa; phylum Chordata; class Aves; order Columbiformes; family Columbidae; genus Streptopelia; species Streptopelia decaocto. The sequence continues at coordinate 10,636,787 of NC_138672.1, forward strand.
CCCGCAGGGGCCCGGGGCAGGACAGGTTCGCGGCCACCGCGCTGAGGAGCTGCACCTGGCAGCTCCCCATAGCATCCCAGCTGGGATAGGGATTCTTAGAAGAAAGGGGAATAGTATCCATGAATGCCAGGGCCCTTCCTTGCTCTTCCCAAACATAGCAGGTGAAACTGCAGTTTGGGGGTAAGGATGGAGGCTGGGGGCAGCAGAGACAGCATCAGTGTCCTGAGCCATTGCTTCATTCCTGTGCCCGTGTGCTCCAGCAGTTCACCATGCACTAGCACAGCTGCAATGGGCTTGGGCTGCTTGTGCATTGGGGATGTCGAGGAGTAACGCTGCTTATGGCAGGCATCCACAGAGCATGTTGTGAAATAAAACCATGTGTGGAATCCCATCAGCTCCATCTCCAGCCCGTACCGTGCAGTTTTCTCCAGGTCCTGATGGAGCATTGACTCCAGTCCCTCTTCCGAGAAATGACCTTCTTCCCTGCAGAAAAAATGCCATCCCAGCATTAAGGTCATAGCACTTTTCAGGTTTTACAGTTCCTCACTAAAGTAACACGCTCAGCAAAACCAACAGCATGTGGGCCGTACCCCTCAGCAGGGCTCCGGCTGCCTGCAGTGCAAATGGTGCTGATGGTGACTGTCTCCAGCAGCCTGCCCAGGTTTACCCACTGTGGTGGGAACTGATGTGTCCAAACCCAAGAGCTCCCAAACTGTGCACAGGGTGGGTGCATGGGGCTGAGCAGGCAGCGCGGGTGGGGACGGGCAAGGGACAGATTCTGTCCAGTCCCTCCTCCAGCTTGGCCTTCTCCTGACATGGGTCTCACCTCCCTGAGAAGCTCTTCCTGGGGGCTGAGGACAGGGAGCAGCATCTGTGTGTCCTGCTGGGCACAGGGCAGGGCCTGGGGACCCACTGGGGACCCACATGCCCGAAGCAGCTGGGACAGACACACGCTGGGATGGCGCAGCTGTTACCAGCTCCTGGAGCTGACTGGGGCACGCCAGGATCAAAGCAAATTTTACTACCTGAAGGGAAAAAAAAAAAGATACCTGGGATCTACATGAAAGGACAGCTCTCTTCCAAGCCTTAATTAGGGAAGCAGATATCTGACTGAGGAATTAGGGGAGTTGCACCGTGCCCCACGGCGCTGTCAGCAGCACAGCCGGGCTCCTGCTCCATCCCTGCGCCGCACCAGAAGGACCACAGCACTAATCAGGCCCTTGAATCTGCTCTCGAAGACCAAATAACAGGATGTTGGGCTGAAGCTGGTGTTCGTGAGCTCACTTGGTGTTTGCTGCTTACAGCCCTTCTTTGCTTGCTGGCTGCACCTTGGCTCCGAGCCACGATGTCTGCTCTCTGTAGACTTTTCCTCTGGCTGTGAGTGGAGCCAAGCTGGTCCCATGGTGTTTCTCTGTTTTCCCCGGCAGATATTGCCCTTGGCTGCTGGCTTGCCTTCAGGGGTGTAGTTTTCTACAAGTGTTCTTGGAAAATAAACCTGACCGTCCTCTCCACGGCCATTCCACAGCCCACGCTGTTTCACCCACTGGCAAACAGGACATGCGGCAGCACCCGGACATCACCTGAGCTCCATGGGCAGGTCAGCCCATAGCCCGGCCGTGGGGCACAGCCTGGCCATGGGTGCAGGGGGAGAAGGGCCCAGCCCCATGTGGTGTGCAGCTGCAGCCCTGGCACACGACTCTTGCTCACGGTGCCGCCAGAAGTAGTTGCAGATGACAATCTGGCCGTGCTGCATGTTCTGTGAACCACTCGTGGGCCCGAGAAAACCTCCTTGAATCAGAAAAACAAGTGCATGAAGCTTTCATCATCTTAAAAGCTTGCAGCCGTGGAGCCATGTCCCATCGAGCGAGGCCAGTCCCAGCCTGGCCATGATTCACGCCAGGTTGCTTTGGCTGCGGTTCGCAGAGCGGATGTTGTCCCTGAAATCTGGCATTTTTCAGCGGTGATGGAGCGTGTTCACCAGTCCTGCCATCACGGAGGGGCCGTGCTCCAGCACAGAGGCTCACAGCAGCTTTCCCTGCACCTCGAGCCGTCCTGGCAGGGCCGGCGCAGGATTCCTGGCCGGGGAGCGGCTCAGAGCCACCGCAGGAGGGAGGCTCCGAAAGGATGCGAGGAGCTGCTGTCGCAGGCCAGGACACGTTCTGTCCCCCTCCCACCCGTTTGGCTGGAACATGCTGCTCCTGCCCCACCTCCGGGACCCCGCGGCACTGACACCACCGTGAGCCCTGCGCCGGGACAGCCCCGGCAAAGTGAACTCACCATGACCCTCCGCATCAGCTGGAGAGACGGGGCAGGACACGACCTGCCGTGCCAGAGCCAGCGTCACGGAGCATCCTTCTGACCCCCTGTTGCACTGGGCATGGCAGGGGGCTGTCAAAGCTTTAGGTCTTTGCAGCAGAGTCAAACACAGAGCTACCGGTCCAGGAACAGCCTGAAGGATGCTGCAGCTGCACTGCAACACAGCCCCCCTTGCAAAAGTTCCCATCTTGCAAAAATCCGAATGGGTGGTCTGACCTTAATTTGTCTGAGATAAATAAGAACCTGCCTGCTGCCTTCCGTCTGGATGCATTTCATCTGAGATGAAAGGGAGTCTGATGGAAGGGCTGGGAGCTGAACATGTCTTTGCAAGCCGGCCCCAATGGCGCGAGGGATTTAGGGTCACAGCGGGCAGCCAGCTGGGGAACTGAGCCACTTTGCAAAATTAGCTTTATGTTTCAAATATGTTAATTTTTAGCTGCAATTTCCTATGGAAAAAATGTGGTTTCTATTCTGCATGCCTGTCCCTCCACCCCAGCATTGGAACCTCTTCCTCAATTCCAGCAGAATTTGAACAGGGTCTGGCAGGGGTCTGGTGAGCTCATCGACCACGTGGCCGGGCCAATGGACTCAGGAGACCTTCCCTCATCAGCTGTGACACTGGGGACAGCTCTTGGTCCCTTCTGGTGCTCAAGGCGTGTTGTCTATCCTTGTCCCCACGGCCAAGCACTGTGTGTTGGTGGCACCGTTGTCCCCAAGCAGCGTGCGTCCCGGCAGAGCTGGTAACCGCTTGTCCCGCTGAAACCCTCAGCTGGTTGAGCTCCAGCTCAACTTTTATTCTCCTGCCACAAAGGCCCCATCCTGGGTCCATGGGGACTGACCCAGGCTGGTGGCAGCTGCTCCTGTCTCGTCTGTCCCTCAGGATCCCGCTGCCGGGAAGGGGCCCTTATCTCTCGCCTGCAGGCTGGGGCGCAAGGCAGCGGAGGAAGGGGCCAGGAGGAAGGGGCCAGGCGGGAGCAGAGGGAGCGAGCCCAGCCATCGGGCCTTTTCATCGGCTCAGGGCGGCCAGGGCGGAGGAGCCGCTTGCCAAAGCAAACTTCAGCCCTGACAATTGCCATTATTATTAACAGCGGTGCTGTGTTTGCACGACTTTATCCCACGCTGGGGCTCTGGGGGCACAGTGGCCCCTGTGCATGAGGCTACAGCCCTGGCTGTGCAGGAGGCCACTGTGAGACCTCCCTGCAGTGACACGGGGCACTGGGCTGGGGCTGCAGCACCCATTGGTGCTTGGCCGTGGGGTGCAGATGGTTCCTTTGGCAATCCTGGGTGTTTCAGACAGGCTGACTTCCACAAGGAAGCAGGTACGGTGCCGAAGTGATGGTCCTGCCCGAAACATCTCACCAGGGAGGTTAAAGAAAAGCTGAGCAGGTCTGGGATTGCGATGGCCAGGGCAGTGCTTGGCTCCTGCAGAGCCTTTTTGCCATCTCCCTGCAGCACGTCGGTGACACCAGACTCGGTGACAGGCTCATAGAAGCAGCTGGCAACAAAGCATCACATCTTAGGGGGACACACCACAGTGCTTCCAACTGAGCTGCATCTGTCTCAGCTGTGTTTGGGGCAGCATCATCCCATGGGGAGCAGGGAGCCCCTGGGCACAGGGACACTGTGATGGATGGTGACATCTCTCTCTCCCCGCAGTGGATCCTTGTTGCTATTACCCCTGCCAGCACCAAGGGGTGTGCGTGAGGGTCGGCCTGGCAGGATATGAGTGTGACTGCACGCGGACGGGATACTTTGGGGCCAACTGCACCTCCCGTAAGTCCCTCTGTCCCACCAGACCCCCAGCAGCCATGGGTCCCGGGGCAGCGCTGTGCCTGCAGCATGTGCTCTCACCGGCGGTGACAGTGCGGGTGGGCTGGCGCTGTTAACGAGCTTCATTAGTGGGGCAAGCGGTTTGCCTGGTCTGTCTCCCCCTAGCCGAGTTCTGGACGCGCCTCCGCGACCTGCTGAAGCCCAGCCCTGCCTTCTTCCACTTCATCCTGACCCACTTCACGGGGCTTTGGGACATTATCAACAGCACCTTCATCAGGGACACGCTCATGAGGCTCGTGCTCACAGGTGAGGGGTTGAAGCGGCTCTCGGGGTGCAGCAGGACTTGGGGATTCCCGGGCACCAGCAGAGGTGCAGGTGGGGGCGGCACTGCGGCAGTGATGCTGAGCAGCTCCCGCGGGCACTGGGCTTGAGGCACCACAGTGGGACACCCAGAGTGGTTGTCATCCTGTCACCCCATCGTCCTGCTGGGCCAGGCAGCAGCGGGGCACAGGGGGTCGTCACGCCGGGCTGCCTGTGTGTCCCCAGCCGTGTGTCCCCAGCTGTGTCCCCGGCCGTGTGTCCCAGCCGTGTGTCCCCAGCCGTGTGTCCCCAGCCGTGTGTCCCAGCCGTGTGTCCCAGCCGTGTGTCCCCAGCCGTGTGTCCCAGCCGTGTGTCCCAGCCGTGTGTGCCAGCCGTGTGTCCCAGCCATGTGTCCCCAGCTGTGTCTCCGGCCGTGTGTCCCCAGCCGTGTGTCCCAGCCGTGTGTCCCAGCCGTGTGTCCCCGGCCGCACACCAGGCTAGCAGCCAGCTGGAAGACAGGAGTGACGCTTGGCACGCTGTGCTCTCTGGGCCCAAAGTGCTCTTTAAACAGTGGCACGGAACGCAGGCTGGGGAAATGTGGAGCTGGCCCTTGTAACTCCTGTCCCCACATTCTGCACTTTGCATAAATATTTAGGTTCCAGCCCTTGGAGCTGCAGCGACACATTCACAAGGCTTTGGCTGTTGATTTTACTGTTTCTGTGTGGTTGTCATCCTGTTCATCATCCAAGAATCCACTTAGTACATCAGTGCGAACTCTCTTCTTCTGCAGGGAGCTGCAGCCTTTAAAAGGCTCAGAGCACAGCCCGGGATGCCTGTGTGCCACTGCGACCTTTCTGGTTTTCGGGGTGTCGGGGAGGGCATCTGGCAGCACTGAGTGGGTAGACAGGGGCTGGGGGCAGAGCTCACGGGGTGCTGCCCCAGGCCCCATGGCGCTGACCTCCTCTCTCCTTTCAGTTCGCGCCAATCTCATCCCCAGCCCCCCCACTTTCAACTCTGACTACGGCTACATCAGCTGGGAGGCCTACGCCAACGTCAGCTATTACACCCGCATCCTCCCGCCCGTGCCGGACGGCTGCCCCACGCCCATGGGGACTAAAGGTTCGTGGCTGGCGCAGGGGGTCCCACGCGGTGCCAGCGTGGGGCTGAGTCGCTGCAGCAGCATCTTGGGTCCATACCTCGTGCAGCATCTGTGTTTCCTACCTGCTCATGCTGAAGCTTTCGCGGCCGTGGATAATCCACGAGCTGCTGCCAGCAGTGCCGTGTGGTGCCACCATCCCACAGGCAGGACAAGCCTGATGGCATCTGCAGCACTGCTGGGGTGGCTCTGGTTGAGCTGCTGGGGATGCTGTAGCCTGTGCAGGAGGGCTGTGCGGTGTCTGTGCAGACGAGTCCGTGCCCGGTGCTGCAGCAGCCACGGCAGCGCTCGCCGACAGCCCATGGTACCGGTACCCGCCACCGCCGCCCTCAGCCCCCGTCCTTCGCAGGGAAGCAGCAGCTCCCCGACCCCCAGCTCCTGGCGGAGAGGTTCCTGCTGCGGCAGAAGTTTGAAGCTGATCCCCGAGGCACCAACCTGATGTTCGCCTTCTTCGCCCAGCATTTCACCCACCAGTTCTTCAAGACGTCTGGGAAGATGGGACGTGGCTTCACCAAGGCGCTGGGGCACGGGGTGAGGGCACTGGGGAGGGCGGTGTGTGGGGAGCAAGGAGGGGGACTGGGGTGCACAGGGCCTTTCGGAGCAGCTTTGACTCCGTGCTCTCCTGGCAGGTGGACCTTGGGCACTTGTATGGGGACAACCTGCAGCGGCAGCACCAGCTGCGACTCTTCAGAGATGGGAAGCTGAAATTCCAGGTACCACGCGGCACAACCGGTCTCAGCCCTGTGATCCAGGGCTGTTTGAAGCCCATGTCCCTCTGACAGCTGCCAGGCCAGAGGCTCCTGGGAGCATCAGGAGACCCCAGCGCTGTAGGAGACCCCAGGGCTGGTGCCCCATGGGGAGTGCACCTGGGTCCCCGCAGCAGCTGCTGGCTGGAGGGAAGAGCTTTGGGGTGAAGCTGCTCTGGTGGCAGCAGGTACCCGCAGCCAGGGCTGCGTGAGGGAGGTGTTTCCATCCTGCTCAATGCCTGCAGGAGAGCGGCTGCAGTGCCCATAGGGCGGCAGGTCCCAGCTGGGTACGCCATCACAGGGTGGTTTTCTCCCCTCCTCCCTTTCTGCCATCCTGTCCTTGTCTCTCTAAGGTGGTGGATGGAGAGATGTACCCCCCGATGGTCACCGATGCTCCAGTTCACATGGTCTACCCGCCCGGCATCCCCAAGGAGCGGCAGCTGGCGATGGGGCAGGAGGTGTTCGGGCTGCTGCCCGGGCTCTCCATGTACCAAACGCTCTGGCTGCGCGAGCACAACCGTGTCTGCGACATCCTGAAACGGGAGCATCCCACCTGGGGCGACGAGCAGCTCTTCCAGACAGCGCGTCTCGTCCTCATCGGTGAGGAGCCCCGTGTCCCACCGCCCGGGCAGGCCCCGAGGTGTAGCTGGTCTCTGTTTGAGGGTGGGGGCCAGGCTGGGTTTAGGGGCTGGACAACTCTATCTGGCAGCCTTCTGGAGATCGTTGGCTTTTGTCCGTATAGCAAATCACAGTATCACAGTATCACAGTATGTTTGGGATTGGAAGGGACCTGGAAAGCTCATCCAGTGCAATCCCCCCATGGAGCAGGAACACCCAGCTGAGGTTCCACAGGAAGGTGTCCAGGCGGGTTGGAATGTCTGCACAGAAGGAGACTCCACAACCCCCCTGGGCAGCCTGGGCCAGGCTCTGCCACCCTTACTGAGAAGAAGTTTCTTCTCAAATTTAAGTGGAACCTCTTGTGTTCCAGCTTGATCCCATTACCCCTTGTCCTATCATTGTTTGCCACCGAGAAGAGCCTGGCTCCGTCCTTGTGGCACTCACCCTTTATATATTTATAAACATTAATAAGGTCACCCCTCAGTCTCCTCTTCTCCAAACTAAAGAGACCCAGCTCCCTCAGCCTTTCCTCACACAGGAGATGCTCCACTCCCTTAATCATCTTTGTTGCCCTAATCTCTGCTTTGGTTCATCAAAAAAACTAATTTTGAATAATTTTGTCATAATTTTGAATGATTTCTTTTTGATGTTCTATTACAAATTTACTATAATCTCATGAAAAGTCATTTTTGGCCAAAATCCAGAAAAAAGCCATGTCAGCACATTATCTCTAAGCAGCAAATCAAGGTCAGCTTCCTCCAGAACCATTTTGGTTTTGGCAGAATGACTTTTGCTGGTGAAAAAAATCATTCACTGAAAAATTCCCAAGCATGTCAACAAGGCTGCGGTTGGGGAGCTGCCCGGCGGCTGCTGGGATGCGCTGCCGCGCGGGTGGTAACAGCACTCGCGGACAGAGCTGACAGCCGCTCCTCTCGCCTCCTGCCCAGGGGAGACCATTAAGATTGTCATTGAAGATTATGTCCAGCACCTCAGCGGGTACTTCCTCAGCCTCAAGTTCGACCCCGAGCTGCTGTTTGGGACACAGTTCCAGTACCGGAATCGCATCGCGGTGGAGTTCAACCAGCTCTATCACTGGCACGGGCTGATGCCCGACTCCTTCATCATCCAGGGGCAAGAGTACAGCTACGAGCAGTTCCTCTACAACACCTCCATGCTCATGGACTACGGTGTGGAGGCGCTGGTGGAGTCCTTTTCCAAGCAGGTTGCAGGAAGGGTAAGGTCCTGCTCTCCCCTCCCTCCTTGCCAGCGCCAGGGCTGTGGGACCCTGGGAGGGATGCTCGTGGTACCTGGGGAGGGATGCTGGTGGTAGCCTGAAGGCAGTGCCGTTACCGCAGTAACAAACATCCCCCTTCAGCAGTGGGTCACACATCACATATAGTCTTTTAACCAGGGCAGCACCTGACAGGCACGCCGCGAGTCCTCCTCACAAGCACCGTAGCAAGGCTGGGCTTTGGCAGCCCCGTTTGCCTGGTCTCCGCTCCGTAGTAAACACCACGGTGACGCCAGGAGCCTGCGGTGAGCTGGGATCTCCTGCCCAGAGGGCCGTGGAGCAGCCTGGGCACGGAGCAGCTCGCCTGGCGTTGTTCTTTGCTGCCATCACATGGATATTTTCTTCCAAGTGGTTACAGCCACAGCTGTGACCCTCTTGGCTCCTGCAAAGCAGCGAGACTGAGGTGCAGACCCACTGCTCCTTGGGTGCTTGGGTTCCCCCTGTGACCCCAAACCCCCATAATCTCTCTCCTCCTCCCACGAGTGGCTCCATCTGTGGCTTCTCCCTGACCCTCCCTGGGAACAGGATCAACTTTCACCCAAGCTGCTCTACAGCTTTTTGTCGCAATGACCAGTAATTCCCACCCCCTTGCTGCTGTGATGATGTGCTGGTCTCCATGACACTGTGCCCAGGACCTGGATGCTTTGGTGCGGTGGCTCCTCTGGAGTGGATGCTGGTGCCACATTGTGCCTTACGTTTGCTCCTCCTTGTGTTCTCACCCTCCAGATCGGTGGGGGACAAACCATCAATGCCAATGTCTTGCAAGTGGCCGTTGGGGTCATCAAGGAGTCCCGGCAGCTGAGGCTCCAGCCGTTCAACGAGTATCGGAAGAGGTTTGGCATGAAGCCCTACAAGTCCTTCCAGGAGCTGACAGGTAGGGCTGCGGCGCTGCTGCGGGAGCTCTCGGGGCTTTGCTGGGGCAGCGCAGACGCGCTGTGCCCTCAGCTGGGCTGTGAGACCAGGAGCTGCCACCCAGCGCTGGGCCCAGCAGAGCAGCTGCTCCCGCCCAGGTCGTCACCCTCACAGCGGGGGGACGGGGCTGGCGCTGTTACCCACAGCAAGGACAGTCCTTACCGGGGGGCGATTCCCTTGCTAAAACCCTCTGATGTTCACTTGGTACAGGAGAGGAAGAAAAGGCAGCAGAACTGGAAGAGCTGTATGGAGACATCGACGCTCTGGAGTTCTATCTGGGCTTGCTGCTTGAGAAACCTCAACCAAATGGTATTTTTGGAGAAAGCATGATTGAGATTGGATCTCCGTTTTCCCTGAAGGGGCTTCTCGGAAACCCCATCTGCTCCCCAGAGTACTGGAAACCCAGTACATTCGGCGGAGCAACTGGCTTTGAGATAGTCAATTCAGCATCACTTGAGAAACTTGTGTGCCGCAACGTGAAGAAGTGCCCATACGTGGCGTTCCAGGTGCCGGATGCTGCAGAAAAGGGCAGCCCTCGGGTTGGCGGATCATCTGCTGAGCTCTAGCGCCAGGACAACCTGCCCAGGTAGAGACCGTCCTCCCCCCAGTGCCGGCCGAGCTGAGCTGCCGGCTGGGCACTGAGCGTCCCCTTCCTTCCTGCAGGCAGCAGGGGACACGGGGACATGCCCACCCCTGTGCTGAGCGGGACCAGGACAGAAGATGGTCCCACCCTGGGTGTCCTCCACACCAGCCCTCGAGGAGAGGCTGGTACCAGCTCTGCGAAAAGCTCAAGTGCCTCAGGAGTGCAGCTGCCACCGCTGTCCTCAGGAGACACAACTCTCTTGCTTGCCAATACCTCGCACTAAGCCAGCTTTGGGGTTCCCCAGGTGACACCCATCTCCCTGAGACACTCTGGACTCCCCTGTGCTTTGTCACCCCCTGGGCCACACAGCTTTCCAGCATCAGGCCACCAGCAGCTTCTCTGCCACAGGGACAGAGGAGCAGAGCCCGGGGAGCCCTCGTGGTCCTTCCTCCTGTGCTGCGGCCGGTTAAGCTGCTGAGCCCAGCAGGGGAGGCAGAGGGGGCAGGTGACAGCACTCCGAGGGACGGGGAGGACACGCCGTGTGTGGTTGTGCTGGCCCAGCAGCGGCTGAGCTTGCAGCTCGAACCTGCCCTGATGCAATTCTCCTGCAGCAGCTCTGGACCCGCCGCGCCCAGCACACGGGCACGGCCGAGACGCGGCCGAGGAGAAGGAACCAAAGCAACATCTCTGCAGGAGGAGACTGGAGAGAAGTGTCAGATCAGACCTCCAGCACCTCCAACCCGCTGGCTGGGCCCCCGGCGCACCCAGGGCTGCCTGAGCAGGGCTGCTCCGAGCAAGGCGCTACCTCTGTGCAAACACAGCGGTGAAGTCTCTTCCACCCGATGATCGTTACACTTCCCTGCAATAACAGCTCAGCAAATGGTGTCCCCAAGGCACACAGAGCACGATTCCGTCCTGCTCCAGCAACGCACGCAGCCACCAGCCCTCACTGACATAATGACGTGGTAGCTGGCAAGCTACTGTCACTGCCTTTGGATCCCCTTCAGTTCCCAATTCTAAGAGAATGGACATTTAGAATAATAAATGATTTTTAAAACTTCTCTAATTTCCTCCAGCCAGTTTCCAAGCTTTGTCTCACCAGCACCAGAGACATTGCTCCCCCTTTCTTGCGGGGTTCTCCACCCTGACCCCCTGGGAAACAAGGAGAACCGGGGCAGAGGGTCCTGGTACAGGGCACTGCCCCAAAACCTGGGGCCAGGCGGCACACGAGGGACAGGGCAGGCAGGGCCGAGGGGGCCAGCGCATGTGGTACCCCCAAGGTAGACACATGCAGGTGGAGACAGCCTCCTCCATAGTCTCTGTTGCTATTCCCGGGGTTGAATATGAGGACAGATGAAGGTGTTGGCCATTTGGGGAGGGAGCAACAGTCCTGTGATGTCCCCCCTTCTGCCCTGGAAGTTTTAGTCATTTGAACAACAACGTATCTTCCACCTGTGCCACCAGCTCCCACACGGCACAGCCCAGCACAGCAAAGCATCTCCCTCCTGTACCTCACCCTTCTGCTACCCGGAAAAGCTTTGCGATGGGTTCTTTGGAGGGGTAACTTGTACCAACCCCAGGAACAGCATCTGACACATACTGAAACCTGCTCCTCCGTGATCCTGGGGACGCACAGCCCCACACGTGGAGCCTCCCCCAGCCCAGCACTGCCCAGCCCTTGTGTGCTCTTTGTTAGTCTTTTGGTTTGCAGAAATTACTCACAGCCTCACCAGCTTGGCCATCGCCATGTGCAGCCAAAGTAGGAGGCAGCAGTTTGCATCTAAACACGGTGTTTAGTCGGGAGCATCCACCAGCCTCGCCAAGGCCGGGCTCCAGGTGTCCCCGGGACCGCCAGCTCTGGGGCCGGCGCAGAGGCGGGTGCTGCCAGACCCACCCGCTGTCCCAGCTCTGCGTAAACACGGCTCACAGGACATCCTCTGATTATCTAAACAACGTCTCCAAGGGCCCAGCTGTGACTTGCCCGCGCAGGGACGGACGCAGACAGAAGGACAGCAGTGCCTGCGCTCCTGCGGCACGAGCAGCAACAACAAAAACCATTGTCTGTGGTTGTGCGACCTCCTCAGCGATGACTCACCGAGCAGGAGGTTGTTACCGACCCGAGCAGACCGCACAAGGAAGCTCAGCTCTCCGCAATGCTGTTCCATGCAAAGCGGTCCCTGCGGTTGGAGGGAAGGGCAGAGGTTGCAGCTGCGCTGCAGCTGCTCCGGGTTTCCCTGGCGGGCAGCACGCACCCTGCGGCCCATGCACCCTGCGGCCCATGCACCCTGCGGCCCATGCACCCTGCGCCCCACGCACCCTGCGGCCCCACGCACCCTGCGGCCCCACGCACCACAGGATCCACGCTGGGAAGTTGTTTAACCACATGCTGGCAAAAGTAAGTCGGGTCCTAACGGTGAAAGGAAAAGCAAACCCCCATCTGCGTACGGCACTGGCCTCCCCCGAGCCCGCCCCACGGGCCCCTTCGTGGCGTGACTGCACAGGAACATTTGTTTAGATTTTCAACAAAGGCACATTTTGAACATTACAGAAAGAAGACGTAGATTGAAGGCGAAAACAATCCATATGAACTTCTGTTTTGTCCTTCAATGTCCTTCAATGTCCTTCAATTTGTCCTTCAATGTCCTTCAAGACAAATCTTGTCCCTCAATGCCCGGCACCCGGGTCAACACTGCGATTAAATGCCCGAGTTAAGCTCATTCCGTGATTTAACTCCTGCCCTTGCCGAGCAGCGACTGCGCCTCCTTGTGCATTCACGTCCTGTGGCCAAACTCCGCTGTTTGTATTGGGACATCATTAAAAAGGAACCAACCCAGGTGATTTTCCACTCCTGTTTCCCCACGCAGAATCACACCCTCCCGCAAACCCCATTGTTTCCGCTGCCCTCTCCCAGCGGGGCTGGCTGCCCAAACCAAAACGTCCCCCGGGGCAACACAACCTCCCTGACAAGTGGTTTCTCCAACTCCTATTTATAGTACTTCTTGCAGATGAAAATCGGACGCAGAGATGACTTAGACCTGGTACATGTACCTGCTTGATGTGCGGGGTGTATCGCACCACCCAGACCAGGCTGCGGCCACGGGGACGCACAAAACCCCGCAGGAAGAGCCGAACCCCGCGGGGCCGCGTCTGCACGTCCGTCTGTGCTTGGGAGGCAGCAGAGAAAACGGGACAAGGAAAGGACAGACGGCAAAGGCAGAGCACACAGCACCTCAGTCTTGTCCGTTGGCTCTTCACCACGCCTTAACTTACTGTCATACCGTAGACATACAACCAGTGTAAATGTTTCAAAACACTTAACGGAGACAAATACCAACCTCATTGTCCAGGACCAGCCGCTGTCCTTCTGAGCTCTCTTGTCCTGTTAAAATATTTTAAGAAAACTTGCTTTTTATTTACGGCTGAATTGTGCCTGTAATCTGACAGAATTAAAAAGCATCCTTTATTCAAGCCCAAACCGTTGAGCAGGAATGCATGGATTGAAGTGAGGTTCTGACGGTGAGGGAACAGAACGGCCTTGGGGAAGGAGAGGCGCCTGATCAACCCAAAACGCGACCTCTCGATGCCAAGTTTCATTTTAGGTAGTTGTTTGTACAATTTAATTTTCACTTTAGTCCCCATATGTGTATATAAACACACCCCAATTCTTAATCTGCAGGTCAGGACCACATCGATAATTAAGAGAAATAAAGCAGAATTTAACACTACAACCAAAACATTTCTAGACACAACATGACTACGAGTTGTAGTTTTTATTTTTATTGAATGGATGAAGGGCAGACACTTAAAAATTAAAAACTAACCTCTTCTAAATCAGGTTTACTTTGTTATATTGCTTAATGCACATTAAGAATGCTGTTTTTTTAGGGCACACAACTACCAGTGGGTCAATTTGGAAGGATTTAGAACCCACAGAAGCATCAGCTTTTATTCCTTAAATGTGCTGATACCCATGCTCAGTGATTTAATTTCACGTAACTTTCATGGGGTTTTTTTTCTGCAATTCTGAGATTAAAAGAAATAATTTCTTACCACATTTTAAAATCTGGATTTCTGCCAGTTTCCCTTAAAACAGCTACAACTTGTGCCAATTCAGTAATTTTTAATTACAAATTATTTTTCTGCCCGTACTACTTTTAAAACACAGTTCAAATAGATACAATTACAAATTCTTCCTTTTCTATTCTAAGATTCATTCTTACTAAGAACCTAGTGCTTACATAGAGACATTTTAATTTCCTCCCGGTGTTCCAAAACACCTCACGGAAAACTTGCAATTAAATTTAATCATTAAACACAGCATTACATTGGGTCACATACTTAGGTAACGATAGTCTACTTTCCTCAAAATTAAAAAATAACAAGCAAAACGAGCAATGCATGAGAAAGCAAACATGTTGGGATATCAAATGAAGTACGTGGAGATGATCCAACAATAAGGAAGCACAGAGTGCACGCTCGCCTCGCAGGATCTCACTCAAAAATTGCCAATGGTCCCTAATTGTCCCCAGGTTCCCTCGCAGCACCAGCTGGGCGGGAGGAGCGTGAACTACAATGCACCATGAGCCCTGGAAATTACTTCCCCATATTGTGATCTGGTTTATGAAGTAAGTCGAGCATGAACAAAATAAATAAACGCACCTTAATGAAATGAAATCGGTGACAAAGGGTAATGCCAAAGGTGCTGCGGGAGGGGAGCACAGTACAGGGCCGTTGCATTCAGCAGCAGTGATGCTCGTGAAGAGAAACGGGCTTGGCTGGCGCTGGGTGGCCTTTATTCAGAGTCCAGCAGCAGGAGTCACCCCGCGCCTTTGGGGAAGATGAGAACTTTAACATCAGTAGCACTGAGCAACTGGAACAGCCGCGGTGCTGCTTTTGAGATGGCTGTTACTTGTTGTTTTCTGCAAAGGACAGAGGGAAAACTTGCAGTCTGCACTGGGGTTTCAGCCCCGCTCCAAGGCGTTGTTGTGCTAGTGAACTCCACGGATGCACCGTACAAAGCCAGGCTCCCAAAGAGCAAAACCGGGACAGCAGTGATGTTTTGATCCCGCTGAACATCTTGTGCAGAAACTGGATCCCGAGCTTCAGAGAAGGGAACCGGCTGCAAAGAAAGGGGCTGCTCCTGCCACCGCATCGGGGAGCTGCTCCTGCCCCTGCATCGGGAGCTGCTCCTGCCCCGGCATCGGGAGCTGCTCCTGCTCCTGCCCCTGCATCGGGAGCTGCTCCTGCTCCTGCATCGGGAGCTGCTCCTGCCCCCGCATCGGGAGCTGCTCCTACCCCCGCATCGGGAGCTGCTCCTACCCCCGCATCGGGAGCTGCTCCTGCATCGGGAGCTGCTCCTGCCCCGGCATCGGGAGCTGCTCCTGCCCCCGCATCGGGAGCTGCTCCTACCCCTGCATCGGGAGCTGCTCCTGCCCCTGCATCGGGAGCTGCTCCTGCCCCCGCATCGGGAGCTGCTCCTGCCCCCGCATCGGGAGCTGCTCCTGCTCCTGCCCCTGCATCGGGAGCTGCTCTGTGGGCCCGCGGCTGCTGTCCCACACAGCCCCGGTCCCCTCCCAGCCCCAGGGGTTATTGACACTCAAAACACACCTGGTGACCCAGCTGAGGCAGATGACAGAAATGAACTTGAGCATGGACTCGGCGACTTCAGAGAGATGAAATTCCGAGGCTATTCAAGTCCTAATTCTGCATTTTGCCAGCAAAATTCTCCTTGATGCTGTTCAGCACATGCTGGAGCTCTTTGTATCTTTCTTAAGAAGCAGGGATCATTTTCTGATGGAGTGACTGCTATGAACTCTAAGGGTGGGTATTTTAAAACCCTGTAATATATTAAGAGCTGTAACTGAACAAAGAGTTTCTGATTTAAGTCTCAGGCAAGGTTAAAGAAAAAAGAACCCTTTCCAGATGAATTTTCAGGATGAAGTCAGGGCTGTTGTTACTCCTGAGAAAGGAACAGAAGTCTGATGCCAAGTGTTAGAACAAGAAGGTACTTCCAAGAAGGAGACTGCAAACCGGGAACAGGAGATGGGGCCTTGCAGTTCAGCTCCAGGTTAGTAAGTGTCTTGAATGCTTAAAAACTTCTTTATTCGCAGTCTCAATTCTGACCTGAGTGAGGAGGTGGCCACATCTCGAGCCGACCGGTGCTCACGTACACTGCTTCAGGAAAGCTGTAACCACTGCCCATACAGAGCTGATCTGAGAACGTAATGTTTAAAAAAATACAGCGATTTGGAGAACAGAGATGACAATGCACAATTACCTAAACTTACTGAACTGTTAGAATTCCATGTTTAGTAAAATACATTTTAATTGCATAAAAGCAAGACTGTTTCAGTGCATACATTATTGAATTAATTTAAGAAAATATTAGGAATTCCTTATGTTATTTTTAACGAGTTTTTAACGTGCAAAAGTCAAAGTGAATGAAGGGGAAGAATATGTATCCACACTAAGGAAGAAGAGAGCAATCCCTAGCACAAGAACATCCCACAGCACAACTACACCTACTGGCCCCTCGGTACAACCGGTTCAGTCGATTTCCAGATCACTGTCCTCGCTGTAACACGCAGACGGGTTACGTATAGAAGTCAGGAGCACCAGGTCTTTTTCTGGAAGCAAACCACATTCCTGCAGAAAAGCCTCCAGGTCGACAGCAAAAAAATCTTCTCCGAGCTGGTCGGTGATTCGCACAAAATTGCCAATGAGCTCACCTGCCTTATAGACCAGCAGAGCCGGCAGAGCGTTGTTAGTAAAGCGGGCGCTGGCTCCAATGAGCGAACTCTTCACGCGGCAAAATTTCACCGTTGGATACTCGGTGGCCAGGCAGATCATGCAGCCGTTCAGGGACTCGGTGCCGGGGATATCCTCTTCATAAATATGGATCATGATCAGCGTGCTCTTGTGCTCTTTATCAACTGTGTCCAAAAACGCTTCTCCACTGGTGATCTCAAAAACCTGTTTAAACTGCTGCCCGCTGTACAACTGCTGTCTCATCTCCTCCATCCGCTGCTTCCTGTATCGCTGTAAAAATTCCTCATCGTCTTCATCATTGTGAATCATGTTATATTCTTGTAACGTCATCTAAAAACACATACGAAGATATATTAAAAAGACCCGCAGCACCATATGGATAACTTATATAATTTAAATCCAGAGGATTAATGTGGGTCACTCATCTTTAATGATGGCAAAGTACAACTCACGAAGGCTCAGGCACCCTCTGTATTACATTCTATTTTGATCTAATTAGAAACCACGTCCAGCGGGAACAGCGATTTCAGCTTTGGGAACTCTGGTTTCCGGGGCTGCACTAATAACACCAGTGGCCCCTCCGCGCTCCCACGTTAACTCAGGTTAACGGTGGCTCTGTGCTTTCACCAAGCCACGAGCACTGATTTGGGCACCCAAAGTATCACTAAAATGCAAAATAATTAACCTTGACAACACCTGGCAAACACATTTCCAGAACAGCTCCCACACCGCTGCTGTGCTCCTGCTCACTGGGAGAAACAAGAGAGATCTACCGCTAGAACAAGGGCTCCTGTGTGCTGGAACCGAGAACGTTCAAACATTCGAGTGGCATTTTGATTCCTTTGTGCTGTGCTACCTTTCCATTGATTTTTTCCTGAAGCTCTTTCTGCTTCTGCTTATCCGTCTCTTCATCTAAGTGAGAGCGACACGTCATAGATAATTTTTTAATGAGTCGCTCCATTTCTCTGCGCTGCTCCTGCCGCTGCTCAGTCTCCAGTTGTTTAAATCTCCGCCAGTCATTAATGACGCCTTTGGGACCTGAAATTAAGTATGTTGACAGTTGGTATAAAAGGGTAACAAAATTACACCTATAATTCAAAATTCAAGTAATAAGCCAGTAGGAAAATAGTGGCCCTCATGAATTTTTTAGATACTGTGCAAAATCTTGAAATGAAACACAAGTAGTAACTTGCCACTGACATGTCCTTGAGCTTCTATCTGTTTTTTTTAGTCTAAGAAGACTGAAGTTTATCTAACTAGGCTACTCTCAAAATTGTCCTAAAGATTATTCTGAAGATTAATATCAGTGCTCCTGAAATAGAACCACCAGCCCTCAACCGCTTCTTAGACTACAGCAGGAAAGGATCCACCTCTGACCCACGGATGCACAAAACCAGGACTTCCAACTAGAAAAATGCATTGTAGAAAACCACATGAATTTTCCAACAAAGTCTTTACAAAACAATTTGTTTGATATTGGGATACCTGTGTTGACAGCGCTGCCATCGCTGCAAAGCTCCACCTCCCCAACGCCCTCGGGAATGCTGCTCTCCCCTTCTTTATCTTCCTTCTCGCTGTCTTCATCCTCACCCTCACTGCTGCTGTAGTAATACTGGAGCTTCTCACCCAGCAGTTTATCATCCAAAGCAGTCATGATGCCCTAAAAAATAAATTAACCAAGCAGAGAATGTCTCTTAATCAAATACACACCACTTTAAATGCGTAACGATGGTGCTTTACCTCCTCAGAGCAGTTTTTAGCCAAATGAGGGCAGTTCATAGCCCACCATCGAACAGCCTGCGCTGCAGACAGTCACAGGAGCTAATTCTGAGTCACAATTTCAAACTCGCTGGAGTTAAAAACCTTTAGGAATAGAACTTTTTGAGGCTCACTAGTGCGAGAACACTTTATGTGTCTTCTCATTCACAAGGCATTAATTTTCTGACTTTATTTGGGAGTCTATCAGCCTCACTCAGTTCTATAAGGTTGATTTTCCAGTTATTGCAATTTAAATTTCCAGTATCACTTGTGTTATTTTAACAATGATTTATCTGAGCTGAAAATGTAATTAATCAAATTAATACGTTCTGACCTGTACTACTTTCCAGTCTTTCAGAGACAAGCTTCTATCAACACCTGGAAGAAGAAATTTCAGATTACATTGATTCAAATTGCTGCAGACGATGCCTTCTGCAGAAAGTCAGTACACGTAGGGAAGACGGCAAATGCAAGGAAAAGAGTTTCAAGCAAACGTAACTGTGGTTGCTGTTTAATAAAAAAACGTTATTCTCAAACACAGAAAACACTCTTTTGGGTATTGAGACAGAAGATAAAATTCTTAAGCTCAGTGCTACAATTTCATGACCAGGCTAAGAAATAACGGATCAAAAGCAGGATCTTCACGTCCCTCATCGTTCCTCCTGCCCACTGACCACGCTGGTCACCTTCACAGCGCCAACAGCGTCGTCTGGATGGACAACACCAAGTCAGATGCCGACGCGCTGATGAAGTGATTGCAACTATCCTAAAAATCTTCACTCGCCCCCAAGTTAAACGTTTTCTTTATGCAAAATATCTTCTGCTAAGCAGAAACCAAGCCCAGCAGCACCCACCCTCTAAAGGAACGCGCTTCACCCTGCAGGACTCTGCAAGTCGGCCCCCGGTAACGTGTATTTTAATGGTCGCTCGATGATCTCGAGGGTCTCACCCAGACAAAATGATTTAATGTATTTGACAAAGGCACCCCGAGCAATGTGTGGATGGAAAGGGCTTTCAGCTTCCCTGCAGGCTCCGCAGCGGTTAAAACCGGGATAAACAGATTACGGGGAGAGCGCCAGATGGGCCGGGATTACCGGGACCGCTCCGGGCGCCGCAAATCGCTGTCGGAACCGCGGATCCTCCGCCGAGACCAGCGGGCGATGCGCAGCCTGAAAGCGGAGCCGTTCGGCTCCAGCAGCAACGGGCGAGTCCGTTCGCAGCCCCCGCCCCGCTCCCCCCGCGGACCGCCCGCCCGTTCCCCGCAGGCCGTACCCCCGCCCTCAGCCCCCGGGGAGCCGCGCTCCGCCCCGGGCTCGGCCGGCAGCGGCTGCACCGAGCGGCGCTCCCGGGCGGCCCCGAACCGCCGACCCCGCGTCCCGGCCCCGAACCCTCGACCCCCAGCCCGGCCCCGCCGCCTCACCCTCTCCCGCCGCCTTCCGGGGCCGCCGCGCGGGGCACGGTGGGAAGGGGGAGGAGCCAGCGCCGGCTCCGCCCCCGCCGCGGCCACGCCCCCCGGCCCGGTTAAACGAGGAGGCGATTAAGGTGGACAAATAATTTTTATTCGTGCATGCAAATACATGTCAATACTGCAAACTTCTTCCATCAAGTCTCTCAAACACGGAAAACCAGGATGCTCAACCCCGTGACCGGCCAACGCCACAACCTCCGCACGTCAGCGCGACAGCAAACACACACGGCACCCCCGCCGGGGCCCCCCTACGCTACCACAAGGGAAACATGACCATTGGGAACCCAAAACCCAAATAAACGGAATAGAATTTACTCCCCCATATATCCCCATTTCATTTTACAGATTTTTAAATTATAGTTTTAAATAGAAGCTGAGAATGCGCCATAAAAATGAGCATTAAATCCATCGTAGCGATGGTGCCTGCTTTATACATGATGGGTGTACACCATCTTTTATTTCATTTACATTTCAATCGAACAATAGATTTGCAAAGAAAATGTCTAATACAGACGTAAAAATATTCACACTAGAGCTTCACAATCGGTTGTACAATTGACAAACAGGCCTCTTTTCCCAAACTTTCCAGCTAAGCAAATTTATAAAATATAATCAATGCAACAAGAAAAAAAATTTTCTTTAAAACTTCCAGGGAAAAGAATACGCAATAAACAGTATAAATGCGGACAGCAGATGCTGCAAGCTAACCACAATACTTCTGAGTGGCTGTACAGTGGGTATGTGCAGTACAAATCAAAGCCACGTGTGTTGTATCACAACTACCGTATAATGTACTTGTTTGCCCAGCTAAGAAAACGCATGCACTTCCATGCCTTGAACGGAGATCTACTCTGGATAAACCCATGGGCTATGTGCAAATGACCGTGGCTTTTGGCAGTAATAAATGTAGCCGGCTGTTGTATTTCAGCTTTTACAGCAAAATCTTGAGTGACTAAAAGCTTCCACAAACATCCTCCTCACATAACGGAGTACAGGATTATGTTCAGTATCGGTCATTCTGATAACTGAGGTTTGGTTTACTCCGTCACTGACAGGTGGGGTTTTTCCTTGCCGTGCTCCCTTGCCAGCAGAGACACACGGCGGTGGCTACAGCCAAAGTCAGCCGGTCAGCTCCGCTGGAACATCGGGTCATTTCAAAAGCACATTTATTGTGTTCTGCTTGCAGAGGGGTCCCTTGCTGAGAGGGAACTTCCTAACAAAGGGTTTAAACTACAATGTAAAGAATGGACTTTTACATACTAGAGATAATCCGATCATTTCTCATTTTGTTACATTCTGAAATTCAACGTCTTCCTTTAAGAACGGTCTAATAATAATGAAAAGTCTGTTCACAAATATGATCGAGGAGCTGCTGGCACACAGTGTGTATGTACAGCAACAGGTACAACTTGACAACTTGTGCTTTAAGAAAGCAAACAAAAACAACGTTGGGAACTGTTCTCAGTTTAGATCAAGTTCTATTAAGCATTCTTTCCTCAGCTGTTCTGACCACTCCGCATCATTTTGTACCTCATCCAGCCTCGTACACTACCATACACACCCAGCATTCAGCTCTTGAGTACGGGATAAATTAAAAATTCAATTGTGTCATCAAAGCACCAAAACCTTCCAAATTAGGCTTCTACAAAGAGCAATTAAGAGTTTATGTAATCAGCTGCATACAACTTTTTTTTCTCCCCTCTAAATCAAATGTCAAACTTTGGTGTCCCTGTACTCGACCAGCAAGAGCCAATGCCAGTTTGCTGTGCACAGTCTAACCTTTCCTCTGAAGGGTCTAGTATACATTCTACAATGCAAAAATCTGCATAAACACTAAGATTCATTTCTTGTCACCTGTTTACAGGAACAAAATATCAGTAGCAGGGCGATCACTCTGCTCTAAGTACACGTTCAGAACGTACAGGTAATCACTTCGCACACACACATTCTCCCGGCACAAGCATTAGTCTCTGTTAAGACCTGTGTGGGAAAGGAGGCAAACCAAGGAATGAATCCAGGTAGTGAGGCAACACAATTAACTTAGATACTAATAATTCCTGTATCTCTTGCATGTGAAATCTCTGCTGCACCCCTAGCAGGGGGGAAAAAAAAAAAAAAGGCAAACCAAAACAACCCAAAATGCTTGTCCAAGCAAAGCAAAAGAGCCAATCTCTTTCCCCAATCTGCTATGGGCCTTTTTCCGACAGCACAGGTAAGTTAGGCCAAAACCCAAACACGAATCGCTGCCATTAACACACAAAGATTAGTCACTGTCTCTCAGTGTCAGAAAATAAGCCCTTCCATAGCCCAAAGGCACCTGATTGACAACCAGACAAATGAATACATACTTGTTTGGATAGGGTCAAGGGCTGAAACTTCACCAAAGCAGAAAGCCAGAGCTGGGTTCCCACCTGCAGCTTCTTGTCAGGGCACTGGAAGGCACACAGTCAGTGTGACAACTGTAAGACAAAGCTGGCATGCTGTTAAACCCCCCGAGTTCTTCTGCCTGTCATTCTATATATAAAATAAGCAACTAAAAAAACCCCAGCCTCAGTTAAGAACCAACTTCCTATGTGAAGTGTCCGGTCACCCTAGAGAGCTGCCTTATCGCGGGACCTCCTGCCGCAGACAGGAGCACAGAGACACAGCTGTTCTCAAACAGTCAGCAGGAACATGTCAGGCTTATGTAATTTCACTGGACAAACAGGCAAATGTGTGTAAGCAGCTTATCCCAATCCTCCTCCAGCAGAGCACAACCAAGTTTTTAAAAGTGTAATTTTAAAATTAAAAAGTTAAGGTAAATACACAATCAATTTATGTAGTATATATTCACCCTCAGATCATGCTGAAGATGTTCTGTGGAGTTCTGGTGCACAGAGGGCTCTTTCCCTGAGGGCAAATAAGGACTTCTCAAACCTTTATATTTTCTCTATTTTTGTAACAAAATAGCAATTTAAAATTTAAAAATCTTTTAAAAAAATTACATCACCTTCAACATGGAAGATCTCACTGTTTAAATATCCATGAAAGAGACATACTTGTTTGCATATCTGTCTTGGAATTACATTGTACAGCAAATAATAGTATCTCAGAAGCATTTCAAAAGTAATATAAATTCATATTTACAGAATGGTCTTGGTATAAAATATACAACAATTATATTTATGTCTAACATTCTAAGTTAAAGTTAACATCAATAGGAAATAAGTTAAGGTGACAAAGGTGGTCTGGTTCTTGTATCCATTCACTTGGAGCTGCGAGTGAAACGAAGCGTCAGCCTAATCCGAGCTCCGCGGTGGCACCGGCTCTAGGGAGGGACAGCAACAGCCAAAGGAACTACAACACACTACTGGACTGCTTTTCTACATACATTCCTTTACATTGGAGTATTAAAGAGACGTGTAAGATCTTCCATACTGACACCAGAATATCAAAACTAACCCTTGGATTTCCAGGTATATTTACAACATAATTATTTCATGGAGAGGCTCATTAGGAGAGATATCAAACACCAATATTTACTCCGTCTAATCAGTGACCCTCAGGGAAATGCCAACCCCCACCCCCCAGAAGCGTGCACAAAACAGGTATCAAAATCTTAGCCGACCACATAGCTGTGATTTTGTAAAACAACAACTCAGACGACCAGTAACATGATCCTCTTTAAGCATTTTGCTAGCAGGAAAAGCCCTTACATGCAGTACACCTGGTGAAAGATCAGCTTGGCTTAAAATATTCCAGTATCATTTTCAGAGTAAACAACTTCACAGAAGTTAATAAAAACATCAAAAAAAAAGAAAAAAAAAGAAAAAAAAAAAGTAAAACTTGTCACAAAGCAAAGAGGACAAACACAGACAGGAAATCATCAGGAGGGAGAATCCTGCTTGCTTTTCCAAAAAAGTGGATTTTTAAGCTTCTCAACAAAAATATGCCCAGGGCTCTGGTTAGTGTGTATTTATGAAAACCAATTTTCAGTTGCCATGTCTGATTCTCAGTCACATCTTCACAGGGCATAAATTCATACACTTCTCAGTACTGCGAAGGTCAGATAATGCTATATTATTGTATTTTCAAGGTCTCTGAAAATAAGTTGCCACTGAACAAGCAAAAATTAAACCTGAATACAAAATTATGATTAACAACATTTAAACAAAGGTAATACAACCGCCTTAAATTCCCAATATTTAGTTTAAATTAAAAACAAAACAGTACAAAAAACAGCAATACCATCTTGTTAGTCAGTGCAAACACTACATACAGGGTTTTCAAAGGAAAGCCAAGAGCACCCGATGCTTTTTGCCAAGTCATCTGGATTCTATAATCTCCAAGTTGAGAACTATTAATTAATAAAAAAAAAAAAAAAAAAGAAACCCCAAACCTGCTGTTACATTAGTGCATAACCTCTCAAAACGGTTGAAAAGTGTTTCACATATGAATTGGGGAAATCAATACCTAGTACGTTAGCTGGAGGACTTAGGCACTTGGTTTACTTCTGGTAACTTTACTTGGACAAGTAGCCTGTGTATGTGTATCTACAGCGCCAAAGCAGAAACTGGGGGGGAATGGAAACAAAAAGCCGCAGCAAAGCACTGCACCACAGACCTGCACACAACGCAGCAGTGCAAAGCTAATGGTGTATTAACCCTGTACAAGTCTCGAGTCCAAATCTCCACCTCTCAGTCTTCCAACTGGAAACTATACTCCATGCAAGTTCCACAACTAAAGAAAAAGCAGCTGCAACAAGACACAAGTTCTTCTCTCATGAAACAAAACAGAGACAAATAAGTTAGTCTTCCTTTCACTAGATGTATCATTGTAGGATCCTGCTAGTTTAAATAACTGAGTTGTTAGTTTTCTACAGAAGCCATTTTAAACAAGAATGGCTCAGATACCGCACCGGATTGCTACAAACTCATAAAAAGCTGCTTTAAGCTTAAGTAAAACAATGTCCAAATTCCATTCATTTGTGGAAAGTGAACGCCTTACTCTAGTAAAGTAAGTTTTTTCTTCTTCAGAATGCTAATGCGAGAGGGGCTTGAAGTATCAAAGAGTCCACAGGAAATGCATGACCCCAATATTATTTTCTTTAAAAAAAATATACATTATATAATATATATTATATATATAAAAAGCTAGTGTAAATGCTTCCATGGTGTGGTCACAAGCTGGAAAGATGAATGCCTTTCAGCTGTTAACCATCCTGCCATTTGCAACAGGCTTTAAAAAGTCATTTTTATCCTCAGACATAATGTGAGCAGTTGTCAAAATGAGGCTGCCAACACTGGCTGCTGTGCTGATGGGCAGGCAGCTCGCATTGCTAACAGATGTTGGGATCGGCTGACTGAAGCAAGAAGTTACAGGCAGGATTGTTTTCTGCTCCTCCCTGAGGAGAAAAATAAGTTATACAAATATTAATCAAGTACATGCACAAGTATCCGGAACTGAATTGTGTGCATTAAATAAATACTGACACAAACTCATTTTTTAGCAACAGGCTAAACATCTTACTATGGAACGGTACGCTCAAGATGTTAAATGCAGTCTGCCTCATTTTCAAAGGCTGCATTACACGTTAAAGACTACAGAACATACAAACCTAGAATAGTGTATTTTAAAAACTACCTCTCTATGGAGATTTGTGCAAACGGTATGACATTAAACCTTTTGAAGTTCTTCTTAATTTCTGTTAACTATAAAAATACTTTTGGATTTTTTTGCTTACTGAATGTGAAAGGTATTTTTAACAGCTGTGACGTGTTTCAGTATATACAATTACAACAATGCGTAGGAACAACGGTACCATCTTGTGACTTTCATATTTGTGACCTAATTCTATTCCTTGACAAGTTCTTCTCACTTCACCATGTACACACAATGCAGACGTCTAATCCGAGTCTGAGCAGGAACGTAGTTCATCCTTAAACAATCTCGCTTCACCTAGGCTGCTGCTGCTGCTGCTTGTCTAACACTGGCAGACACTGCTGTTTTGTCTAACACTCACAGAATCACAAGGTCTTCACCTAAACTTTGTCTCTTCTGTTCCATAGATTCTTTCTGGTGCTGCTTGAGCGGATGCCCGTTCTCTACAGTTGTTCCATTGAGCAGCTGATCATCTTGAGAACTAATACCTAGCTGTATATCCAGAATCTCCTACAGGAGAAAAGGAGAAATGTCCATCAATACCATTGCTACCAGCTTTACATTTTCCTATTATATTCCACTACATAAAGCTGATGGAAATGGGAGGCTGGTCATAAGACTCCTTATATTTATTTAATACCATTTGAATGTCTATCACATTTTACTATAGGAAAAGGAAAAAACAGTTATTCAAAATGGCAGCAAATGACAACACAAGTATAAACATCAGTTGCTGGAAGCTGTGACAAAAGAACACAGTGAGCTGGTTTTAACGTCAGTAACGCTGGCTGTCTGAATGAGAAGTATGAGACCCCTAGTGCTAAAATAAGGCAAATGTTTGTTATCACTACAAAGACTAAAACCCAAAGGCTTTGCTATCAACGATCTACTAATTCACAAAGAAATTTTAGAAGTTTTTTAGCAGCCAACGAAAGGACCCAATGAGCTCTTCAGGCACACAGATTTTTGTACTTACTTCTATTTGTTCACCTTGCCCATCCGGTTCATCTGTATCAAGGGCTGACAGCTCCAATTCAATGTCTCGATCTGGCTTTGTGTCTGCACAGTCTTCTGTATAATCGGTCTAAAAAAAGAATTAATATGTTCTGTACATTTCAAATTGGCTTTTCACCTGCTTCACACAACACTCATCCATTAAAGTCAAAGCAGAAGACGTATTTCTAGGACACTTCTACAATACTGAAGAGCTAGTTAGACACAACTTTGGGCACAGACAACACAGGATACAAAGATAATCTAATTACGTTAAAGTACTGAAAAAGAGAGAGAAAATAAATATTGAAACAAATTTCTGTAGAGTCCATTGGCAGAATGTTTAGACTTACAACATGTACAAATAGAATGAAGAACAATAACTGCATGAAAATGGATTGTCACATTCTTCCCATTTTGTAAATGGATGATGGGAGCAGCAGCACAGCAGGTGCACCTCCTTGATCTCAGGTGCAGCAACAAGTGACTTAACTTGCACAGAATACGTTATAAATATTTGGAAATGTTAAAACTAAGAGTTCTAACTCTTAGTTACAACGCATGCACTTATATATATACAAAACACCTCAAAAGATCTGTTTCATCCCAGTTACCCCTTTCTTTACCTCACCATTCCTCAAATCAATTTCCTTGCTTAAAAGATTTAAGGTAAGACGACTGCCTTCATCCAGAGAATTCCACTTCTGTTGCATGGCTAGTGCATTCGCCTCTCTCTGAAGTAATAACGAGTTACTTTTGGCCTACGGAGAGAAACGCATCAGTTACCAACAATGATGCTTAGGCCATGGATTGTCAAATGGCAAAATAAACCAGCTTACAAAAAGAGCATTTCTCTTGCTAGATGGACAACTGTGAATTCCTTCAATGCACAGCATTTATTTTGTTCTGCCTCTACTGGCATGTACCAGGCCCACCACTTCCTCTCAAAAGTGGCCTCACTGACGCCATGGAACAGCCCGCACTAGTGGTCCTTATGCATCATACTAAGTGTTGCGGTGCTACCGTCTAGTTAACCTGTACTGATGGTTTTGTCAATCGTACTATTTTCTGTATGATACACTAAGAAAGTTTATTTAAAGCCACTTTACTAAACCACCTTTTTTTTTTAAATTAAAAAACCCCACATGGTATAATACCTGATCTTACCTGCTGTAATTCAATACTCAACAGATCTCCAGTGCTGGAATGCTTTCTGTGACCAGACAAGTCTGTAACTATGAACCTGTCCCTTCAAGAGAAAGAAGGCAGAACTACGAATTAAAAACAAGTTCTCTAAATCAAAGGTCCCATAAACTTCATTAGTCTATCAAAGTAAGATTTTTGGACATAAACTACATGACTAAGACAACACACTCTTCATCCTCATTGGGGCCCACAATACCCCAAGCCACTGTATGAAGCAAACATCCTTATTTTACACATGGATAGGACAGACTCCAATTCTTTGATTAGGTCTGTCAAGAGATATGTTCCTCCTTCCAGTTTTGGGTGATGATATGGGAGGGAATAGCAAAATTCAGTCTGTAAACAATTGGCCCAGGACTGGTGCTACAGGCAGGGCTTTGGTTCTTTGGTAACGGCTGGTTTTACAAGACACCTGTCCAAACAGTGATACGTGGGAAAGGTTTATCTCGCAGGGGCAAAAGGATGCTGGCACAGGAGTTACCAGGGCTCATTTGGAGAGCTTTAAACTAGACTCGAAAGGGGATGGGGCTGTAGCTGGGCTGGCATCAGTGGGGCATCACTCTAGAGTTCATGAAGGCTGGGAGGCCTCCCATACCCCTGGGGTGAAATCGGTGTGCTTGGCTCGCTCTCTGAAATACATGCACCCCAATGCGTGCAGCATGGGGAATAAGCAGGAGGATGTTGGATAAGAAAAAAATCTTTTAAATTAAGAATGTCTATTAATGGTTCCCCCCCACATTCAGGATTTTGAAGAACAGCAAGCTATAGAAAAATCTTTTAACAGAACACACACCAAAACAAGTCCATACCGTTCTGCATAACGTGCTGATGAAGTAGAATCTGAGCCATAGGCACTCCATCTTGAGTCAACAGCATTGACATAAGGGACATAATCTGTAACAAATTAAGACACCATTCATTATCTTCTCTGCTCTTGAAGGGGGATATGCAGGTATTTTAGCTCTTTGCATCTTCATTGCTGTAGTAAGCATGAACAGGATGAAGTACTTGTGATGTATGCTATGTTGTCATAGGAAGCCTGGACTTGTACCTGACACGCTGATGGGTTTAGTAGCACTTCCTTGGGAAGCAGTGGCCTGAATAGGATCTGTTGTGTGATAACCTGTGCGGGACGACCTGGAGATCGCACCCCACTTGGAGATGATCGGTCCATCGCTAAATGGGATTATAGGATCTTCTTCCTTTGCCCTTCTCTGAGTTTCAAATAAATGCACTCTCCTTTTAACATCTCCGCTGTCCAAATCCTACATATTTAGGAGACAGAAGACACATGGGCTCAGTTGAGGTTATTCAGATTCTTCAGCTGGCCAATAACTTTCTCATTATTGTTGCTGAATACAATGCTGAAAGTCTGTCCAACTAGAGAGCCAAGATGGGTCTCAATGATTTACCTACTGCCCTTCAATGACAACCCGACCACAAGAAAGCTATTGCCAGTGCTAGGAGAAATAATTTTGCTTTTCCAAGCGCGTTCCAGAGCATAAAGGAAACCTGCGACACGATATGGCAGAAAGTCTCCAAAACACATGAGCTCTTACCCCTCCAGAGATAAGCTGTATTTCATGATTCATATCAAGGGGCTTTTGTTCCCTAAAGGCTTGTTTAACCAAACAGAAGACACTTCAGCATGTAAGCATCATTACATTAATGAGAGATCATGCAGAAACCCCCTACCATTAACACAGCATTTGAATTGGCAATCACATCCTTGGGCTCTGAGTCGATAGCGTTTATACAAGAGCCGATAGTTCCACAAGACCACGGTGAGTAGTGAGAGAGATGGTCTTCCTCAAATTTAGTTCCACTCAAATCACTGACACTCTCTGAGAACTACAGAAAAGGGAATAATAAAAACAACGAATTCAGTACTAAAGTAAGAAAATACATTTATTGCTATTTAATCAAATTATCTGAGAAGTCAACCAAGGAGTTCCAGCCGTTTTCAAGATTTGACTCAGGGAAAACACAACCTGTTCAAATTTTAAACTAGTACAGCTGGCAACTGTCAAAGAAGGACAAGCTCTGCCGCTCTGAGACACTGGAATCAGTGTCACTATGTTAGTGGCATGTTTCTTCAGGCAAACACCTACAGTAATTAAATTGAGAAGCCAATGGCAGACAGAAGTATGACTTGGAACCCTCCAACCTGAATGAAAAGGACCACACAAAAAAACTGGAGATTCACAAAGCTAGTTCAATAAAATCACATTTCTTTTAGTGAGGGTAAATTGAATCACTTCACTTCTTGACCTCTTTTCAGCAATCTTGTTCAGCATCACCTTAATATCAAATTGAATGCATTCATTATTAGATACTACTTTTCACTAGAAGATTTATTTTATCAACAATAGATAGCAGATAGAAAAACCTTTACATGGCATCTTACAGAAACAGGAATGGAAAAAAGTTCTTTGGCTTCTCACCTCTGTTCCGAAGTCTACACTGAAGAGAGGAGATGGTGGCGTTGGAGATGGTGTTGCCATTGGAAGGGCTGACGATACCAGAGGAGTTTTCTGCGTGTGGTACTGTGCCCATTGCTCCGGCTTCCGTCTTAACTGCTCATCGTAACCACTCTTCAAATGACCACAAGGCTCCTGGCAATAATAAATACAGGACTGGATATCTGACCATACTCTGAACAGAAGGCAAACACCTGCATGGGACCCACTTGGACCCTCAAATTCCCCTGGGTCTGTAACCTTCCCACTGATGTCACTAGAAGAATTTCACAAGGTTTGGAGGAGAACCTGGCCCATGTACGGCAACTCAAATCTTAAATATGTAGTTAATTCAAGCAACCTGCTTGGGAATTAAAGAGGCAGAGGGGATCTGATCTAAATGCAGATTAGAGTGGTGTATTTTACAAGCCCAGTTTATTAAGGTTAAAAAAACCAAACCAAAACAAGAACTTTGTCCAGGTCACATGTTAGTATCATTGTAACCCCAAATAAACAGAAGAGGTCTATGCTAATTATTTACCAACTTTACATTAAAGACCTTCAAAATAAAGACTACATCCTTCCCTTGCTGGCTCTCACTTACCCTTGGCAAAGGCACAGTCCTCTGTTCGCTCGGGGGCTGACAAGCCACAGAGTAATAGCCATCCAAAGAGTTGTATCTCTCACGTAAGGATGTCTGATAGACAGATGAGTGCATCACATCCATGGGAGGTAAAGAATTGCTCCTAATAATATCATCTCGTGGGTACATCTGTGGGCGCCAGATGCGCCTGCTGTCATAAACTGGAGCATACATTCCAGAAGGGACAGGAGGAACTGGTCCATACGGCTGCGGAGGAGGAGGTTGGTAAGGAGAATTCAGTCGATCTCGAGGGGGAAATGTACTGTAATGATCGGCATATGGCACGGAAGCAGGTGGGAGGGAGGATTCTGGAACGTTATTGGACCTCACAAAGCGAGGAACACAGGGAGCCACAGCAGCTGGTACTGTTGGAGGTGGTGGATAATATCCTTAAAAATTGGAAAAAGGCATATTTAATGTAACCACAAATGACCCAGAATTTTACACCTTCTAAAACTGTAAATAGTGTTGATAAGTAGCTTTAGAGAAGGGTCACACTTTACAAACCTGTTACTGACCCTTATCATTTTTCTGTGGAATATAGTTTCACGCCTGACAACTGTATTCACAGAGGTAATGCTGACCCTTTACCACCTTCACCCAATCTGGACAAAGAGAGTTTCTCTGCCGTTGCTCCTATGTACTATGATATAAATATGTTTGAACGCCCCTACCTTTTCTTTTGAGAGCTTGTGAATGACCTGATGCTAGAACATGTAATTGTTTGCTTGAACATAAACATGCGTACTGCAACCCAAAAAGATGATTGAAACCTTTCAAAAACATTTGAGCAAGCACAAAGACGTGTAGGTCTCACAGAAGAAGCATGCAGTGCTTCTGGGTCTGAATACTGCCTGTCGATACCCTCATGGATAGGGCATGAGGTGAGCAAGACTAAATAAATGCAACTAAATGCTAACAAAGGAAAAAGTAGATGAAACACCTTGAGGTTCAAGTTCTTCCGGATGCTGAGGTACAAGTTGCGTAACATACAGTACACAAAACCAAGAAGCACCAACACTGCGAGTAAACTGCAGGTCCCTCCCATACTCAGCACCAGACCAGATTAGTATTTCACTCAGAGAAGATTCAGCTGATATTGAAAAAAATCCACAAAACTAAGATGAAAGACTTTTTCAGGCTTATCTGGAGAAAAGTTCAGAGCTACTTTTGGTTCAGCGCTCGTCTCACTCACCTGTCTGCGGGTACTGCGGAACTTCATATGACAGCTGAGTCCTGGGATCTTGGAAATATTGAACATTATCAGAATGTGGAGGGTAGATAGGAACTCTGGGAACAAACGGGCTGGATTTTGGAGGCACAGAATTAACTTCTGTTCCAATATTAGGAGGACCAGCTGAGGTAGCTGCTGCCTGGCTTACAGGAGTCTTGGGTGGAGAACCAATTTTACTGAAAAGGATTACCAAAAAATCATTAAGCAGATCTTTACTTCCTTCAGTCACCTCTTTGTGAACACTCCCATGTGTGACTGGCCATATAACAGCCTCTGGAATTTTATTCTTCATATCCCAAACTGACACTATTATCACATCTCAGACTTTGTCCTAAGAGAACTCAAAAGCAGATATAAATGTTTTGCTGTGTACCCAGCAGCTTACACACCACTTTTAATTATATTCTGGTAAAGACAAAGGCTTTGAAGAGTTGTTTAGAGGTTCAGTGCTTCCTGGAGAAGTATTTTAAAAGTTTTAAGGGAAAACCCAAGCCCAAGAAGGTTTCCAGCATTAAGAGACCAGACACTATGTGTACCCCTCTTGGTTTCAGGAAGTGTCACATTTTAAGTGCAAGTTCTCAGTTTTTTTTTTTTTTTAATGTAGTAACTCAATAGTAAGATACTACACTGAGAACAATAGAATAAAAAATAAAGGGAGAGATTTACCATTTTATCAACACTGCATGGGAGCATTCAACAGCAAAACAACCACTGCTGGCTCTGACAACTTGAATTCACAGACTTTGTGTAACGGTATCTGCACTGCAGTACAAGATCTTACACAACGGCCGGTCAGGACCATAATTCAGCACCTACTGTTTGCCATCCACAAACTCCATGATAATCTAAAAGCAAAATGTTGTGCTTCGTTGTCTTTATGAAAAAAAGTTACCTACTTTTCAGGTAGTGATTCTGTAGGGGATCCAGAAACGTTCTGGCTGTTGGCTCCAGCCTTCCCACCCTTCTTGGTGTTCTCCAGAGCTCTCAGGGAGGTGTCTGCACAGCGAGGGATCAGCTGGGGAACACCGCTGTCTAGATTAGCTATTCCGTTAGTACTTGGCACCATCTTCCCCGTTGCTTCAGGGCTTCCTATGACCGAAATTACGTTTCCTGTTGTGGTTGAGACGGTGCTGTTCACGCCAACTTTATTTAGAAGGGGGAATGTTCTCACTGTTGCACTGATTTTTTTGTTCCTCAAGCGATATCTATAAGCAAACGCATGGACAAACACACACAAAGCCAGACATTTTTAAAAGTGCTTACTGTGAAGTTTAATGTATTTGCAAAACTAGCAAAAGAAAGGGAATAAGAGGAACACGACATAAAAAAATTACAAGACTTCAAAAAACTGGTGCTTATTTTCAATGATCTGCAAATAGAACATCAATGTCTTCCTTGTAACCAACGATCACCTCTCCTCATAGAGAAGATCCACTTCTGCAGTTCTTTGAAAATGGATTTGGGTGAAAACAGCTTCAAGAATTGAGACGTTACCATACTATCTAAATAACTCATTCCTTAATCAATCAAAATGTAATTAACATTGTCACTCTTGTGGGTGATATAACCAAATCCCTGACGGACAGACTCAGTTTCAGGAAATGAAATTTTACTTCACATGAGGTAAAATAAAACTAGAATTAGTTTGCAGACATCGCTTCACTGTACCTTCAATTCCATGTAAAGAATTATCTCTTCAAGAGATTCACAAATCCTTCTGAATGAATAAATATACAGAATAAAGTGTTTTCAAGATTTTATGGAGATTGCTTAGATTTAAATTAAAAAGGAAATTATTTAAAAAAAACACCAAAAAAAAGGTCTCCCACACTCACTTTTCAAGCTCTTCCTGAGAATGAGCAAATGTGCAGTTTGTTCCTCTTGGACATCCCCCTTGCTGGCGAAGATCTCGGCACATACTTGTTTTATATTTGCTATTCGGTTGTGGCTTTAAAAAAAAGCAACACAAGACATTCCTCTTAGAGTCTAACAAACATTTACAAAAAGATACGCATAAAATACACAAAGTATATCCATGGTTTTGCACCTTTAATCAGAGAACTAAGGCAATGTCTTGTTGCTGGGCTAAGTACTCTGCCACTGTATCAAGCTCACTACAGCAAGCTCTGCTGCATTCCATATTCAGAAATGTTGCCAAAAACCTGAATGCAGTAAATAGCAGTATCATCAGTTATTCCACAGAAAATTCCATAAGTACTCAAAATATTCCATAAATATTTCAAATCAATAGCAATATACTGCAACAATTAAACATAATTACCTGTGGAGTTTCATGGCCTTTTCTACTGTAGTTCTGAATGAAATCCACCAGCCCATGTACCACAGTCTTCACAGCGACCATTGCATTTTCCAGCTGCTCCCAAGTTGGAGATGCTGCATCTAAAATTATTAAAAGCAAGCTTGTCATTCTGTCAATAATTCCAGTAGTATAGGAGGAAACTCTTCCAGTATGTCAAAACACCAAGTACGAGGACAGAACTCAGCCCTGAAGAAGGGTTTATGACATACTATATTAATTAATGGGAATTTTGAAAGCAGGAATGGAGGTTATCATCTTAATAGTTTACCTTGCTAGATAAAAAAAATATCAAGAAAGGTTTCAAAAGCTTCATTTGCACACCTGGATTTGGATCGATGTTTGCCAGGAGCTCTAAATGAGGCCTCAGCCTGTTTAAGTTGGCGGGATCTCCCGTGCGCTGCAAGACAATTGTCAATTCTTGTACACTCTTCGCAAAAGACTCGGGAGACTGGAGCTGAAAACAAAGCAGGCGTTAGTGTGTTGCATCTTACAAACCGTGAACTACTAATCTTAAAAAGATTCCCATTAAACAAGTTCCTCAATGTAACAGTGTCTTCAGATGGCATAGAGAGGATCAGTGGAGAGAAAGTTCATTTCTCAGCTCAGAATCTGCCCTATGAAGCTTCATCATAAGACACAAAAAAGTGAATTAGTATTAAACTACTGGTAAACAAAATGTCTTCATATGAAGAATACACTACAGTAGGGGAAAAAAGCCCCTTCACTCTAATTTTAATCAATATTTGATATGATAACAGACAAAAAGTTAAGCAGTTCTTTGATTTTTATTATAACATTTAGTAGTTAAATCTAATAATACAAAGATACTAAAGCCATCCCTTTCACAAACCTTGTCGATAATGGATTGCATGTGTGATTTATGTGCCAAATCACCATAAAGAAGGGAAGACCATTGTTCTGGTGATATTCGAAGTCCTGCTTCCATGGCAATGTGAACAATTTGGGCATCATGTTCTCTCCGCAAAGCCTCGTAACTCCGAAACTCTTCTTTAAGTTGCATCAGAGAAGAATCTTCATCCCTTTTAGTGACCTAATAAACAGCAATAGTTAAATACTCCTCCTTTACCAGAAAAAAATCTCCATCAGAAAATGACAGTTACACAGCATAAATCACAAAAGTATCGCTTTTGTATATTTAGCATATACTTAATTTTCTTCCATGTATTGATCCACTCAGCTGGCAGCGCACAGGCAGAACAGCCAACTCTTCAAGTCTTTACAGGATCGCAGGTGCAAAACTTTACCAATTCCACTACTTCCAGCTAAGAAAGCTGGGTTCTCTGGAGCTGCACTAGTACGATAACAAACTTCAAATACTGGTATTTTACCTTAAAGCATGATGCTCTATACAGTAGCTGCACGACATGACCAATGCTCGTTTTAGAGGCCTGAGGAAATCTTGGTTCTAGCCTTTGTACAACAAAAAGTACCAGAACTTTTCTCGAGAGTGCAGAGCCATCTTCCAGTGCCAGTAATACAAGCTTCAGTGCCTCCTCTTGCATAGCTTTAACACACAAAACCAAAAGATAGCAAATTACACTGCACTACAAACTGTGCAGAAAGCATGCTTATCTGGTCTTTTGGCCAGAATTTTTGAAATGCTTCCCGACAACTTCAAAGAACAGTTCATAAGGAAAAACACCACGCACCACAAACAACTTCAAACTAGCAGACTTTTCTAACTTGTAACTTTTTTCTCCCCTCTTCCTGGCAAAGAGTTGAAAACTAGAAGTAATTAAATATTCAATCACACAGAAGAAATTGCCAAAGAATGTTGTTTGTGTTAAGAAAAGGTACAGCTAAATATCACTCTCTGTTGCAGACTCTAGAGGTACCTCACCTGGTCCTAGAAACTGGCATCCTCGTGCCCTGACAGCAGCCCAAAGGTTGGCAGAAAGCTGCTGAGGATTTTGGTGCTGCAGGATCAGTTCGGTGACGGTTCTCTCGCCCAGGGACCGAGCTGCCCTCATGGCTCGAACCCGACCCTCCTCCTCAACCAGCTGACAGTTCACCAGCGTCACCAGCTTCCTCTGCATCGGACGGCTCAGTGCACTCTGATTCAAGCTTGCAACACCTTCAAAGAAAGAGAGAAAAGGAAAACTGGTGCTTCTAAGCAGAAAAATTTACCTGAATAAGACAAACAAAAATGTCTAAGAGCACGTGTCTCTCTCTAGGACTCGGATACTAGACTCTGTTTGGCAACTCCTTTTCTTTGGCAACTTCTTCATTATCAAAAAGAATTTTAATTAAAGTTTTGATATCAAACCCATCCCCTGAGGAAAGTCAAGCTTTAGTGCAAAGTTAGCCCCCCCAAATATTATTAAATATAAAAGAATATAATATAAACTTAAAAAATATCAGGTGTCACAGGTGTAAATAAGCTTTTAAAGACATAAGGAACATGTTATTACAAAATGACAGGATTACCCAATTGACTTCTCGAATCAGTGCTGAAAACACAATGCTGTTAGAAGCTACATCCAAACTCTGCGGTTCAGCAGACTCACCTTTTCCTCCACTTAACGGCTTTAAGTAGAGTGCTAAATCCTCAACACATTTCTTCGCTACTTCATAATGTTTGTTCTCTCCTACATTACTCAACTTTACTGTCTGATGGTCAGGTACCTAAGAAAATGCAAGGGGGAGGAAGGGGGAGAATTATATATACCCAGCTGACCCATCTCATGTGCCTGTGATGGTACCAACATCTCTATATTAATCACACAACCCTGCAGATTTACACCGCTTTTTAGAGAAGTGAAAGACAGGACCCACCCAAGGTATGTAAAATGTAGTAAGGAATAACCTAAAAAGACTCAAGACTAGGATCAGGGTGATGCAAGATTAATTTTGTTAGTACTCAACACATTAGGAACAGAAGTAGGACAGAAAAAATAGCCACGGTCTAATGAGAAGGTACTTAAAAGATGAAGAACACAAGATGGGAGAGGATGATCAGTATGCAAGATCAGCATGATCTACTGCAGACAGACTAAGTTACAAGACAAAATTAACTGGCAAGAAAATAACATGAAAAAAATCAAAAGCAAAGTCAAAAAATAATTTAAGCATAATTTGGGCATGTGAAAATCTTCAAAGAGAAGAACCAGAAGCTTAACTTGGTGGAAAAAACTCAAAGTAGAATAACAAGGTCAGACAATGAAAACAGAGGGAGTATTAGTCACAATACATTAAGTTGTTTGAAAGACATTGCAAGAAGTCGGAAGACAAGGAAAATGAATGTTGCAAGATCAAGGCAGTGATTTGACACAAAAATAAAAAAGGAACATGTGAACTTGAGAAACAAACCACTTTGATACGGATCATGTTCTTACCGATAGCTGTGCCAATTCATGTGATAACACATTAAAAAGCAACTCTAAAAGCATCTCCTTACTGCATCACCCAGGTGGTATAGCGAGAGTAACATGAAAAAGCATATGAATCAGCAGAAGGTGAACAGACTTATTTAGTCTCCATAAAGCGCAGTACTGATTATATAATTGCTGTTTTGCCACTGCTGCGAGACAGCAGAGGGAACATTCCTGGCCTGATTAGCCTGTGTCTGAAAATGCAACCAAAAAGCCATCACCGTGCTTTTTTTTTTTTAAATACACATATATTTCTGAGTCTTGGTTAAACAGCTCGCTACTTCCCAACATGTGACATGTAGAAACAAGATTCCTTGCCAAGAGCATGATGAACAAATGCAATCTGCAGGTTCACCTTTCTAATGCCAATTGTGACAGATAATTGTCTATTTCCTCATGGGTATTTTTCTCCAGTCACAGTTCAGGAGCCTTTTGAGCCAGAATAAGCTTACAACTAGAATATTGTATGAGAAGAGGATGGTCCTGAAAATGGTGTCATTGCTTTTAAGAATATGTATGGACTTCTAGATATTACAAAGTTAATCTTACATTTTTTTACACTAAAACAAAGGAAAATGATGAGCATATTATTGCAACTGGCATGTAAAAGGTAATA
Source organism: Streptopelia decaocto (assembly GCF_964273445.1). Lineage (NCBI taxonomy): Eukaryota > Metazoa > Chordata > Aves > Columbiformes > Columbidae > Streptopelia > Streptopelia decaocto. The sequence continues at coordinate 10,674,976 of NC_138672.1, forward strand.
ACACTAAGTGGCAATACAAAAAGCTGCTTAAATCATACCTGGGCTCCAACTAACTGGAGGAGTGCAAAGTTGACAGGAAGCACATCGATGTCTGTGTTGATGGCAGTCTGGTCGAAAGGACATGCCTTGCGATGAAGCTTGTTCAGGCAGGTCTTACAGACAGTGTGAGAGCAGCCTAAGCTGATGGGTTTGTGCACATTCTCATCAAACTCGTTGTAGCAGATTGGGCAGGACAGAAATTCTGTCCACTGAGCTGCCTGCACAGGCATTGTGGAAGCTGGACACTTGTTTAGCAGGCTAGCAGACCATTATTTCACTGTACTATGTTTTGGCAGCTGTAAGTGAATAACAGAATATTTAAAACATGCTTTCTGATAATTTAGAATTATTTTAATTAAAAAAAACCCAGCACTTCAATATTTTACACAATAAAAATAAATCCTTGTGTTGAAAAAAAAACAGCTTTGTGTTAGTCTAATAAATGTACCAGAAAAGGCTCATGAACTGAATTAATGCAGACTACCATAAACTGAAGTAGAACCTATTCACAATAAATGGCATTAAAGTTCTTCTCAGAGGATTAAATACACCTTTGGCGTAGGAAGAGGAAGACACTTATTGGCACAAAGGCATGAATCACAGTAATCATCTCTCACACTCTCTCACCTAACCTCGCGTTCTCAAAGCCCTGAAAGTGGCCCTGGGACTGCAATGGCTCTGGGGTAGGGAGAACATACGGTTTTGGGGTTTTTTTTCAGGGAGGGGAGTTAAAATGTTCTTTCCATTTGAGGTGAAGTAGAACAATACCTTCCTTCTGCAAACCTTACTCAGACTTCATCAGACACTAGCACCCAAGGGCAGAGATCACTGCATTCAGGTTTGCTTTTCACACCTCTACCTTACACAGTGCAACTCCACTTCCAAGAACACACAGCAAGAAAACCTCTGATGTGTTGAAAGTCCAGGTATTTAGGACAAAACTCATGACAAAACAAGCAATAACTTCGGTTGGCTTACTACTAAGTCTCTTCTCTTGAAACAGTGCAGTAGTACCACGCAAATCTTTTACATAAATGTATTACAAAGAAAATACGGATTTATAGAGGTTGTTCTGAAAGACACCCCATCTAATGTAACTTATGTTCTTGAAAGAGATAACAGGTTGAAGTTCACCCAAACCATTTCCATTCAAGCTTTCATGCTGAAGATTTCCAGGCGCAGCCCCACCCTTGGCTGCGATGTGCAATGATGGTGACTCTCTGCACAACCTCCAGACCAGTTAGTTCACTTCAAGGTTGGGAAGAAGCTCCTCCCAGCAGCTTGTTAGAAATGCAAATACACAAATGTTTTAATTACATGTTTACTGTTCTGTTTTTTTTTTTTCTCCCATGACAGAAAAAGGTAATTGTTTTGAGGAAGCTGAGATCTCCCCTCCCCATTTGAATTTGGTAACTCTTCACTGCAATTCCATTGTTGGCTGTGCTACAGTTAATTAATGCTAAAGTATCAGATCATTGAAACAATCACTAGAACACCAAATAGACTATCTGTGGATCTCGTTTATGTTAATTATGACCATCTGTTTAGAAATTCTATTTAGTACTACGAACATTCAGTGTCCTTTAAGTAACAGGATACTCGTACACGCTGTCCTTATCTCAGTGAGCTTTTCAATATTATGCAGCAATTTCTCCCCCAAACGAATTCCCATAGTAAGTGTAAAACACAACACACTGAAGGTTGAACCTGTCCCTTCAAAACCAAACTGCTGATGTAACACGTTCAACACAAGCCAGACTATTCAAATTGGGCAAAAGAGATTTTCATCCAACTTCTAGGAAGGCACAAGCGAAGCTCTCGCAGGGATGAAAAAAGACCTGCAGTCCCCTTTAATCTACTATTGCTATACGTGTCTTTTAACCAAGGAAATTCAAAAGCAAAACAAACAAAAGCAAAACCAAACAAAGAGCCAACACAGCTAGAAAGATTTTTAAAGCCTCTGTCAAGAATCCCACCATGTCCTTAGCATATCTACTTCAGCTTCCCCCCCAGAGCAGCAGGACGAGGGCTGTGCAGAACGGCAGCGCGAAGCTCCGCAGGCAGCGCTGTCCCGAGAGCCCTGTGCCAGCGGCCCAGAAGTGTCGCGATCCCCACGGCAGCGCTGCTGACCCAGGAACGCTGTCGGTGCTTCTGCACCTGCCGGAACGCACGACACGGCCAACAGCACAAACCGGTGTGCTGCTCCATGACTCACACAGGCGAGAGTTCAAAAAGGCCAGGACACACACAGCTCAGCTGCTGAGATGTTGCCGGTCACTAGCAAACAGTCTCCATTTCCACCCTGCTCACTGATGATCTCAAACGCTCCAAGACGTACCCACGTTCAGTCTTCACAGATACTTCAGAGACTTGCAAGATCTATTTACAAGCTTTTAAAATATCGTTGTTTTCCTGAGCAGCACAGAAATGAAACAATACATTCTTAAAGCATGCACCACCAATTTTTAAAGATCTATCTCTGGGTATTTAATCATCATAAATGACAGATTCCACTAAGCATGTGTTGACCTTCAGATTTCCTGACAGGAAAAAGAAAAAAGAATAATTAAATCAGCAAACAGCTGGGGAAAGCCCCCAACTCCCCCAGCTTCAAACAGCCACACAGAGAAGCCTCCAGACTCCACGAGCCACGCCAGCTACCCTGCCATTCTTGCACTCCAGCGTGTTAAGAAAACAATCTCCTAATTACCATGTCACCTTCTACAAAAAGCATAAGCCAAATGTTTAACAGATTCTTGCTCCTTGTCAGAAACAATGTGTTTCAGGGATGTCCTCTTGAATTGCTTCAGTGCTCCAAACAGAGCAAACACAAGGAGGAAAACATAATAAAGGCAGCAAAGTAGAAATCACTTTGGGGTTGTTTTTAACAGGCAGTATACTCAGTTTGTACCATCACCCCTGGTCTATCTATCGCTAGACATACACAGGACATCTCTTCCCCAGTAACGTATTAGTAGAAGCACCCTGCAAAAAACTCCCCCCCAAATTGCTGATGCAGACACTGGCCAAACATACAAGGTAAACAGGTTGAAAAGACACGGGAGATTTTACTTAGACGATGTTTACACAGTATAGTTACAATAAATTTTATAGTATTACATTAGATGTAATACTTCAGATGACAAACTGAAAAATGCACAAGTCTAAGCTCAGAAATTACATAATAAAAACTATTACAGTTAAGTAATTTTTCTGTTTCTAATACAATAACACTTTCCCACTGCAGAAATGGTTGCAATGGAGTGTAGCAACCATGATAAATGACTGATTTTCTCATCATAATTTTAGACCAGAATATTTGATGAAATTGGAAGGGGTGGAGGAAGGTGAAGCCCCAAAACCTTTCCTGAATAGCGGTACCATTTACAAACACTGGAAGTGGTAGGATTTAGATGTTCTTATTTTACATTAACTTTTAGCTATCTGATCCCATGACATTCTTTTAAACTAATCCAAGTCATTGTATTTACTCAACAACCTTTGGACGTGATTAATTTAATCCTGATTTCCTAAAGAAACCACGCTTAGATGATTGTGCTTTCGGTTAGTCTACTCCTATTCCATGTGAACCTCAGGACCTCTGGATCATTTCTGAGCCAACCTGATAGAGATGCATCACATCTGTCATGTATATACATTCCATGAAAGTTGCTATCTGGATAAAGGTCCACATTTGCACACTTCTCATGAAAGGCTCCAGCATCACCATCTGTTCTGCCTGCTTCTCTGATCTATCATCACATACACAACCAGCCAACCAGAGCCCAGCCCCAAAATATCACATTTTGTTCAGATATAATAAAGGGCTATCTGGAAGGAAGGGACATGACAAATCTGCAGGAGTTCCAACAAACCTCTAAAGACACAGGGCCTGGTCTATGAAGAGCAATGCTGAACATACGGCACTTGCTCTCTGGAGTTCAGTATCGATACTCATTAAGCCAGGAGAGGTCTCAGAACCCCCCGCAGGACACTGAGCCGGCACGTTGAGCTGAACGGTGTCTGGACCAGCTGATTAGAAATCTGATGACAGTGCTTTATATCTTACAGTCTGTCTTTATCCAAGGCTTAGAGGCCCAACACCGGGAGATGTTCACTTCTCCACACCAGAAGTTAACAGCTTCAGGAGACCAACAACTTTACACAAAAACATAGGAAGGGATATTTTTTAGTTAGTAGTGCTGTGCTACCTTGCATCTTAGTTCAGTGACTAGATTTCTCATTTACAATATGAGATACATATTCAATTACTTTTAAATACTTTTAATCCAAACACATACATTAGAGATGGGGCAATTTCAGTCCCTCCCCTTGAAGCTACTCCTCACACATAAAAGGACTGAATATTCAAAGACAACTGCAGCTTCATTTTCAGCTGCCCGAGCAGACAACTTGGATTTTGTTTCATTTTTAAAGATCATTTGTGCATTTTTCCTAATCAGCCCTTGGATCAAATCTAGGTATAGTTCTTTGAGCAAGGCATAATAAAACGCAGCGCCTCCTCCCCAGCTCCCTGCCCTGGTTCCTGGGCAGCATGGGGTTCAACCTGAGAAAACTTTCTTCTCTTCGAAGTCAAACAGGTTCAACGTGAGGCAGGGAGGGATCCCCTTCAAAGCTGCACATCGCCCTGAGCCAGGGCATCAACCAAAATGCAAGATAGGCAGGTTTCATCTCTTTTCAAAGGAAGGGTTGAAGGCTTTCGCTCAGGTCCCCACAGCCCAGGCAAGTGCCCAGGGAAAACAAGAGAAGGATCAGCAGCAGCCGTGTGGCTGAACAGAAGTAGCTCCACGTTCGGTCTGCTCTGCTGAGACCTGCTCGATCAGCTCCCCCGGGGACACAGGCAAAGGAGAGTCTAATAAGCAGAGCTTGCACGAGAACGCAACATGGAATAATTCTGTCGGTGCTAACCAAGGAAAACCTTGAAAAACTTCTGGGATTATACAGCATTTTCACAAATTAAGGTAGTCCAATTACAATCCCACTGTGGGTTTCAATCCAAATCTTAGAATTCACTTGATTTTTGATCACTAAATTAAAGAGTCCTTGATGTTGACTTGCTCTTAATATTGATTGCAGAGATTATGGTATTTTCTAAGTGATCTCCATTATAATTTTCCATTTTTCAGATTAATAATTTGTTTGCACTACAAGGAGGTAGCTTTTCCAAGCCTTCCTTCTTAAATGATGTAGTTCTGAAAGCATCCTGACTAGGTCAAAAATGTAGCGTCCACATAATCAAGTTATCAGCATTGAATTATTCTCTGAAAGGGCTAGAACCTTTTATTCATTTCTCTTCAACACCCATCATCTACAGATGTAAAAAATAAGCTTCCTTAAAGGCTTAGAAAAGGGCCATCCCCATAATAGCTTTGCATCATTCAGCTATGACGGCTTGAAATTAAAATAAATCCTCTTTACAGAGCAGACTTGCTTATTTCTACGTTCCATAATATCTGTCACATGTAAATCTCCTTATATCACGTGCAAATTCTATATATAAAGCAGAATCTTTAATGGCTATTAAAGATACTATTTCAATGATTTTTTTTTCCACTCAATGTTAATGCTATGGAGAGTATCTACAGGCCAATTTAAATTCCAGAAAGGAGAAAACTTGGTGACATACTAGAATATGTATCTCTATCCACACTACATTTTGTCAAAATGCCTACAGGATACTTTGCTTCTGGTTGTCTTAAACAATTAAAGCTTAGATCCCCTCTCCCTCCCTGAAACACAGCTGAAGAATAACTCCGTGAGCAGGGGTACGATCCTCTGATATAAGTTCACGGTTGCTCAGTGGCTGCTGCAGTTCACCCCCTTCAGAGGTAAATCCCCACATCAACACCACAGTCAGTGGCTCCTCAGCAGTTCACACTTGCTCTTTCCTGTTCCAGTGTCACAAGCAGAAATCCTGTGAGTAGATTTTAAAAGTTTCCTATATACTTATGTAATGCCACTGTGGGTTTTTTTTGTGCTTCGTAGGTGCCACTGAAAGGAGAGATTGTCCTTGCCACAAGCCTGATACGAATTCAGCTCCTATAACCGTATTGACTTTTCAGGACTAACTGAAGGGCAAATAAATGAAAAAATTTCTCTGTCATCAAAATCAGTTGAGCTTACACTGAATGCAGAGAAAGGGAACCTATCTCTAAGCAGATCTGCTTTGACACAATTACTTCAAGAAGAGATATACTAAGGAATTCCCTACTCTTCATTAATATTTTCAGAGAATAAGGTCCCTCATGTACAGTTTAGTTCCTGGTGCTCCCTCCCCCCCCCCCTTTTTTTTAACCCATGACCTCCATGTTGAAACTATACATTTTATAAAATAAATACCAATTCCGTTCTGAGACATGGGCAAGAAAACAGAGGGTTCCACTGGAGCTGGAAAGCATGTGTAAAGTTCATGCAGAATAGCTTAATAGGGCCAGGATATACATTATTTTTTCTTTAACTGGGATTGTCCAGTCAGTGAGATCACTTCCACTGATCCCATCAAGGGGTACGCAAAATCTTACTAAACAAAACAGACCATACATCTGACAAAAACACTACTAGCTACTACCCTGTGGATACCGTAAATATCCCACCTATTGTAAATCAAAGCCTTGACTAAAAGTGATCAATACTCCGTACTAGGCCTTGGGTTTGACATATCTCAAGCACTGACACTAGAGTTGTTGGAATTGAGTATTTCTGAGAGAAATGGCCATGACCTCAAACATGACAGGAGCACGAGTTAATAAGAAATCTTTTCTTGTGGCAAGCTTTGCTTATGTTGCAGAAACAACGAAAAGTTCGTTAACAAGGCATGCAGGTCTTGGGAAAGCGATTAATTACAAAAATTAAGAATTCAGTGCTTCACAGAATAATACTTATATTAGCAACTCAACCTTCAATTTCTAGAATTTCCACAGATACTTAACACAGACCAAAGGTCAAATAAGAGTATTTCGATTGTTACAATTGTACTTGTTGCTTCTCATCTAAAACGAGAAAATATTTTCTGTCACAACTACAAATTTACACCTTTGTAATCTGAAGAGCTATTTTCAATTTCTGTTTCACCATTATGATATAGCTATAATGGGCATGACAGAATGATCACAAGAGGAGCTACAGGAATTACAGTTAAACCCAACCAAAATCCTAAGTTTGTACTAGCGGAACAGACCTCAAGCAGAAATTTTCCTGGTTGTCGGCCTAAACTTTGCCATTATTTTCTCTCATTAAAGATACGCGCCGACCCACTTTGAACCCTGACTGTAACTGATCATCCTCACCCTCCAGTGACACTGCTGCCTTTTTCTGTGCCTTGTGCTGACGTCTAAAGCTTCACTTAAAATCCTCCGTGCACCTCAAGCATCAGCAGAACTCAGACACGCTTTTCCTGGTCAGTTGCTTTGGGCTTTTTGTTTAAGACACGTTAAACGTGACATGACGGGTGCAGTTCCAGGGCCCATTTTCCACCATGACTCTTCTCCACCATTACCCTCAAGCACAGCTCCACAAGGCCGGGAACACCCATGGTGCCGGTGCGATTCTCCTCTGTACCGGAGAACACCACAACACCGGCCCAGGCGAGGTAACCGGGAGCAGCCCCGGTGCCGGCGCCGAGCGGAGCAGCGCGGGCGGGCAGGCCCGGCGGGTCCCCCGCAGCCTCGCCCCCTCGCCAGGCCGCTGCCAGCAGCCGCGCACCTGCGCCCGGCCCGGCCCTCGCCGTCACCTCGGAGCCGCCGCCAAATGGCTGCCCCGCAGCCCCCTCCCCCGCGCCGCAGCGGCGGCCGGTCCCCGGCGGGGCGGGGGCGCTGACGGGCCGCGCTCGGCGGGCGAGGCCCGGCCCCGCTCCCCGCCCGGATTCCGCAGCGCCGGGACCCCGCAGGGCGCCGGGGAAGAGGCGGGGGGGGGTTGGGGGAGGGGGGGCGGGCGGAGCCCTACCGGGTCACCGCGTCCCCCGCGCCGGCCGCCCCCGCCCAGCCCGCTCCTACCTGCGAGGCGCGGGCGGCGGGGCCGGGAGCAGGCGGCGGCCCCGGCCTCTCACACGCCATGGGGCGGGCAGCGCGGCGCGGCCCGGCGGAGGCAGCGGCGGGGGCCTCGGCGGCGCCTCCTCATCGCGCTGACAGCCGGGAGCGCCGCCCCGCCCCCTCTCGCGAGACCCGCCCGCCGCCGCGCGAGAGCCCAACGGCTGCGCCGCGCCCGCCGCCGCCCCGCACGTGACCGTGGCGGTGGGCGGGGCGGCGCGGGGCCTTGTGGGAGCAGGCGCTGGGGCGCTACCATCGAGACGGTGGCGCAGACGCGCCGGCCCACGTGACCTGCCGCCAGCGCCCCCTGGCGGCCCGCCCAGCGGCTCCTCGGCCTGCAGCGTCGCGTCTCCGCTGCGGCTGTCGATGGTTTACTTTCCTTTTTAAACTGTAATTACTAACTTGGTTATTACTAGCGCTCAGAAGGATGAGGGGGTCGGAGCCGCGCCTCGTTCCTCTGCTCGCTCACAAAGACCCCACCAGGTATTTTAATCAAGGCCTGTGGAGTTTTGATTCTGAGGAGAAGGCATCCACCGAGCAAGCGGGGGCTGCTGCCAAACCCTTCTCAAGGACAAAAAAACACATTACTAAATGACTGCCATATATTTTTTGCAGTATCTTCTTTACTCGCCACAGCCAAAAGAATAAGTTCTGAGGTATGCACAGAATTATTTAACTGTGATTAGAAGAACGTATATGTATTTCTGAAACAATGTCTTGTTTGCATTTCGTTTATTGCGTTATGACAGGACAAGCGGTTACATGTGTGGAAAGGGCAGAAGAAACACCTTTAATCAGGTTTTGTTCACAAAGCTTACCAAGACATTCCAGCCACTGAACAGAACATGCTGCTGGCCCGTCACACAGCGCAATTCCCTCTCGTGTTTACATGCGATACAACAACAGACCAAAAGAACTCGCAGTCCTGCTCCCACAGAAGACGGACTTGAAGAGATCAGCCTCTGCTTCTCCTTTGATGCACAGGAAATACCCGTGCACACACCTGAGAAAGTCAGTCTGACAAAAACCAAAGAATGATCTTTTGAAGTGTTACCAATAATAACCATATGCCTGCCAAAAATGTATACTAACTGAAGCAACATAGGCACAGTTGAACCAAATCTGTACCATAAATGCACAATATATTTATTTACTGAACTATAGTAATAGGAGCCCAATGTAAAAAGGATGAGGAGAGGGAGTTAAACTTTTTCCTTGTTTTATAATTTCTTCCAGGGATGAAGAAGTCTATTTTAAGTAACTAAGATGGTCTGTAGACACACATGAAAAACTACATACAAACCTGTACGTATACCCAAGTTAACATCTGTAAATACAGGAAGGGCAAGTGCAGGTATTAGCATGCTTTTGAAAATCAGACCCTTAACTTTATGCAATGAAGAACCAAAATTAATGGTATTATGTGAAAAACAAGCAAACTGTACAAATCACAAAGGCTGTAAACAGTGACAGACTAATGAATGCAAACAGAAGACAGTGCTATAAAACACATTTTTTTTTGCAAAATGTCAGGCAGTTGTACCATACCTGACTCACAAACCTTTCAACTATAGTAATTATCATGACAATTAAAAAAAACACTCATGTAACAAGTTTTAAAACCTCTTCAGCTAAATTTTCCCATAGATGAAGACAGTAATAAAGCTGGTACAGCTGCCCATGTACATTCCAGATAAGAACAGGGACCTGCACGGTAGATGTTGTATCCACCTAACTCCTCTCGTAGCTGATAAATAAACCCCCAAACAATGGCTGGTGTACTCACACAGGGAAGGAAAGGAAATGCAAACTGTTAACTGACATTAACAACTATTGTCCTGTATTTTAAAACAGCCAGATGATGGAGCACACGGGCCAGACTTCAGGACTCAGAGCAAGAACTTTGTAACAGCACTTCTGAAACCTGGAGGAAAGCGTACCCTCATGGTAGAGGCACGAGCAACAACTACTGCTTTTTGCTAACTAGACAGCATCTAATGTAAGTACCATTACCCCATATTAACAACTGCATTGACTCTTTATTCATATCACATTAAGTAGAAGAAACACATTCCAGTCAAAGACAGGTACAGGATAAAGACTCTGCATTATGGGGCTTCCAATGCTTGCAATGAAACTGAAATGACCTTTGACAAAGTACAAACACATCTATCCAAACACACCTAGTTACGGGTTTACTGTATCACAGAATTAGAGTATGAGAAGACCTCTATGTCTAAGCCATTCCTAATAAGATATAAAGGATTATTTTTCAAAATTAACGTAGAAACTGCTATTACATAACAGCACACAGCTTAATGTTTCACATCAGTGTACATGTCTAGGATTTGTAAAAAACGAAGGCAAATGTTACAACTCAACAAACAGGACTAACTGAACTGGAATTAGTCACTAAACACTGGGATGACAGAAAAAAATTAGAAGAAGAGAGTTTAGAAAAAATCAGCACTCATTCATAAAACTGAAAACAAGTGGTTCTAATGAGACTATCCAGTTAAAAATGAACCGCAAGGCAATCCTGTTTCTGTTACCAATTCTCTATTGGCAAGAGGCAATTTGAAAGCTTCCTTGACTAGTTTTGTTTGCTTGTGCCGTCTTTCTTAAATATCACAGACTTGCTTATGAAAACATGCCTTCTTTCTGCTGAAAGATTAGCAAAGTCTGGGCAAGTAAGGAGGTGATTCCACCAGAAATGGTACATGAACTGGATGGGAATGACTCACTTGCTGAATAAACACAAACATCGCCTTTCCTTAACCATTCTACATCAGGAACATCACGGCTCAGGCTTCAGCTTATTGCAATATCACTGACAGTTTGAAAATCAGCAGCGCCTGCCCTTGAAACAGGGGAGCATAAAATATAACTGGGGGAGGAAATCAGAATGCGTCCAGAATAACGGAAGCGTGAAATTGTTTCCAATATTTTGCAGTTTACTTTCAACTACTAAACACCTTTTTCGCACTTAAAATAGCAATCTTAATGCAAAAGGCAAGTCTGCTTCTCACAGGGCTCTCTGCTCACCAGTCACATAACTGTGCTTCTCTCCATTATGTGGGGATCTGTATCTAGGATGTCACTAGGCAGGAGCTTTTTGTGGAGCCTGGCTCCACAACACCCTTCTGTTAATCATAGTCTATTTTAACTTTCGTAATAGTGTTCAGGTTTGGTTTTTCGCTGCTACTCCTTCCATGAACTGAAGTTAAATGCTTTTTAAGAGCGGACTTGTGTTTAAAGTCCATGTCACAACAGTGGCACTTGTAGGGCCTGTCGCCGCTGTGGATGTTCAGGTGATCCTGGAGGGTGCTCTTGGCAGTGAAGGTCTTCAAGCACACCATGCACTGGAAGGGCCGGATGCCCATGTGACCCCGGATATGTCTGTTGAGATTCTTTTTTTGCGTAAACGTTTTGCCACACTGCAAACACAAGAAGAGTTTGTGCATTTTCAGATGTCTGAGATAGTTCTCAAGATGCACAAATCCCCTCGGACACTTCGGACACTGGTGCCGCCACGAATTGCCAGAATCCTCCAGGCTCTGGAGCCCATTCACCAGACTAGAAGTTCCTTCTGCGTTGTCACTGACAAAAGCCTGGAAGTGATTTCCTGACATTTCTGTATTTCTGCTTTCAACTGTCGAATTTATCAAGGAATGCTGAGTTTCTGGAAAATATAAGTTGGTTTTAGAGGATGTGCAAGGCTGAGGAAAATGATCGTTTTCCACATTTGCTACGCTCATAGAATCCATTCTGAAGATACAGATTTCATCATCCTTGTATCCGATTTCAACCGTTGATATTTCTGGGGTTTTTGCGTCCTTTCTTTCTGAGATCAAGCTCTGCGCTGCGGGCCGTGAGATGTCCCCCTTCTCCTGTTTCACAGGGTATTCTACAGTCACTGGGCTGTCTTCAGAGATCTCAATTATTTCACAGTCTTTCTCTAAAAGCTCATCCCTGTTTCTCAGTTCGGCATCCGAGGAATGACACCCCTCCGCAGCCTGGTCACCGCTCTCCATGGAAGCATCGGTCTCCAGGTATTTCGACAAAGCCTCGGTACACTTCTCCACGATGTGAACCATCTGCAGGTAGCTGGCGGCGGTCAGGTACTTCAGCAGCTCCTTCTTTTTGACTTCCAGAGCCCCGGTGTAGCAGGAGAGCAGCAGCTTCCTGCCCACCTCGGCGCTCTGCAGGATGGTGATCCGCACCTGCCGGGACTGGTTGAGCAGAAACTGATCCCGCATGAAGGTGGAGCAGGCGGCGAAGATCACCTTGTGCCCCTGGAACTCCGTGTCGTTGATGTAAATGGAGACGTCGCAGAAGAGGTTCTGCTGCCGCAGGAGGTTCATCTTCTGCAGCACCGCATCGCCCTGCTGCTCGAACTGGAAGTGCAGCACCTCCGAGTCCGCGGCCATGGCGCCCGGCCCGCGGGGAGGCCCCGGCCCCGCCGGACAGTCCCGCCGAGCGCAGCGCAGCCCGCCCGCCGGCAGGGCCCGCCCAAGCCTCGCTGCCCCGCGGCGGCTGCCGGGCTCCGCGGAGCCGCCCGCCGCTCCCGCTCCGCCGCACTCACCGGCCGCGGCCCGGCCGCTCTCCGCTCCGCCGCGCTCCCCGTGCCGCAGCGCCCCGGAAGCGCTTCCCCCGCCCCTTCCGGCCCCGGCCGCCCGCCCCCTCCGGCGGCGCCGTTCCCGCGGCGGGCAATGAGAGGCGGCGGGACACAGAGTTAGCAGCACGTTTATTGTAAGACTTGGCACTGCTACAGCGGCTGCCGCCGGGACCGCCGCGCCGCACCGACACCGGGGCGCGCCTCGCCAAACGTCCGGTAGAGGTAGCAACGTATCGGCCCGGGCCGCCCCGAGCCGCCGGCCCCGTAAGGCATCTCGGAGAGGAGCTGCCCCGGGGCTGCTCCTCGGCCCGCCAGCGAGAACAGGCTGAGGGGCCGGCGCAGCGCCGGGCCGGGCAGCTGGCTCGGCCCCGGCCCCGGGAGGAGGCGGCTCCGCCAGCCACCGACCCGCCTGCTTTGGTTACAACACGTAGGATCAGAGTTTTGCCCAGTCACTGAAGAGGTAGCTAATGCTCAGTCCGTCGGTTATACAATCTCCAAGGAAAAACGTCCATTCTGCCTTCTCAACCCTTATCAAGTCAGGAGGGCCGACTATTTCCCCCCCTTTATGAAAAATCAACATTTAACATAACTTCAGAATTCAACAGTTTCAGTATGTACCACATTTTGATTCTCCCTCCTTGCTTTTACTCCTCCCAATGACTCCAGAACCAAAATCAGCCCCACACAATTTTGAAATTGTTTCAACAAAAGTTCAGCGGCAGCTATCTAAGTTTTGCCAAAAAGCTAGTGGAGAACAAGACTGACACTTCAATTTTATCAGTTACTAACCTGCAAAATATGTCTTCTAAAAGAAAAATAAATTAAGGAAAGCCTCATCCCTGATCTACACAGGAGGCTGTGCAGCTGCACCATCCGCTGCAGGAGCACATGCTACACAAGCTGCCACCACGCAGAAAAGTAGTGAGCCTCAACCTCTGGGAAACCTAAGAGCTCTAACATTTGCTTCTACATACAAAAAAAATAAATAAAATGCCAACATAAAAAAAATCCTAATATATTCAAGGAGCTACTAAAATATTTTTGTAATAGACTTCAGTTATTTTTAGGATATGCAGGAGGTTGTACAGCACATTGTGAGACTACCGACTTACCAGCAAATAGTATTCTACACATGAACACACAGATTATGACAACTGCTGTAGTCCTCGTCTGAATACGTGGCATCAGTAGCAACAACCAATGGGTCTAGTCTTTCACTAATCGGAACATTGAAATGAAAACATTTTACATACATGGACAATTAAGTTCATCTTATTCAATAATCGAGCTGCCTCTGTATATTCCATTTATAATAATTCTCACTCCATTTTAACCTGTAATTCCGAGAAGCAGCGTTAGCCAGGTTTTTCTTTTCTAATGCCTCATCTATGCTCTTCACTTGTCTGTTCCATATAGGGGCAAATGTCAGATGAACTCTACCACCAGTGCACTTTGCACCTTGCCATCTGTACATTGCCCTCCTAGACCTCCAGTGTTCTGGAGTCACGTAGCCATCTCCTGAGTACATTTCTTGGTCTGCACCCTTTTGCCAGGCCCAAAGCACAGACATTAGCAAGAAGTCACTTTTCATCCCACAGATGCGTCCATTTTCATTGGAGAAGCAGTCTTGTACCTTTCTGCATTTTCCTATTTATTTCTGCTGTGGTCTCACCAAATGAGCACAAGCAGCCTTTGAACTGAACAGCCAGCAGTCTCGGCCTTCTCAGACGTCGACACCACCGCAGCAGAGGGTGGACTGAACACCTATATATCTTGACCAAACAATTTTTTAGGTAAACCTTTGTCTCTTCATACCAGCTTCAGGTCACCCATGGCTACTTCATCAAGCTGTATTCTCCTTGCAGTAACATTACAACTTCATAATTCCACACAAAAAACTTTCCAGATAGAAAAAGCTCTCAACACTGTCCATTTTGCTGCCGCTTTTCCTATCATTTGTACAGTTTTATTCCTTTTTCTGGCAGAAGACCATTTTCTTTATCGTGTCCATATGCATATCTGGTTAGACTGTTCACTAGTCTCTTACAGCATGTTGACCTGGCTCTGCAAGCTCTTATTCTCCATGTCTATCTTCATTTTTATGTTAGTGCTATAACTTATTTCCATATAGTGAATAATATATTATCAAAATGTTTGAATAATACAGAAAATTCTGCCTGAAGACAAAACACAAGTGTCAGATGCAACCATCACAGTCTGGTTTAGCTCAGAACAATTCTAAAAGCAGGTTGCTTTAAGAGGAAAAACAGTTTTTCTTCCCATACAAACGTATTGTCTGTCCCAGGAACCTGAACAATAATTTTAATAAGTTCCAAATAGTTAGATTTTAGGCCTAAATACGTTTGCTACAACTTGAAAAATGTAATGCCCTGACTTCATTTCCATTGCTTCATAGCTGTCCATGTAACAGTTCATGTAACAGTCAAGTACAGTAGTTTAAGAACTCAATTGCAAGAACTGATTCACAGAATCACCTTGCTTTTCTACTTGAAACTATGTGGATTTCTGAAAACGTTCTGCAACATTAATGCTTTTTAACGTCCATCAGTGTAATGTCTGCATATGGAAATCCTGGCTTCTACACACACGTATCTGAAGATCAAGACCAACTTTTGATAATTACATACAAACCATTTTTTGCTCTAACACACCTTTGGTCATACCTGTTTAGCATTTTTAACCATACAATAGCAGCCTTTCACCCCTGCCCCTCATTCAAACACACAAACAGGACTACTTGTAAGTAGGAAGCATAATCTCAGCCTCATGGCAAACCTTGTGGAAAAGAGCTGCACTGGAAGAAATACTTACTCCAAATACAAACAGCAGTTCTCTACATAGGATCAGCCATTTGATTATTAGTTTATGCTACACTTCAATGTAATACGAGTGCTGTTCTACTGGGAATGGTGTTCCTCAGATAAATTAGTTTCTTTCAGCCTGATTGGGATGCGGATAATTCCACGGCACTTTTGAGAAGCAATACAGTATAATCGCAGAATCCCAATTAACAAGCCATTCCCGCTACATTTGATGTTTAAGGCGGTATACAAGAGGTATTGCTGAGTACAGTCTATAGCTGATATATTAACCTATGGAAATTGTGCTACCTATACCTCATCCTAGGCTCTGTAAAACACTAAAGGTCATGAACTATGCATGTCACTTAAAAAAAGTGTTCTTCGAATGTCTAAGAATTCAAAAACTTTATGTTGTTAATGTTCTTATGGTGGGTATTTTTGTTTCTTTTTTTTCAAGTTAACTGACATGTGGCCCTTATTAATGATCAAGGAGAGATACAGGAGAACTAAGGGTGGGGGGGAAGGAAAAGCGTGGAGTTGTTTTATATTGCAGCTTTTAAATCAGGTTCTTTTCACAGTGTCAGAAAGCAGTATTTCTCCACTCCAGCTTTGCTCACAAACCAACAACTGTTGTGGCTTATGTGATGCAAAATGTATGGAAGATGGATGATAATTTTTAGTTTTGAAGTGTTTAGCTTGTCTCACTACACACACTGGTATGTGCCCTTTAAAAATCCTACGTATGACAGCATAAGAAACAGGTCATACTTGCACTCCAGGCACCAGCCTCTCACATTCCAGAACTGAAATTTATTCTCATTTTGAACAGTTCTATGCAATGATCAGCTAACCCTGCCAAATCACTTAGGGTTTTATCTTTTTATAACGCATGTTGAGGTTAAAAACCCTGAGAGCTTTTAAGATAGCATTGACTGGCAGCAGAAGTTTCTTGAAATAGTTTAAAAAGGGCAAAAAGGTGACAAAAAAAATACTTCATTTCAACTGTAGGTGTCTACGGGTAAGATCAGAGAAAAATAATTTTAAGAGGTAAGTTTAAATTTAACTACATGGAGTGCTTTCAGTTATCCAGTGCTTAAAACAAAAAAAAGGGTTATTTCACAGACTTGTCCGCTTTGCTCTTTCCTCCATCTGCCCAGGCAGAGGCCTCTAACTGTACAGCAGATGGTTTTACTTGCAGCGCAGAGCAAGAGCCTTTCAAAACGTGTTAGTCTTGAGTCTCCTAATCAGAGAGAAATGAAACAATTAACCCCGTAATCCACAGTAGAGACACAGACAGAAACCTGAAGGAAGATTGCTGTTCACACAAAATATCAAGTAAGACTAAGAATGACGGCTGAAGACCTGCCAGGTTTTGCAATCCAACCTGCCATCCATCCGTAGCCTTTCAGGGCATACCACTAGTTTAGGTAAGAGCCCAAACCAACTTTTTGCTCCCCTCAGTCATGATCCCTTCAAAGGGCTGGTTCTAATTGCTTAATTGACGCAGGTACTATCATTTCTTAAACTGAGCACAGCCTGAGGCAGCTTCCCTGCATCCAGCACCTGGCTTGCATCAGCTTGCTGACAGACCTTACTGTCTGTAGCAGCGCTACATGTGAATGAATCGAAGTCCACTGTTATGTCTTGAACGTTTCTTTCATTGGCATTGTCAAAGCTGTTTTTACCATGTAGCTGTTTAAGATGTTTCCTCAGAACGGGTTTATGCGCAAAGACCATGTCACAGTAGTTACACTTGTGGGGTTTGTCCCCGCTGTGCAGGTTGAGATGGTCCTGTAAGGAACATTTCTGAGAGAACGTTTTCCCACAGATCTTACATTGGAACGGTTTGATGCCTGCGTGCACTCTCATGTGCCGGTGGAGGTTGCCTTTCTGAGTGAATGTCTTGCCACAGAGCAGACACATAAACAGTTTATGCATCTTTAAGTGATTAGCGTAGTTTTCCAGATGCCGAAATACTCTTGTGCACTTTGGACACTGATGATGCCACTGTAGACCTTTGTCTATACCGCGGTTGTTAGGCCCAAACATATCTTTAGAAGCCAGAATGATGTTATCGCTGCCAGCATAGGAAAGGGCGTAATTGTGGAGGTGGTTTTGCTCTATTTCGCTTGCTCTGTTTTCAACAGTGGAGTTGATAAGAAAGTGTTGAGGCTCTGAGGAATGCAGTGCAGTTTGTTCAGGAGAAATAAACTGGTTTTGATCCTTCTTATTCCTGACTTCTGTTACCTCCCCGATGGACTCCACCTTGATGATCTGAATATCGCTGTCCTCCATGTCCATGCTGTCTTCTGAAGGCTGGATACAAGGGGAATCTTGCTGCAGAGAGTCGTCATCTCCCTGATGTTCCTTCAGCTCAGAGGAGTCACTCTGCTGTTCACACTCCTTGCTCTCCAACGGCTGCTTCGGTTTTATAAATTTCCAGAGGGCCTGTGTACATCGTTCGACAATGTGGCTCATCTGCAGAAAGCTTGCGGCCGTCAGGTAGTTCACCAGTTCCATTTCAGGAAACTCCAGAACGCCGCTGTAGCAGGACAGAAGCAGCTGCCTCCCCACTTCTGAACTCTGCAGGATGGAGATTTTCACATCTCTGGAGTCATTTAGTAAGAACTGATCTCTTAAAAAGGGAGAGCCAGCAGCAAAGACAATTTTATGCCCATGAACTTCAATGTCGTCTATATGGACCACAACATCACAAAATTTGTTTTCTTCCCTCAGTTTGTTCATTTTCTGTAACATTGAATCTCCATAATTGTCAAACTTGAAGTGAAGAATATCTGATCTTTCTGACATTTTGGCACACCTAAGAAAAAGCAGCAAGAAAAAGAAAAGGATTTCAGACGCCTTCAGAAACAAAGGACCACGGAAAGTTCAGAAACACTGACACCATCATTGCACAGCACAACCGGTTCTGCTGAACCTACAGAAAGCAGAACAGCCAGGCTCGTACCCATCCCCGTTTCTACGGCAAAAAGTTTAATTTTATGAGGCAATAGCCTTCAGCAAGTATAAACAGTAGCAACAGATCATCGTGAAATATCTTCAAAGAATTTCAGGCATTACAGAACTATTTCTTTATGTTTTCTCTTGGAAGGCTACTTGTGAGCCTGTTTTTTCCACGCCATTGGGACACTACAATACAAATGCGGTGACAGTGCCCGTGCCAAGGTAACGCTGTACTACGCTGTTGACAGCGCACGACTGTTCCAGCCACTTCCTCGGGCAATTAGAAGAGTCACATCAAGAAAAACTGAAAATGGAAAAGAAGTGACTTGCCTCGACACACATTCAGTTCCCACTACTACTGCTCTCCAAGAAAAAAACATCAAATGAACGCCAAACCCTCCTTCCCGGGGGCGGCAGACCGAGCCTAACTCCGGGTTGGTCGGGACCCCGCCGGGCTCCGGGCAGCACCGCCCGCTGCGAGCAGGTGCCTCCTCGGCTTTCACCGCCGCGGATCGCCGCCGGCTCCCGAACCCGCTCTTCCCGCTGCTCCGGGACAGCTCGGCCGGGAGCCCGTGCGGCTTTTCAAACCGCCGCCCGAACGCGAAGCTCCTTCCACGAGCGGGGAGGAAAGGGACAGGTACCTGTAGCGCCGGGCCGCGTCCCCCCGCTGGCCCCCGCGGCCGCTCCCGCCGCAGCGCCCGCCGCGGCTTCCGGCTACGGACCTAGAGAGGGGAGGAGAGCCGCCGTGAGCCGCCGCCCGGGCCTGGGGCCGCGCCGCCCCAGCGCCAGGCCGGGCCCGGCCGCCAGCCGCGCCCCCGGGGCGGCCCCGCGACCCGCCGCGGCCCCGGCCGGGCCGAGCCGCCCGCCGAACCCGGCCCGCGGCACAGGCGGCGGCGGCGGGGAGCGCGGGAGCCGCGGCCCGTTCCGGCCCCCGCTCCGGGGCCGCCGCCCTCGCCCCGCCAGCCCGCCGGGACCTACAGCCGCCGCCGCAGCCCAGCACGGCGACTCGGAACCGCATTGTTCGGCCGCCGGAAGCGCTCGCGCGCCCTCCGCCCCGCACCCGGAAGCGCCTGGCGGGGCGCCCGCCCCCTCCGCGCGGTCACGTGGTGCGCGGAGCGGCGGCCCAGGCCCGGCACCGGGAGGCGGCGGCGGCGGCCGGGGTAGGTGGGGCTCGCGCTGCCGGCGGGGGCTCGTCCGCCCCGTCCCCCCGCGCTCGGGCCGCCCCTCTCCTGCCGCCGCCCGGCGGCCCCGGCCCGCTCCCGCGGTGCCCGCCAGGTGCGTGCGGGCGCTGCCCCCCCCGCCGCTCCGCGGCTCCGCCGTCGCTCCCCGCCTCTGACCGGCCACGGGCGTGCGGGAGCTGGGGGCGCTCCTGTGCCCCGCTCCCTGGGCCGTGTCGCCCTCCCGGTGCTGTCCCCTCCCGCCCTCTGTCCCTTCCACCCGGCGGGGGCCGCGGCCTCGGCGCGGAGCCGCCCGGTAGCAGGTGCGGGAGGCGGCGGGAGCGGGGCCGCCCCGTCTCGCACAGGGCCGGGCGCTGCTGGGGCTCTGGGCTGAGTCCCGGGACAGGTGGGGGGCGCCGGGCTGGGCCCGGCCTCGCAGCTGCCCCGGCTCGGGGGGGGGGGCCGGGGGACCCCCTCGCTTCTCCGGTGCTTCCAGCCTCGAACCCACCGGTGTCCCCGGGACTCCCTGAGCGCGAACCGGAGCCGCGGCGGGGCCGTCCCGTCCTGCGCTGGGCTCCTGTGGGACTGACGGGGATTCTCTCCCTGGCCGGGCCGTGTCTGTTGTTGCCTGTTGCTTCCAGGTGAATCCTAAAATGTGGCACTTGATCGGTGTATCTGTTATGTACCGTAACCTCCGTGTTTGTCTTGTTTCCATTTTCCATCCTGTTGGTATCGGCACGTTCGTTTCACTTTAAACATCTCCTGGATTGTGTCGGGGTGAAAATTAAGTAGAAACAAACAGACTCTGCTAAGTTGGTTTAAAAACATGCATCAGCAAAAATTAAGTGAAAATTGAACTGGTAGAGGTAGATTTTGTGGTTTTTTCTGTTTAGTTTTGCCTGTTCAAGGGATTTTGGGGGAGACCAGGAAAAGAAGAAAAAAGACTCAGGAGGGGTTTGGAGAGAGGGACAAATATTACCTTTATTTCTTAAATACAAGTTGGAGATCAAATACCGCTTACCTGCTTTGTTACACAGATACAGCTTGATCTATATTCCCAGTTTTATTCTACTTAGAGGTTTTGTTAAAGCACAACTTGATGGGATTTCTGAGGTTTTTGGCTACTTTATTAGAAAATATGTAGTTGCATAGACTTCCCCTTTGCTGACCAAATTACAGAAACACTGTATTCTTTTTAAAGGCCTCTACTCAACATTAAAAGGTCAAGGACCTGAGCAAACTTAGTTCTGTGGACACAGTAAACAAATTAACAAATGGAGCTTGGCAGAGGAGTTTCCTTTCGTTTTCCGGGTCATAGCGCGCACTGAGCGTAACTCTCCTTTTTTCAGTTCTTTCACGGCATATTTTTGAAGTGCTGTGTTTGTCTGGTAGGCGTAACTCTGTCTGTTTGCACGCTAACGAGAGCGGAGCTCCAGAAGCAGGCAGAGCGTCCTCCCCAGGGTTTGCTGGGCTCTGGGTCACCGCGCTGGCTCCGCCGGGTCCTGCTCCCCGCGCAGGCAGCACATGGTGCACCTGATGCTGATGGAGCATCAGCCGAGCGCGGATGAGCCGCCCGTTCATAGTTAATTCATTCCAGCAACATTCTTGCGATGGGCCAGCTAAGGCAGTGTCAGCGTTTCTTTTATAAGCCACGGTTTCCCAGGAACTGCTGCATATTTCTGGGGTTGGAGAATTTGCTTATTACAAGAGCCTAAAATTAGAGTTTTGTCTCCTAAGCAGATGGTTCAAATTAAGATTGTAAGCACAATTATGTTGGCAATAACTGTGAATCTGTTAAGGATTGTTAACAAAGATTGCATTAGCTTAACTCGTGTGTTTTGCCTGATCCCTAGTTTTGCATACAATGGCTATTGATTCACTCAGCTTCCTGAAATCTGTGCTTCTCAGCTCTTGGGAAGAGGATGAGGCTGAAATTCACGGCAGCGTTATCTCCAAATAATGATATATTTTTTCTGCCTGGTTCTTGAGTTTGGTGGGAACATCTGTGACTGTCAGTGCGTTTTAAAACAAACAGAAAAGTTAGTATTGCAGTTGCTATTTTTTATTAATTACTCTCTTCAGTCATCCTAAGTCTTTATTTTCACATGTGGTATTCCACTGGCTTTCTTGCTCCGTGCTGAGCATAAAATACTTCTCGGTGCTTTTGAGAATGTGTTTTGCACAGAGAAGGTGGATAAAGATCAAACATATGTTTTTGCAGACTAACCATGTGATATGTGAGAAGAAAAAGGTTGCTAGGGGTTGATCTTTCTTGTATGTTGTTTTTCCAAAAGCCGCAATAAAATACAGGCGGCGTGTATGTGCTCAGAAAAAGTGAAACCACAGCTTCTTTCCCGCGTGTCTGTCAGTGCGGTGCCACTTCTGCTCTTGTGCGTCCCGTGCTACTCAGACCGAAACACCTGCCTGACCACCTGTAATGACGACATGGTGCTGTAGCCTTTTCCAGGCTTTGTTTCGGGATTCGCTCTGTTTGTAAAACAATGAGTGTGCACGGCTTCAGTTGTGAAGGGAAAAACATCGTGGATGTCAAAGACTCTCAATAGTGCTGGCTTGTTTGACATAAACCAGCTTTGCAAAGTACACTGTAAAGCTTCTGAACTCTGCTACAAATTCCACTTTTCACTCGCACTAAGGTGATAATGGTGATAACTGGAATCCTATAGGAACTGCAGCTGAAGTGCAGATGCTGAAAAAGATATGAGTGGGGAGAAAATCTCCTTTCCTCTCTAGTTTGCATACCCGTTCTCATGCTTACTCTCTTTTCTGCCATGAAAACCCAAAACTTAAGTATATTTTTAATTGTTTTCCCCTCTAAATTCAGTGCTAAGGGTGCTACGTCTGCTGTTGACTTAAAGGTAACTGCTGTTTTAAACAGTCCAAGAAGGTTGCAGCTGAAATGTTGATGTTTCTGCTCACCCTCTGGATTTTAGTGTGGCTGTGGATGTTCTAAACACGGGGAAATGGGCACCCCTTGGAAGCGGCGTGAGACCAGCTGTAGTTCTGAGGGCCTTGCCTCACCCGTTGTGCATGTCTCAAGGTGGCATTCAAGCCTCATTCTCTTATAGTAGTGTAAAATGGAAGGGTTTCTGGTTTCCTTTTTATAATATACTGCTTGCTTTAAGCAGTACTTACAAGGAAAGTTTTGATCACAAGTTGCGGGTCAGGTGCCAAATACTTGGGAGAGGATAGGGAAGCAGAAACGTTTTGTCAACCTATGTCGCTAATTTCAGTGATAGGTTTGTTTTCCAGTTTGAGATCTTAGCAGGGCGAGTGGTGCCTTTCTGTTCCTCTGTACACTATATTGAGTAGGGAGAGGAAGGCAGGTTGCTACTGTTGTTTGATTGCTTTAAAGATAAAAAAAGAGAACATTTTTTAAAAAGTTTGATTCTTGGACTGGCATTGCAGCGTGTGTAGCAGTAGCAAGCAGAGTGACGGTGAGTTGCATTGAGAATTACAATTTTAAATAAAACTGAGAGCAGTGACCCAAGAGCCAGCTGTGTTGCCTTTCTCATTTTGCAGCTTTTTCCAATGGTCTTTTGTGTGAGGAGAGGCCAGGATACCCATTTAATTACACAGGCGAGCAAAGAAAGATGTTAATAAACATTCGCCTCTTAGTATATGTTTTACCTTGTCACTCCGTCTCCTGTAGGTGTGTGAAGACACCTTCTTGTGAGAAACATTAAAACTCGAGGTCTGCCCTTGGCCGGGGTCTTTTCTCCTTCTGCTCCAAACTGTGGGAACAGACAGTGCTGGTTCTTCCCCAGGCTGCGGGTGAGACTGAAGATCAGCCGCCACTCTTGGTTGTTGTTGTGTTTTGGTGACAGAGGAGTCATAAAGCAGCGTCACTGAGTTGCTCCGCTGGTCCCTGGTGTGTGCGTGCCCTTCTGGGCTGGCCCGCGGTTCAGTGAGCTCATGGGCTCTCTGCTGTTGGTTCTGCCATCCTGTGTTTTCCGATTCGGGTACAATGATCCGTCTGCATGGAACAAAATGTTGGCAAGGAACAGAGGAAATTAAAGGCATGTGAAACAAGGTACGGGGATGTGGAAATTTTCATTCACTTCAGACAGTACTTTAGCATTTTTAGTATTTGAAGACTCTGCTTTTGCACCTCGACTATTTGTGCATTAATCTAATCAACCTCAGTGGCTGATTCCAGCATGGTTGGATACACCAGCCTTGCTCGCTGGTGTATCACTAATAAAAGTTGCTTACCATAGTCTACTACATGGTCCCTTTCCTGTGCTCTCTTATCTTGTGTAATTTCAGTAAGACTTTTGCTCAATGTGGGGTTGGCAAAGTTGGGCTAATTGGGACCTTCTGCTGTTGCAATTCTGTGTTGTGAAACCGTGGCGGCGTTGGGCTGAGCCAGCTGTGCCCCAGGGTCCGTGCGCTGGCCGTTTACACCACGCTGCTAAAATCAGGAGTACGCAAAAGCACAGCATACTGCTTCTTTGATTTGAGTTAATATTGGTGAAAGGTGTCAGACTGAAAGACTTTGGGAATAGGTGAAATTAGCACTTCAAGACAGACGCACTATACCAAAATAAATTGCTAAATTGGATCCTTGACTTGACGATCTTTACAGCTGCTGGTGATCAAAGGCTGCTCTTCTGCTCATACTGTCTTAGTGTGGCAGATGAGTTTGCACTGTTTGAATGAAACAGTAAAAGATAAAGTGTTTGAAGCCTGGATTTATTCTGTGTTTCGATATATATTTGATATAGTTATTTTAAGATGATATGTGTATTATGTAGAAAGTGCAATAAGGAACTTCTATAGAAATGTTCTAATATGAACTCTTTAAGCAAAAGCATCTTTAAAAAGGAGATCTCTGCCCGGCCTTTACGGTACCTGTGAGTAATACCAGATAGATGCATACAGTGGGTAAAACTTTCCAAAGTATCTCCATTTCTCAGCCAGTAATTCTCATTGAATGCCAATGGATCTTAAAGTGTATTTGAAAATGATATCTAAATACCTTACATGCTTTTGAAAGCAAAACACAATAATCGTAGGTACATTGTTATCAGTGAACAACCCACATCTGTTCCTGCTCTTACGCGCCGCTTCAGTCGTCCAGTGAAACATGTTTCAGGACCATGAAGTGACTTTGTCGGGAAAGTAATCAGGTTAAAAATAACCCAGAGAAAAAAAAGCTTGTTGTCCTCCTGGCAGATTTTCAGGTCGTATTGAAGGCTGCGGAGGGAAGGGCATTGATAGAAATAAAAGCAGGCTTTGCTATTTTGGGTGCATTGTTCTTGGTTCGGCGAGGAATGCAGTGAGTGTGCGTGGGGCTGCCGGGTTCCCCTTGTGGGGACGGGGCTGGAGGCTCAAACAGCGCTTGGGTTTGGTCCCGCTTGGGAGTATGGAAAGACCCGAGCATTGTGATAAGGGTATATTTGGGTTTTTTGCCTATTTTTGTCACACAGTCTGTTTTGAGCCACAGATTCTGAGAATCTGCTGTAGAGTTCAAGGTGTGCGGCTGAACTTCACCTTTTGTTCCTTTCTTCAAATGCCTCTCAGTGCCAGTTCCAGCTTTTTAAAACCCTCTGTTGGCTCCGATTCTCAGTACTGATCCAGCTTACCCTGTTCTTCCTGCTTCCTGGAAGTCTTTTATTTTATTGTTCCTTACAGTACAGAAGATTCAGTGTAGAATCATAAAATGCTGTATGTCCCAAGGTTTTAGAGCATCCTTACTACAAAATATCAAGAGTTAGACCTAACTCTTGTTTTGGGGGAGAAGAATGGGAGTGCAGTGTACAGTGAGCTCTGATAGCTACAAAAGTCATTTTTGCATGAACACAGGCGAAGGCAGACAGGTTATCTGAGGAGAGTAAATGGACTTGATAGTTCTGGCCTTAATACGAGTCCTTTGTTAGCAGGTGTAGTGTGTGTTCCAAGGGCCTGTGTTGTGCTATGTGTAGAAAATGGTGCCTGATATAATAATGAAATACTGCAAAAAGATTGATTAACTTCCCTTCTGTGAGCTGTGGGAACCGGTGCTCTCATCGTAGTGTGAGTCGTGTGCTGCGTAGAACATCGGAGCAGGGCCACGAGTGTGCACCGACAGGAGCTGTAACTTGGTTATGCTGTCAGATGTGTGACTTTTATAACTAGTCAGCAAGCTTCTGAGAAGAAACGTTTGAGCATTTTAGCATGAAGTTTTATATAAGTATTTCTATGATTTTTGTTTTTCAGGAGTTTATAACATATTTAATCTCATTCATGAATCGAACTTCCTTTTTAAGTCATGGATGACAAGGCTTCTGTTGGAAAAATCAGTGTCTCTTCAGACTCGGTATCCACTCTTAACAGTGAAGATTTTGTCTTGGTTTCCAGGCAAGGGGATGAAACACCATCTACAAATAATGGTAGTGATGATGAAAAAACAGGACTGAAGGTAAGAATCGATAACCTGAGTTTGTTCCTTATTCTTCTAATTCAAACTAACCATAGAGAGCTTAAAGAGGGACTTCTTTATTGTGGAAAACTTGATGGAAGGGAGAACTTATTCAAGAATCGATTTTGCCGGTGATTTCTGCATTACTTTTGCTGATGTCGGGTGATAATTAGGTTTTGAATAAGCTGTCTCCATCACTACCTGTGGGGTTTTTTCCCCACTTTGCAGAATCCTTCATGAAATGCTTGGGATGAAACAGACTGACTGTCATGAGCTTGGAACTGTGATTTTATCACAGCTTTCAGATAGAAAGCAATATTAACATACACTTGATTTGACCATATCTGTCAATTTAAACATCTATTAAAGTTTTCCCCAATGCGAAATGTTCTCTTTAAGAAATGTAGAAGTGTAGTTATAACTAACAACTTGGCATGAAGCTGCGAACACAAGCTGATGTGGTAGGCTTGTGTGAATTGGAAGGGCGTTGACATCTTCTCACTTTTAAACGTGCTGTTCTGAAAAGAGACCCTTGTCACTCTGCAGTCACATCCATGTCTTCAAAATGCTGTCTTTAAAGATGATGGGAAGTCGCGTGTTCTGCCCGTTGGCCTGAGTGTTCCTCTCTTCCTTAGCAGCAGTTGTTACAGAGACTTTATTGGACGTTTCTTGATGCTTTTGCTCATCTTGACTTTACCTCCCAACTGCTTTGTTTGTTTTTCTTGCACTGCTATGAGTCCTGGACAGGACATACCGTTATACTGGCTGTTTCCTTTAACATAGGACTTCAAGCTAATTCTGTAACTTAAGAGTCTCAAGATCTTACTTTTGCTTAACCTGGCAAAATTATTCACTTATATTTTATTGCTAACGCAGGAGATTGTCACTTCACGTCATAGGATAGCCTAAAAAAACTTGCAGTTTTCTTGAACAGTCAGCCTGGTTTTCTGTAAAACCCACTGAAAGGCTGTAACCTCACACTTGTCTTTCTAGATGCTGCAAATGCCAGCAGCTATAAATACTTCAGAATGCAGCGTAGTCTCCCCAGTGGTACTCACCTTGAGAATGCTCCTGTGGCCGAGGGTGCGATGAGCTCTGGAAGTTGTGGTGCATCATTTGGGACCCCATCAGCCAGGTTCTCCGTTCCATCCCGTAACTCCCACAGAGAGTTTGGGAACATGAAGTACTGTAGTCAGCAACGCTTCTCGCTCCGCACAGGCGCTGTTGTATTGCTGGTGTAGCGGTTGCCTTGTTGTGGCTGTCCTGCAGCGCTTGTGTGACATGCTGTGTCTTTTTTAGTACAATCAGAGACATTGAAGAGACTTATATATAAAGTCATCTTCATAGAGCTCACAAATATTTCAGAGAAGAATATGCTTAATAAATTTCCAGCCAACTTCTGACATGTCCTTCTTAAATTTTCCTTGTGCGTTTACTTCCAAATGAAATGCTGGTACAGATCTGCTGTCTCTCTTGATGAGGAAGGAAGAACATTAGCACTGCTGCCTCCTGATCATCAACAACCACAAAATAAAGTTGTGCTGTTCCCTGATGTGTCACTGAATGGCACAGGGCTTTGCAGGTCTTAAAGATAAGCTGCTTTATGAATTTGGTGCCAAGACTGAGCACAATCCTTGAACAAAGTGATTCACCTTGAGCCTTTCAGTATTCGGGTGTTCGAGAGCCTGTGCTGTTTGGCTGTTGGCTGTGATCAGGTGCTTTATGGAAATACTAAACCCCAGATGAGCGGTCGGTGCGCAGTGTGAATTCCCCCACAGCGGCATCTTCCTGTTGGCCTCCTTCATATGCTTAGAGGGGTGAAAACTTTTGACAGAGGAGATGGGAAGACTTTTCAGCTGTTTGTAGGGACACAAATTGCCTTTTGCTGTAGTTCTTCAAGAGAAGAGAGATACCACTCTAGAATAGAGCTTTGTTCTTGGGACCTTTTTTATTTTCAGCTTGTAACTGGTCGCTCAGTAGCCAGCTTTACTGTGCTGTCAAACCCGGTGTGTGCAGGGCCAGCGGAGTTGTGAAGGTTGTCAAACATTTATTAAAAGTACTGTCACAGCGATATCTGAAAGTGTTTAAGCAGCATATGGAAAATTAATATTAAAACTACAACATGAGAACTGAGGTTATGTGTTTCACAGGAGCAAATGAGATTAGTTTTTTCAGGGAGAATCAATTACTTTGGTATTTATAACGAAGTCAATTTGTTTGTGTATGTTGGTTTTGATGTGCCCACTAAGAAAAGCAGAAAATAAGTTCAGGTTCATATTTGAACAGGTGTCTTTTTCTGGTGTTCCGTTTCTTTAGAAAAGCAGTTTGAGGATCTTACGTGGGCCAAATGCCGTCCGACGGTGATGGCACAAGTTTGGGCCTGTGTTTGCTGAGCGCGATAGCTGTGAAGTTCTCACATCAAACTTGAGGCTCCCATTTAAAAGCTGTTGATATGCTATAGTTTTAAGTAATAGTGCTGTGAACAGAATTAATGCCCATTTTTATTTTTGTTGTTTCTCGAGTCCAGACAGATAAATGTATCTTCCAAATACAATCAACTTGGTCATAATTAATAAATGTGGTTTTGCTTTTTGTCTATACTGAAGTAACATTGTTCAGACAATTTAAAAAGTGGTTTTCGGTGATTGTTTTCCAGAAACACAATTTGCTAGCGCTCTCTGCTTTCCAGTGTTGTTTCTGTGTCTGCTTTTGCCCCCTGCCAGTGGGACTGAGCTGGATTTACAAAGTCCTTCCTTGTGGAGCTGCAGGACAGGAGCTGTTGAAGCCCGTGCTGTACCGAGCCCTCCCAGCACAGCCCAGCAGCACCTGCCACAGGAGAAGGGAATAAACTGCAGTGCTAATAAATCCCCCACGTTGTTGTCATGGAAGTTTTGAAGGAGGCTACATTCTATTCAAAGGTTAAGGAAAATCAGTTTTCAGTTTTGTGAGAAATGGAGAAAATAATGACATGGTTAAATGGTTTCTTCCTTCTGCCTCAAGCAAACCTTCATGAAGCTTCATTAGGTATATCTTGTCCATTCTTCCCTTTTGCCCGTGGTTCTGCTGCGCTCTGCCACGCTGCCTCACGCTTCTGTGGGTTGCAGCAAAGTTCTGAGCTTGTTTACCCCTTAAGGTGCACTGTTCCCACCATGTGCTGAATTTATACGGTTGCATAAGAGACTTTGGTTGACATAGAGTTAGTCCTAGTTTGTATTTTACGCCCCGTCTCTTGGGCAGCTGGCTTGCTGCATTTGACTGGTAGGGCTATAAGAACAGCAGAGCAATTCCAGTCCAAAAGTATATGTGCTGTGTCTATTAGAATTAGTTTTTGAGGATAGTCTGGACTGAGATTGAAGGCTTTCTTTTAAAATACTTAAGATTTTGATTATGAGGTTCTTGAATAATTAGACTTTTCTGGCTTGTAATCTTGATGGAATAGAACATTTTTCATGTGCATTTTATGTTAATACCCGTCCCAATGAGCGTTTGCACGGTGCAGTTTGTGTTTACGGTTGTCACTAGGTTGAATTGTTAACTGCTGCTTTGGTTGACAGAAAAAGCCGTATGAATGACCCTGTGCCTGAGGGGCATCTTTTTCCACTTGAACAGTCTTTTTTGTGTCCCTACTCTTTGTGGCTCGTAGATTGTGGGGAATGGAAGCGAACAGCAGCTGCAGAGGGAACTTGAAGACGTGCTGATGGACCCACCCATGGAGGATCAGTCGAGTGAGCGGGACCATGGAGAAGTTACAACTGATGGAGATGGGGAAGAACCTGTTGTCCTTGAAGCTTCAGCATCTTCAACCATTAACCCAGTGTCGGTGGCAGGACTGCAGAAACCAGAAATGA
Organism: Streptopelia decaocto; assembly: GCF_964273445.1. Taxonomy (NCBI): domain Eukaryota; kingdom Metazoa; phylum Chordata; class Aves; order Columbiformes; family Columbidae; genus Streptopelia; species Streptopelia decaocto. Next base: position 10,704,890 of record NC_138672.1, read on the forward strand.
GTTTGCCAGTGAAACCATCCCAGGGAGGTTAGAAAAAGATGGGGAATGTCTGGTGGTATATAATGAACTAGCTTGGTATTTCTTCTCACATTCAGCTTTGTGTCTCACCCTAGACTGTGAGGATTTGAGCCCTTTTACGCCTGTGACGGATGAGGACAGCGTGGTGTTCAGCAAGCTCACGTACTTAGGCTGCGCCTCGGTGAACGCTCCGCGCAGCGAGGTGGAGGCTCTGCGGATGATGTCCATCCTACGGAGCCAGTGCCAGATTTCTCTGGATGTGACTCTGTCCGTGCCTAATGTCTCGGAGGGAACAGTGAGGTATGAAGCTTGCTCAGGTGTACTCTCTGACTTTATGCATTTAATCTTATTTCCTTTTAGCAAAGGAAACGGGTGCCCAGTTTGCCTGGGAGGAGACATGGGCATCTTGGGATTTCATTTAGTGGAAAAGTGGGTTTTAAAGAGGTCTGACAAAAGTGATGCTTTGAATTTGTTTACCAAAGACATTTTATGCCCAAGGATCAGTATGAAATATTATGATGTCCCAAAAGAAATATTATGATGTCCCAAAAGCCATAGTGGGAGTGCTTATTAATGAAAACTTTGGAAATAGCCTGGAAAGTATTTAGTTTGTAGGGCTGGAAAACGGCTGATCCATGAGGCCGAACAGAGGTGAGCCCATCTGCTGCTGCCTGTTCCTGCGGCCTTTGGATGGCTCAGCCCTGAAAACTGTGCGGAAATTATTTGTGGTAATGTCTGTTGCATTGTAATTTTTTATGCTGTTCAATTTAAATATAATTATTCTGGTCAAGCTTTGTGGCAGTCAGGAGCTATTACAGTTTTTGTGATGTACTGAAATGGTTAAAGCTTGCAAGTTAATATTTGGCTGAAAGAATTATTCTAAAGCTGCAAGGTTTGTGTTCTTTTTCTGTCTCTTTAAACAGGCTTTTAGATCCTCAGACAAACACGGAAATAGCAAATTATCCAATCTATAAAATCCTTTTTTGTGTACGAGGGCATGATGGAACCCCTGAAAGTGATTGCTTTGCCTTCACTGAAAGCCACTACAATGCAGAACTCTTCAGGATTCATGTCTTCCGATGTGAAATCCAAGAGGCTGTAAGTTGGATCTTTCTGTCAAATGGTAATTATGTACATGTGAGCATTATTACTGAAATGAAACTGAGGATTTTTTGGCTCTTTAGAAATAATGTAATTCGTCGCTCTTTTCTACACCAAGTTAAGATAATTGTAGAAACCTCAGATGTGAAATAAGAATGCACGTGATGTCATAGTTTATCCTTTTAAGAAGTGCAGAAAACCAGTTAATTAGATGTTAAAACTGAATTATTTTCCTACAGTTGCTTCTCTTTCTTTAGTGAAAATTCAGGTAGGTTTCAACTCTTCTGTGTGTCTGTAGCTTTCTGACCCTTGGGCCGTCTCGATGCAGGTGAGCCGGATCCTGTACAGCTTCGCCACCGCCTTCCGCCGCTCTGCCAAACAGACGCCGCTCTCCGCCACCGCCACCCCGCAGACTCCGGACAGCGACATCTTCACCTTCTCTGTGTCTCTGGAAATCAAAGAAGATGATGGGAAAGGTTATTTCAGGTACAGATTCTTCATTTCTGTGCCTGCAGCATCTGGTTCTGTTGGAAAGTGAGTGAAGAGAGAGTTTGAGTCTGAGGTGGTCCCGGAATGATCTGTTTCGTTAAAATACTCACCTGTTCTGACCTGGCAAGTAGTGTTTCTTCAGCACCTCCAAAAAAGCTCTATGAACAAAGCTTGCTTCTAGCTCGTTCTGTTATTTGACCTAATTGTCAAAATTAAATTTATTTTTCCTCTTTTATTTCCTGAAGCAGGTGCTATTTGCAGGTGGTGGTGCAGGGTGAGGGTGTCAGAGCAGCTTTTCATGTTGTATCAGCTAACGCTGTTTTCATGTCAGCTCTTGAGGATAAACTTGAGTTTTTAAAAAGACCTTTCTTAGTTTATGCTAAAAACATTTTCTTCTGCTTAGCCTATGCACAGTGCCCATAGATGTTTTATGTGACCATGTATAGCGTTCTGGAATTGCCGAAGTGTCTTTATTTCCCTACAGCCTGACTGCCAAATACTCTGGCTTTTTGAGCACGTGGGCTCCTGGCCACAGCTTCAGAGTTGTTTCTGTTCTCAGATTTACATCCAGCTCAAGTTTTATTTATTAAATGAGTAAATAAATCCCATTTAATAATCCAGGATTTACTCGGTACTCCAAAGGACTGCTCAGGTGTTGAAACTGAAAAATGATTCAGCTGCAGGCCTGAGTGACACCAAAGTCTCACAACACTAAGCCCCACAGTGCAGAAACGTAGTTTTTAGTTTGGAAACTAAGTGTCCTTGGTTTTCACCTAATGATAAAATAATGTCACCTAGTTATGTTGCTGTTTCTTTCATGTTACTGTTTGTGGTGTGTGAGGAAGAAAGGTCTTGAGTGCCTGTCTACCTGGCTTCACCAAGTGACTGCTGCTGGTTTTGATACATGCGAGGAACACAGATAAATGACTGAGTTTTCTCCTTTCCTCTTCAATAACAGTGCGGTTCCCAAAGACAAGGACCGGCAATGCTTTAAACTCCGCCAAGGAATTGATAAGAAGATAGTGATTTATGTCCAACAGACAACTAATAAAGAACTTGCTATTGAGAGGTAATTTCATAATATAAAAAAATCTTTACCTATTTGCTGTTTTATGCTCTTTTCTCTGAGACAGCAGATGGGTATTTGTTCTTTGAATAGGCACGTGTGTAGTTCAGTTCCACACCTCTCCCTGGAGTGGGACTGTGCAGAAGCTCAGGTTGGTTTGTTCAGGCCTGAGCGGCAGGTGCAGTCAGATCTTGCGCAGATCTGGTTGTGGAATCAGTGGTCGCATCTGCTCTAAATACCCATTTCAAAATCTTTTTTTAAAAAACAGTGCTTTTATTTTCAGTGGCCAGTTTGTCTTAAATGCTGAGGCTATAATCAATGCCTGAGTTACACCACTTTGGTTTCCTTTCATCTCTGTTGCATCTGAGAATATTGCTGTACATGCACTTTGAATCTGCCACAGGCTGGAATTCTAGAATATGAAGCATCTGTGTAGGGAAGAGCTCAGACTTCAAATCTTTCCCTGCTTAGAAATAAACTGGCAGTTTTTGAGTAGTGATGGAGTTGAGTGCTGCTTATGCTACAGAGACAAGACACAGCATCTACCAGGATGTGTGTCTGAAATGAAATGCAGGACTGTGGTAAAGCAGAGGGCACAGTGGAATATACCTGTGTGGGCCAAAAGTCTTTGCAAAACGAAACCAGAAAAGGCAGATCCATGCACTACATCTGGAATTTCGTGATTTCTGTCTGTATGAAAAGGGTAAATTCTATGCAAATATGTCTCAAAAAAAAGGGAAGAAGAATGCAGGCATGACATGGTTTTGCTTGACGTGCTTGATGCTGCTTTCAAATGGCAAGGTTTGTTGACACTGTTATTGGATTCATGGGCTGCTTGTGAGGTATAGCAATGAATATTTAGATAAGGAATGTTAATGGTTTGCTTATGAGTAAGTCTGATTTTTGCAGTTTAATTTTTTGCCTGGCTTTGCAGGTGTTTTGGACTTCTCCTTAGCCGTGGGAAAGACGTCCGGAGTGGTGACATGCACCTTTTAGATTTGGTAAGGATCTTTTTTTAACAGCATTCACTAATAATTTTGATTACAATTGTGCGTGATCTCAGGCTAGACAGAAAAGATGTCGACTCTTCTGCTCACTTGTTGACAGGGACTGATGCTGTAGCTTGTGCTGCTGGGGGGGAAGCTCTGGGCGCCTGGGCTGGATCTCTGTCTGTGCTCTGGAGTTGGGACCTGACCTGCTGCTTGGTCAAGGGATTTGCCCAATTTTGCAGTGAGTTGGGGGCCTGAAATGAGAAACAGGCAACCTTATTTTTGGAAGTGCTGAATATTGAAGAGCTGTGCTTTGAACATGAGAAGTTTTATAGCATACTTAGCACTGTAAAAAACCTGAGGCCTAAGTGGCTTCAAATATAACACTGACAGTTATTGGGTGCTTTATTTTTCTGACTCACTTTTCCATCTGTAAAAAGATGATAGAGATCATCTGACCTCAGCAAGTTTGTTTTCACAACACACTTCTAGGATTTATGTAGTGCACACTTGTTACAGTAGTGAGTACCCAAGAAGGTCCAATACTACATGAGTAGTTTTGCTTTTTACCAGGCTTTGGATTGCCCAGAAAATAAGGTTGGTGGGAAAACAGACACGCTGAATGTGAAAGATAAAAATATTGATTTGGTTCTTAATAGTTTAATAACATGCGGTTTGTATAGTATAAATTGGCCTTTTTGTGTTATCGGCAAAGGGACCAAGAGTTGCATGGGAACTCTGTTCTTCAGAGATGACCTGTTACAGGACCGTGTCACGTGGACTGGAGATGCTTGCCCTTCTCTTGCCAGTGCTGTAGCTGTTTTATAGGGCTGAGACTTCATCATATAGAGATGTCTTTAAGTAAAAATACGTAAACTTGTTTCACAGGAGTCCATGGGCAAAAGTTCTGATGGGAAATCATATGTGATCACTGGGAGCTGGAATCAGAAATCTCCACACTTCCAATTTGTAAATGAAGAAACACCAAAAGGTATGAACTTGGCCAGAGCAAATGACTCGCATAGTGGACGTCAGGTCAGTTCTCTTTTCTAAGATGAATCCCACAGGAAGACCTTTGTCACGCTATGGGCCGTATTGTCAGCGGGAGGCTGTAGAGGTGTGGGGACAGGATGCAGGTGCTTTGTGCACCATTAGAGCTTCTGAAGAATCCCATAGAGAATCGCACTAAATGACTGTTGCAGTTTTTGTCTTTGCTTAGTTTCTGTGGTCAGTTCAGATTTATCTGAATCCAGGTTTTTAATTAAAAAATGAGACAGATTCCTGTACCTATGAAGATGGAAGTAAAACGCTCCCAGCTGTAACCTGAAAATAGCTGATGCTGCATTGCCCTCGAGTGCTGAAACAGATCTGTCATCACTTCTTTTAAGATGTCAGCTGAATTATCATCTTTTCAATCTGTTGTCACAGTTGCGTGCCAAGGGTTGGGGAAGTTAATGGGAACTGACTGGGCCAAGTCATAAAAGTCAGCTGCTGGGTCCAGTCTGCTGCTGGATTAAATGCCATCCTACCTGAAGGACAAAATTTATCACTTAGCACCAGAAGAGATCTCACGGATCACTGAGCCCAGTGGCCGCCTCTTGGAGCATCATACTGTATAGTCAGTTTTCTGAATCTCACAGCTGAGATGCTCTTAAATGCTGCCATTAATGTGGTGGGACTTAAGTGTTGTCTGAGTAACTTCTGAAAACACGAAACCAACTAAAATGTAAGTAGGCTAGATGGCAAGAGGTCTGCACTGGGGAGTTAAGTATACAGATCCTTTATAATGTTCAAGGAAGATCTTTGTATACATTTCAGTAGGATTTGGAAAAGCAAAATTTTAATTCTCTTTAACAAGGTCATTTTCTGGGCCTGAAGATGCCTGGACCCCTTCCTGTGTAACCTCAGCTGGGTGTTCCTGCTCCATGCGGGGATTGCACTGGATGAGCTTTCCAGGGCCCCTCCAACCCCTGACATGCTGGGATTCTGTGATTCATTCTGTGAAAAAATTATATTCTGCAAAAAGTTTCTGTTCTTTCCCGTTACGAGGAAAGCGGTTATGGACAACTGTGTTTCAAATATTTCCTTCAATACTATTGCATTGCTTTTTTCTCTCTAGATAAAGTGCTGTTCATGACTACGGCTGTGGATTTGGTGATAACTGAGGTTCAGGAACCTGTTCGGTTCATTCTGGAGACTAAAGTCAGAGTTTGTTCACCTAATGAGCGATTGTTCTGGCCCTTCAGCAAACGCAGCTCTACTGAAAATTTTTTCCTAAAATTGAAACAGGTAACGCTTTAAAAATAAACAAATAATCTCCGGTTAATTTGGGATTTGGCGAGGTTTTTCAAAGATAATCTGTTGTTCAAAAATAACTGCAGTATGGTCAGTTATATAGTTTCGAGACTTGAGAGGTTTATGGTATAATGCGGAATAAATATAAATGCATTGGAGGTAAAGATGAATTGTAGCTATTAGTGCCTGTTGGCGGGTCAGAATTTCACTATGGTGTTTCTCCCTGTGGTGAGTAAAACCTTCGTTAATAGAATGTTAATATGTCAACATCCTGCTCCTGACTCAGAGGTACAGTACACACTCCTCAGTTTCGGAAAGCTGTCCTTCCCGATGCCGGTCACCGCCGGCGGCCTCAAGTGCCTGTAAAAGCTGCATGTCCTCATTTCGGAGAAAATTCTGACAGCTTTGATGAGGCTGCAAAGTTACATAGTGGCTCATGGATCTTCCAGCCAAGCCACAGCAATAAACGGAACGGTGGATTTATCTGCAGACTCGGGCTATGCTGAGAGCTGCTCACTTGAGGGTATAGCAGCGTAAGTATGTAAAATTAAAGATTAAGAGAAAAAAAAGGCTTTAATATAATCCTGGTGACAAATAATCCAACTTGTTTTCTTAGACGAGCAAACATCCACCTCAAATTAGAGGGGAAAAATAAATATATTTTGGGAAAGTCTATTTTCCCCCTTGTGCATATTTGGGAACATGTTTCACACATACCCCAAGCTGACCCCGGGGGAAAAAAATGCAGCAAACCACAAAAAATCCCCAGAACTTTTAAAAAACTGTTTTCTCCAACTTGCTGTTTTACCCAATCTGCTGAAAAGGAAAGGATGCTTCCCGTCCAGGGTATTTGTAATAATGGGAGAAGACAATAACTTGGTCTCAAAATAAGGCTGGAAAGTTGAAGGTCCGTGTTGCTGAAGAGATGAGGTACTTGAAGGAGCTGCCGTTCTGCTTTAGGAATTATTGTTCTGAAATGAGGGTTGTGTTTAAAGCAATGGAAATAGAAGCAAAACCCACCGTGGGTGTGGGGGCTCTCTCAAGGTTTAGTCATTCTGGGCACAGCCCAAAGGGACAAGATTGGCTCCTGCTGCCTTGACAAGTGCTCTTCTTTAGAGAGGTTTGAGTGCGATAAGAGACTGTTCTTCGTTCTTTTTGCACTTGTCCTAAAGTGCTCACAACTAATGGCATTTTGGTAGTAACAAAGATGAGGTTCACTAAGCATTATTTCAGTGTATGACCTATTTTTTATGTAAAATATGAATAAACATTTTGGAAACTTTCCTTCAAAATTTAAAGTGGAAAAACTCTTCATGGATGAGATCAGCCTTTTTATGGAGGATATTTTTGAGGTGGAACATTGAGATTTCGAACAGTTAAGGCTGTTGGGCTATAAATACTCCGCAGCCTCCAAAAGGTGCCTGTTCTGTTTGGTGGTTTAAAGGAAGCTTATCTTACTTTGCTAATTCTGTATCTTTTGTCTGACCAAATTCACAGGCTTTGGGACTTATCTCAGCTAATTCTCTTTCTTGCACAGGCGCTGTCAGGTTGTCCAACTTGCAGTGTTTACTAATGGAAGATTATCAAAATTCATAGTGGAAGCAACAAATATAGAATGTACTGCCTGATAAGCCTGGAAGGGAAACCTGTTTCTATGGACTCATGATTAGTCTATTAAAAATACAGCTGTTGTAGAGCTGGCTTATCGTACTTTGGCAGTGTTTCTTTATTCGGAAATGGTGAAAGCAGAAGGATTTTACTTGCTCAGATTACATTTAGTGATTTAGTCATTTTTAGGTTTGATGCATTTCTCTTCATTTTCAATACTCCAAAGGATCAAACTGAGCACTGGGAGCTTAGTGTTGAGTATAATTATAAATCTCATTTCCCTCTTTTTTTACCTTCCCTTTTCTACTCTCTATTTTTATGCATTTATGAAAAAAATGTTCTAAATCCTTGTACTGTATTAAAACTTGAGAACCACTTGACAAAGGAAAATGTTCCTTTAAAGGAAAGGAAGGTATCAAAGCATTGAAAATTAAGGAGAAAACAGGGCCACATAATAGTCTTCGGGACTCAACAGTTTGTGTTCCTGCAGCTGTGTATACACAGATACCCTTGACTCGAAAACATCCCTGAAGACAATTGCCATGGTGGAGAAATAAATATGAACAATTTTTATTAAAACTCTTCTTTAGCCACCATCAGTATCCCCAGGAAGTTAGAGAGATAAATTAGACACAATTTTTAAGATTTGGCTTTTAATTTTCTGCTAATCTTTACAACAAGGCAGAGTTATTTCGTCTTGAGGAACCTTCCTCTCTTAGACCATTTGTTGGACAGGTGCATTTACAGCTTTACAAAAATCTGTGCCTTTGTGTCCAGTCCATTTCTGGTTGAAAAGATGAGCTCCCTGTGCCACTTCTGCTGCGTCTGTCCCAGGTCTTCGTGCCCTTTGGGTGCAGGATGCCCGCGGCTGCTCTGGGCGCTGGGGACAGAAGCACGTGCAGGATGCACCGAGTTGCTGTGGGGACCGAACAGTCCGCGCTGTAGAACGGGCTGCAAACTGTTTCTCAGCTCTCCTGCTCCAGGAAGAGAAGGCAGAGCCTTGGGAGGCAATCTGGGTGTTCGTATGGCTTTTCTCAGGAAAATGGAACTTCTTGTTTCCTAGATAAAGCAAAAGGACAGAAAGAATAACTCGGACACCTTATATGAAGTTGTGTGCCTAGAAAGCGAATCGGAAAGGGAGAGAAGAAAAACTACAGCAAGTCCCTCTCTTCGTCTGCCCCAGTCGGGGTCACAGGGCTCCATGATCCCTTCTCCTCCCGAGGATGATGAAGAGGAAGGTAAGAAGTGGGTTGCATGTTCTGTGTGCTTCAAAAGAAAGGGCAGTCAGTCTATAACGTAGTTATGAAATGTGTCGGGTCCTTTCCAATCAGAATCTGGCCTGTTGATGGTTTTGTTTTTCTTGCTCCAGTTCTGTGAGTGTTCAGTAACCGGTACCCCTGCATTCCTGGCGCAGCCTCTCCCTTGTCTGACACTTGGAGTTTGTGCTTTTCTCAGCCCAGGCCTCACAAAGCCTCTGCTGTGATATATTTGGAACAATGTGAAAAGAGGCTGCTAAAAATTTGGGATTATCATGTAGCTTCTGCCCCTCCCTGAGCAGCTGTGAACGCATTCGAGAGTAAAAATGAGAAGCTGATATTATTTGGAAATAGAAGCAAGCAGCGTGTTTTAGTGAAGACGAGTGTAGACATCTGTAATACATAAAACTATACCAGGACCTGCCCAGCTTGGAACTTAATGTGTTTTCAAGATCTTTTTCTTGCTTTTTAAAAATTCTCTTAAACCAAAATATGGACTAGTTCTGAGTTTATAAACACCTGGCCTTACAGCTCTGAGCTGCAACGCAGACGACTTGAGTTGCTGCGTTTTTACTTTTTCTGCTGGCCTTCTATGTGGCCTTGGGTGAATTGGTTCACTTCTGTGCTTTCATTGCCCTTTTGAGGGGAGGGTTGGTTTGAAAATGAACTCCTTTGCAAGGTGTCATTCATTAGCAATCTGACCATCTCCAATGACCAAGTTTCCACAACCTCTCTGGGCCCTTGCATCAGTTTGGCCATCCTCATGCTAAACTTTTCATTTCTGACTTTTAACCAGAATTTCATGTCTTGCTGCTGGTTTCCCGTCTCTTGTCCCATCACTGTGGGAAGAGGCCACTGCTGCCTCCTCCGAGCCGAGCGCACAAGTGCTGCGGCCGGGGTGAGGAGCAGCTCTCACCACGCACGGCACGCGGAGGAGAGCAACGGTGAATCTGGAGAGCGACGGCTGCCGAGCTCACGGCGTCTCTTCTGTTCTCTTGGCAGACAACGATGAGCCGCTCTTAAGTGGTTCTGGCGATGTTTCCAAAGAGTGCGCAGAAAAAATCCTTGAGACGTGGGGAGATCTGCTGTCCAAATGGTGAGTGGTAAAATCACGGTCTGAAAACGACAATTCTGAATATTCTCAGTCTGTTTTCTCCTTCTGCTCAGAGGTTTTGTTATTTCCAGAAGCCGGCTGAGATGGATTTAGTCTTCTTTCATCCCCATGACTCCCCTTATTCACTGGCTTCACGTTTTCTGATTTATTCAGGGAGTGTTTGAAATATTTTCAGTTTTGAGTGCAAGTTTAAATACCGTATAAAAATTCACGTATGCTGTCTCTTTAGGTGGTTCTCTCTTAAAATGAATATTTTACTCATCTCTGAGTTTCACTGGGATTTTTGTTAAAGAAAAACCTAATCCAAGTAGCATAAAAAAAGGCATCCCTTCCTTTGTCTTTATTTTGCACAGATCACTTCCAGTCCTCTTTGTAATTCTGATGTACTTCCCAGCCAGTTTTTCCTGCAGCTGTCATGTCTTAGGCACTGTAGCTTAAGAATGTGGGAGATTTGTACTTGGATAGCAAAGATGCTTTTCCTCCCCTGCAGGAAGATGCTGCGGAGCCTGCCAAGAAGGAAGAACATGGGCTCTTCTGGTTTTTTCCTAGAAAATGCCAATTTACAAGAAAAGCGTTTCTTGCCAGTCAAGTTGCTAATGCAACACCTGTCCTCCTTTCATGAAGGATCTTTTGTTCATCTTGAAGTAGCCTGAGCCGTTCTAAGAAACTGATGCTGATTATTGTGAAATTCAGTTGGTTTTTAGTTTACTCTTTTTTTCCCCGAAGGGGGCTGACAGGCACCACATCAGATGGAGCTCAGACGTGCTCCATCCCCACTCTGGCTTTAGGTGCTGCCTTCTGCTTCCTTGTGTCGCTGAGAAGCAGGGCAAGGGCTGTACAGCAAATCGAAGCTCTGAGGCACAGGACAGCAGAGATTAGAATAAGTTATGCACTTTAGACGAAAAGTATTGATGTGACCACTTAAACAGGATTCTCTTTAATTTAAAGTTATAACAATTTCACATTATTTTTTTCCATAATTACTTAGTACTGATTTGAATAAGTACTTTTGCACGAATATATTGAGCTAATTTGCTGGGAGAGTGACCATCAGCAATGGACAGTCCGTAAGCAGGGGAAGGCTGTGGGCAAACGAGATATGATCCCTTCGTCTCCTGGACGTGTAGAAACACCTTGAGCAGATGAGCTCTGTGCATCTGCTGCTGTGAGAGGGTCTCGTTGAACCTGAATTTGTTTGTAATTCTTCTGAGGGCTCAAAGACAACGAAGCCGCCTGACTGCATGCGGTGTTCTGGCAGCCCTGAGCGGGTACCGAGCGCTGCTGCTGGCACCGGCTCCAATAGGTGTTAAAGGGCTTTCCTTCTTAACTAAACCCCAGTATTTGGAAGTAATGATCCTTGAGGTTTTAACATAAGAGGATTCAAAATCATAAAGATCAGAGTTCACGTAGTCTTATGCTAGGTTTTTAGAATCCTGTAATTAGATTTTTATAGCAATTAAACATGCATTGGTATTTTGTGATTTCTAAATAATATTTGGCTCGTGTTTCCTAACTGCTGAGTCACACAATTTTTCTCCTTTCAAAATAGTTTGGAAGAACCTGGAAGTGTGTGGCTTTTAGTCTACGGCCATGCAGATCCTGTCTGTATTCATTTGAATTACTGTTGTGCTTACTCTGATCTGACACAAAGGCAAAGAAGTTTTATTGGCCTTAGCTGAATAACCACGTGAGATCCGTCACTCTGCGTCCTGCTTTCTGTCCTCTCCCCGGAGGTCCCTTGGCTGTGGCTCTGCAGAGCAGAACACGCTGCTGCACATATTCTCGGTTCGGTGCAGTTTGAGCCTGCGATCTTACACAGTGTGGGATCTGTCCTCCGGTTTTGTGCAGTGTTTTGGTTCGTTGAGCGGTTCATAACATATGTTTATATTATATTTAAATGTAATAGGAATCAAGGAAAGCGTTTGGAAAGTGCTTCTCCAAATCTGTTTTATTTCATAACTTGAATTTCACTTAATCTGGCAACATATGGACTGTCTTGAAATTCCTGTCATTTGACATGTCTGATGGTACACGTCAGTCGTTGCTCATGTACTCGGTTATTTGTGTTTGGTTGATAGTAACGGTCCCTTTACGCACACGCAGGCACCTCAACCTGAGCGTGCGGCCGAAGCCGCTGTCGGCGCTGGTGCGGAGCGGGGTCCCCGAGGCGCTGCGGGGGGAGGTCTGGCAGCTGCTGGCGGGGTGTCACAACAACGACCACCTGGTGGAGAAGTACCGCATCCTCATCACCAAGGTACAGTGCCTGTTTTTCACCTCTTTCCCCCCACGCACATCTGAAGGAACGAAAGCACAGAGGCCTGGGGGCGTGTACCCTCGCGCTGGAACGCTCCTGAGCGTATCTCCATACAGAGGATCAGGTAGCGAGGAGAATTCAGTCCCCTCGTCAACAAAAAGCCCTCACACGCAGGGCTGCTGGTGGCATTATCTCTATTTAGAGTGCTTTCTTTTTAGTAGTCCTGATTCTGTTTTGCTCAGATGAGTTCCGAGTTAGTTTGTCAAAAATTAGTATTCTATTAATTGCTTTCATAATTAACAGAGATTCAGGGAGCTCATTTCCTTTGCTTGTTTGGATTTCCTGAATGAAAGCTGAATTTTGCTGTATTGTCTTAACATTTATGCTAAAAATCCAACGCCAGTTAAAATCGCAGCCTTTTTTGATAGAAAAAACAGAACACTTTGGACATTTTTGCTCTAGACAGCAGCTTTTTAACTTATGTTGAATGCCGACCTCAGTAACATAGGAAAAGAAAATAATATATATACAGACATCATTCGGTGTTTCTCAAAGTTCTAGAGGAACAAATGGGTCACGAAATGTCCCTCCCTTAATCAGAAAACCAATCTGTTAATTTGGATTTGACCATTATAGGTATGTTGTATTTTAGTGCTTTCATCAAACATGCAAGTCTAGAAGGACTATATTAGAAATTATTAATGATGCAACTTTAGTACAAATATAACAGAAATTAATTATTCACCAGTTAAAAAGGCAGAACAACTGAATCAGCCTTTATGTATCTGTGTTCTGATGGCACAGATTCGTAAGGAGCAATTAAAGACCTTATTTTGTGGGCAAGAGGGCTTCTGAAATTAAACTCTGTTCCTGCTGGAATCATGCAGGAAGGATCCTACGTGATTTGAATGAATCATGTTAGATTAGCTAAAAATGTTTTGCCATAAGTACTTTCACACACTTATTGAATATAGAAGAAACTTGATCTGAATTTCTTCGTGGTGTTACATGTGTTGTAGAGCTGTAACTTGGATTTTATGGCGAATAAATCATACAAATAATGTGGAGGTTGAGTGCTCTGGCAAGGAGTGTATCACAGTTACTCCTGTTGTGTTGTTTTAATTGCCTAGTGAGTCGCTGACAGTGTCACTTGTTCCTCTGTTTCAGTGTTTTGGTATCAGAATGGAAAAGATGATCTCTTTGTGGCACAGTTGGTGACACATACTGCTACTATTTGTGAGCTAGAAAGGCATCGTGTAACGATTCATTTTTAAATCTGTGAAACCTTTCCACTCGTTTGCATTTGGCAGAGACAAAGGAAACAACCTGGATCTAATGTACTGGGAGCAGCTCTGGAGAGGCAGCGGCAGGCAGGCGGGCTGGCCAGCGCCGTGTTCTGCACAGGACCGGCCGCCCCGGTGCTCGCCAGCACCGACACTAATGATGGAGTAAAACAGGGAAAGAAAACGAGCACTGAATGAGCGTTCTCAGCCGAGGCGTGTGCTGGACTGCCCGCCTGCGGCAGCAACCAGCTCAGGAAGATGCTGTCTCCTAAACCTGGACGCACCTCTTAGCCCATTGTTGAGGCTGCCGGCCTTGTTGTGACTGAAATGGCAACGGCACCCGAACGTCTCTGCAGACGGGCAGATGGGTGCTGGGAGGGAAGTCTCTGGTTGGTTTGCAGTGGAACTGTGATTTCTTCAATTGCAGGCAGCGGAACAAGCGTGAGGTTTCAAAAAAGGTTATCGGTGTGGAAGTAAGAAAGATGCAAATAGGCAAAGAATACACAATTATTTGTGAGGCTGATGGGAACTTGAATTCAAGACCCAGGAAACGTTTGCAGACCCATTGTATATAGCATATGCTAACAGGAAAAGAAGTCTGGATTGTCCTTTGGCCTTCATTTATTAAATTTTCTTGCCTTTTATAGATTTTTTTGACAATTTAGTAGTTCTAATGTGACTCTTACTGCTCTGAAAACACCAGCTCAGTTATAGTCAGTATGCAGCAATGCGGGAGTAAACATGTCTGGGGAAAAAATATTTGTTAGTTGTGTGAAGGCAAGGGTCTCTTGCAATATATTGCTTTGCCATCCTTGTAATGCTTCACCATGGTTTTGCTTGTCAGTAATCCACGTTCATCTCTGGCAAGCGAGCAGTGATGTGCGTTACCAAGCGTTGAGGATGGTTTGTGTGAGAGCTGCTGTGCCGTAGTGCAGCAGCACAGCGGTGGGTGCAGAACCTTTGCTCTCCAGTGCAGGCGATGCCGCGAAGGCGGGTTGAGCGCCCCTGCTCCAGCGCCCCTGCTCTCTTCACATTGACCTCTGTTCCTGTAGCTGCATTTAATTTCCGTCAGGCTTTTCGTGACTCCGTGTGGCAGCACAGTCCCAAATTAATAAGGGTCTGTGGTGGCAGCTGCTTCGAACGCTTCTGGCCTCTTCCAGGGATTCTTCTCCCTTGTGAGCAGGGCGGTGGATGCAGGAGCCCCAGGATTTCTTGTGGTGTTTGCCTCCCTGTGCAGTTCTGGCCCCGGGTGCTCGGCACATCTGTAGGTTTTGCTTTCTTTTGCAAATTACCTGCTGCACGGGTAGTTCCTTATGTACCGTTGATGTGTGGCTACTGAATGATTGAAAAGGAAACATCTTTTGTTGTGTTCTGCCACTGAATGCTGTGTCTGGGTCTCTTCTTGAATCTGACTTGCACCTCAAGGTGTGCACATTGCATTCTAGTCATCATGACAGTATTAATTATTTGCTCCTTATTTCTTTGCTAAACATGAGCTGGGTTTTTTATACTCTGTGCTTTTGTTATTGTAGTAGTGTCTAAATTTCACCATTGTAGTGCTTCCACAAATTACTTCTGAGAATTTGCACACCATCTGTGTGCAGTAATAAAGCTTTCAGCAGCTCCAGATTGCCGCGCTCGTGCTGGGGAGTGTGGCTGAAAGCCAGCCCGATGAATTAAGGTCATGTCCCTACTGGGGACAGAAAGCAAACTCTAGGTAAAACGATCTAGACAATCCCTTTGAGAGGCATCTGCTCCCGGTAGGACTTTGGCAATCATGGTTATGGCTGTAAATCTTCAGGCTTCCAGCCTCTCAGAGGCGGGAGGAGAGACAAGGGGACTCGGGCAAGGTATTAACGGGCACCTGCAGGAAAATACTTAATGATGGAAAGCATTGTGGAGTAGAAAACTTGTGAAGCAAGCCACACGGCTTAAAAAAACCCCAACAAAACAAACAGCAAAAAACACACACAAAAAAAAAACCCAAAAAACAAAAGCAACCCCTCAGAAAACCAGGATACAAAGCAAAATAGACAGTAGCCACTTTTCAGACGAGGTTTTACAAAAGGTTCAATGCAATCTCTCAGATCAGTGGCGATCTCAGCGGAGGAGCACTTCATAACACCAACATTTTAGGAGCCTGACATTTACAATATTGAGGAGAAAATAAAAGGTTTTAGCTATAGGTCTGTGTGGGAGGAAGTAATGTTGAAAGGAGAAAAAAAATACAAACTGTTGTGCCAGATAAATGCACTATATTAAGCAAATTATGACATGAGAGGGACATACATCTTGTGGCACAAATAAAATAAAGTAATCCGGTGGCGGCAGGAGTATCCTGGAATGTTGCCCTGGGGTCACCGTTTCTGGTAGAGACTGTGGGCCTGCTAAGAAATTAATTTGCTCCAGTTTTGCTTATAGCAAGACTCTTGCTGCCCACTTCCTCATCTTCCCACTGTTGTGTCTCCCCGAGCGGAGGATACAGTACACAGAAGCTCTACCAAATATACTCATCTGGCTTGGTGCAAATGATACTAGTTTTTAATGAAGAAATAGATTAAAATGTCACTACCATTATTTGATGGAATGTGTTGCTTCATCAGCAGCATAAAATGTAACAATGCTTTAGCTGTGGGTGGTTAACACGTATTTTCCACTTCTATCACAATCACATTTCCATATGTTCATATAAATTAAGAAGAATACATTTAATTTTCAGGAGTACAAAGAGCCATGATTGTGTACAATCAACTGAAATGGAACCTGCTGTCCATCCGTGAATCCCGGTGTAGGAAGGATGGTGTAGCTGTGCTGTCGATGTGCTTGAACCTCGACATCCCTTGTTTGATTAGTTTCGATCACGTGGTGATAAAAGTTTAATTATCTTCTGCAAGCAGTAGGTTTCCCAAGAGTTCTCATTGTAACTTTGAACGATTTCTTGAATACTTTTCAAAGTCTTAGATGAGGTTTTATTGTATAAGTGGGAGAAGTCTCTGCGACACGGAAATATTTTCAGTGTCTCACAGCCCTCAACCACCTGAACCAGGCGGTTTCATGTCCGGTGGTTCACCTGGTGGCGCTTGGCCGAAGAGATGGTGAGTCCGTCTCCAGTCACCTCCCGGTTCAGTTTCGCGCCCTTGGGCCACATCGGTCCGGGCTCTGGCGCAGGGAGAATTACCGGAGGCATCGCTGCTTTGGTGGGTGTTTGGAGCAAGCAGGACAAGTTGGCATGAACGTTGAATAGTTAACACTCCCAGCTTTGGAGAAACAATAGAATGTCAGTTAAAGGAAAAA
The DNA here is from genome assembly GCF_964273445.1 of Streptopelia decaocto. Taxonomy (NCBI): domain Eukaryota; kingdom Metazoa; phylum Chordata; class Aves; order Columbiformes; family Columbidae; genus Streptopelia; species Streptopelia decaocto. The sequence goes on from NC_138672.1 coordinate 10,721,657, forward strand.
ACAGCCCGTCTCTCCTACAGAAATACCTGTCAGCTGGGTACAAGTTAATCTTGTAATAAAGATCGAACCAGTGAGGAGTCTTGATGCATCTTTTGCTTCAAAATTTCAGCAGCTAGATATTATTCTGGTCATTCTCGCTATTTCCAATACCACCTTGGTTTTATATCTATGATACACTTAAATATCAATGTATGTTATTTTCGTAAAGATGTTTATAATGTGTCTGTTCATGCCTAAGGATCCAGAAATACTATTTGAATCAATTGGTATGTAAGTCATTCTCTGCTTTGGAAAGGTAGATCGTTTTTCCTGCAATGATTCAATCATAGCTTGTTTTCTGTATAACCACAATACCCTTCCCTAAATTTAATTCAAAGTTTGTTTCCTAGCTACAGTTCTCGTACTTCCATTGCCACAATCAGGAACACCATGAATTATAACAAAACTGAAGTATGATAGTGAGGGGATCTTTGAGGGGTAAAGATAGGGCAGAATAAACAAGCTTTTGTTCTCAGGCTTTTGCATGAGAATAACTAAAAATCTGCCAAGTCATGCTGTTGTCCAGCAGAGATTTTGGACCAACACTAGTGTATTTTTTTTAACTCCATGCCAGCTAAAATCCCTAGCGTTGCAGTGTGATTGCTGTGGGATCCGTCCTTTTGCCTGCACTTCATTTCTCATTAGGTATCCCACAAAATGTTTCACTTAGCTTGACTGAACCCTTGGGTCTGTTGGTATAGGTTGAATTCAGTGTCTGGACTTGCTTGTAGGGACGCCAGTTGTGCGCTTTCATTTTTAACAAAAGGAGGTTAATTGCTGAAGAGCCTTCCTGCAGTCTCTTACTGGTTTGGATGGTTCAAGGACCAGTTCCCGTAGCGATGGGCCTGTCCTGGGCTGTGGAGAAGTCTGGAATGTCAGTTGGAGAATGAGCTTCCACATACCATGGAAAGGTGTTTTCCAGCATGTCAAGTGAGTCAGGCTCTCTTGACAAGCAAGATATGAGGATCCTGTGCTGCCATCTTCACCTGGGATGCATCAGAGAGGTTTTTCTGGTTAAATACGCGTGATGGTATTAGCTTACGGTGTGAATACAAGGTTAGGCGCTGTGTTGTGAATCGCATGTTTGTTCTCTGAACGTCGTGTTTTCTAGTCTGTCCTGGTGTAGGCTGTGCCGGGACTGTCGGGGATGGCGATGCCTTTGCGTCCCGTGTGTGTGTACACGGGAGGCGCTCACCCGCCTGGCCAACGTCTGGATTACTGCTGGGACGCAGTTCTCAGCTTTGCCCTTGGTTTCGGGTGTCTCCTAAACACCACACACTACACCTGGAATAAAGACACCCGTATTCCAGAATAAGTATTTCCCAAACGGGCTTGGATGGAAAAGCCTTAAACGATGACTAAATGTTTAAATTCCCGTCCTTGCTCCGTCCGGTTGTCATTTGCCGCGCAGACAGGTGCTGAGAGGAGGAGCCGGGGTGCGGTGGGTGTCTGTCTGTCTGTCTGCAGGAGCAGGGCGTGGGTGTGTGTCTGTCTGCAGGGCCGGGCTGTGCCAGGGCAGGGCTGCCCGCCGGGAGCGCCGGGAGCCCCTTTGTTTTCCCGGGGTCGCGCCGGGTGAGGCACCTACCGCCATCGGCCCCCGGGGAGATCGGCCCCCAGGGCGCCGTGCGCGGAACCCGCGTTCGGGCGCTGCCGCTGCCGGCCGGGGGCTGCGGCCCCGCTCCCCGCCGGGTCCCCGCCGCGCCGCGCCCTCCCCCGCGCTCCTGCCCGCCTCCCTCCCCTTCCTCCCGCCGTCCCCTCCCCCCGGCTCCGCATCGCCGCGGCCGGAGCACACGCCGCCCGTGCCGGCGCTCGGCCGAGGATGCTCCCGGGCTTTTGTTCCCCCGCGGCAGGTAGGGGCCGGGCGGCGGGGCCGGGCCGCGCCCCGGGCCGGGCGGGGGCGGCGGGGCGGCCGGGGGGCCGGAGCGGCGCGGGCCGGGAGAGGCGGCGAACAAAAGCGTCGTGCAAAATGGAGCCAGGAGAGGAGGGCTGGACCCCTTCCCCGCCGCGCATCCCTCCGCATGGATGGCCGGCGGCGGGGCTTTTCGCCCGGAAAACCTCCCCGCGCTGCCCCGCGCCGAGAGCGGGGGAGGCGGCGCAGCCGGAGCCGGCGGGAGCGGGGGCAGCGGCGGGGAGCGCTGAGCAGGGCGTGGGGATGGAGGTGAGAGAGGGAGGAGAGGCGGTTCTGTAAAACACTTTCCCCTTCTCTTCTGTCAGCGTTTGGGAGGACTCTCGTCCTGGCTCGGTGAAGGTTCCTTCTCCCTCTTCCCCCAACCCCTCTTCCCTCCTTGACGAGGCAGCCCACCCAGGGGGCTTGAATATCAGCCCTGTGCCGGGTGCGAAGTTGCTGACATGACGGCTGCCGGGTCCCGGTGCAGCGGTGGCGGCGGGGAGCCGGATTTAAAGGGGAATTGTGCTGCAGACAATGCACAGCAGCAGCATCTGGAGCGGCCCTGGGGACCGGAGCTCTGGTTTTGACATTGCTACACACACAGCACCAGCCGCAATGACAGCAGCTGCCTGGAGTGGCTGCAGGCAGCAGGCAGGAGCATGAAGTAAAGAGATCACTGCAGTGCTCAAGATGAACTCCTCTTTGGTTGGCAACCAGAGTGGCCGGCCGTTCTGTCTCCTGGCCATTAGCTATTTGGAGACCATCAATTTTTGCCTCCTGGAAGTGGTTATTATTGTGTTCCTCATGGTCCTGATTATTTCGGGCAACATTATTGTGATATTTGTCTTTCACTGTGCACCTCTGCTGAACCACCACACCACCAGCTACTTCATCCAGACTATGGCGTATGCTGACCTCCTGGTGGGCGTGAGCTGTCTGGTGCCTTCTTTGTCTCTGCTGCACTACCCTATTGTTTTAAGTGAGTCCTTGGTTTGCCAAATCTTTGGTTATGTGGTATCGGTGCTGAAGAGCGTCTCCATGGCCTCTTTAGCGTGCATTAGTATTGACAGATACATCGCCATCACGAAGCCGCTGACCTACAACACGCTCGTCACCCCATGGAGACTTCGGATCTGCATACTGATCATTTGGCTGTACTCCTGCCTGGTCTTCCTCCCCTCCTTTCGCTGGGGAAAGCCTGGATATCACGGGGATGTGTTTCAGTGGTGTGCCAGTTCCTGGAACACCGACCCCTATTTCACCCTCTTCATTGTGGTGATGCTCTATGCCCCAGCCGCTTTCATCGTCTGCTTCACGTACTTCAACATCTTCCGCATCTGCCAGCAGCACACCAAGGAGATCAACGAGAGGCGGGTGCGCTTCAGCTCTCAGGACGGGGAGGCCGGGGAGGCGCAGCCCTGCCCGGACAAGCGCTATGCCATGGTTCTCTTCCGCATCACCAGTGTCTTCTACATCCTCTGGTTGCCCTACATCATCTATTTTCTGCTGGAGAGCTCCAATGTCTATAGTAACCGCATCGCGTCCTTCTTGACCACTTGGCTTGCCATTAGCAACAGTTTCTGCAACTGTGTTATTTATAGTCTCTCCAACAGTGTCTTTCAGAAGGGGCTTAAGCGTCTCTCGGGGGCTATTTGTGCCTCTTGCGCTAGACAGAGGGTGGCTAAGGACTCCTCTACCTCTAGGAGCAAAAGATCTTCCAATGGATGTCATGTCTAAGACTCCTATCAGCTGGACTGGGAAGTGCAGGGACAATTCTGTAAATTGCAAAATAAGTTAATTATGATTTTAAGATGTCCAGATTTGCAAAAAGGTTTATGAGAAATGCTGCTGACATAGAAGAATCAGGAGCACATATCATTGTGGTTTCACTTCAAAAGGTTATTGCTGTGGAGGAGGCTGTGGAGTTTCACCTCCATGTGCATTTTTAAGAATAAAGCTGTATCTTGACACTTACCTCTCCAGCTGGTGTGACTGAATGGAGTGGGTGTCTGAGAGCTTCGGCAAAATGTAGTCTTTCTTACAGCTTTACTAGGTTCTTTTGAGATTCGTGCTTCACATGCAAATGATAGAGCTGAAGTGGAAATGTCACAGTATATGGTATATTACAGGGATTTTTTTAATATATGCCAAAGTATATTGACACAATGTTCCAGCGTTGTACAGAAGGGGCCAAACAATTTGTTTTCCAGTGCTACCTAGACAGGACTTCTAGAGCAGTAGTGAACAATGTGAACGTTTTAGTGTGAGCGCAGAGTTTCCCTGAGCCGTGAGCGCAGCGCTGTGACCTGAGCGGCTGCACGCTCAGCACCGATCCGGCTGCGCGCCCGCTGGGGACGCGCGTGTGCGATGAGCCTGGCGTCTGCATGCGCCTGTTTGTTGTGAAGTTACAAGAAAAACCTGCATCAGACCAAATTTAGCAGTTAAATAAAATGTGTTTTGATAAGCTAAGAGAAAATATATGTTGCTTTATGATACCAGAGTTGTGGCAGCTACTCAAGGATGATGCCAACATGTGAAAATTATTCTCCAACCAGTGGAGAAATGCCACGGTTTTGTATGTGGAAATTTTCTCAAGAACAACTTTAAAAATAACATGTCCCTTTTTTTTTTTTTAATCTAAATTCTTCTGATATTTTACATACTGGAACTTAAGGGGAAAGGAAAGAAAACAATTGTCTTCTAAACAGCTAAGGGAACTATGTTGTAAATTTAACTGTAGTATTTGAGTTATTCATAAGTGCACAGAGCTAAATCAGCGACATTTTTCTTCAGCCTTCATGGGATTAAAGATGGTTCGAATATAGCAGGAGCTAAATCCCATTGGCAAACGCGTATCTAACCGGTCAGAGGCAGGATCTGAGAAACAAAATCTCATTGACCGCAGCTTTTTCAAGCTAGCTTAGATGGAATATTTTTTGAGTACTGTAATGCTGTTAAGAAGGCAGTATGGCCCTCAAATTGCTTAGTTTTCCTAAAGAATATCCTTTTACTGATGCCTTGTTTGGAAAATGAAAGTGAACCGTGTGTTTCCGTACGGATGGATTACAGTCTGCATCGTCTGCTCTCCCCGCCCCTGGTGCCGGGGGGTCCTCGCACCCCAGCTCTGCTCCCAGAGCAGGTTTTACACTGGTACAGGGGGATTCTCGCAGAATTAGGAATGCAGAAATACTAGGGAAGAGTAGTTTGAGGTTTTTTAGAATTGGGGTAATTCTCTTGGCCAAAGGGAAGACGCTTGTTAAATGGTTTCAGGTCTACTGTTAGAGATCAAGATCATCCTCTTTCCTGTACTCTCCGCTGTCCCTGCCGCGAGCACAGCCGTTCCCTCCCCTGTGCTCTGTCTGCGGGCTTTGCCCCCCAGGATTCCTGTTCCTGGGGAGGACGGGGCAGAACCCCCACTCTTGCTGCCCAGTTTTGGTTTGAGAGCCCCGTTACAGGGCACGTCTAAGTCATATCTCAGTCTGCTTTCCATTTACTTCATCCATAGTTGAAACCTCTCAAGTTCCTCCTTAGTTCATCTGAAATTTTAAGAACAAAAGTATCTAAACCCCGAAGCCTTCAGGAGGACGTTTCGTGTTACCTGCCGCACTAAAGCAGAGCGGGGCCGGGGCTGCCGGGGCCGGGGCTGCCGCTGCCGTCCTGCCCGGCCGCGGCACGGGAGGCTTGTTCTGCAGAGCTCCTGCATCGCGACTTTGAGAGACACAACAGCCGGGGGGGTGAGTCACTGCTAAACGGTGTAATAAGCCCACAGCACATCGGCTGCCTAATTGTTCTCAAGGGTTCTGTGGGTATTATGGCAAAGTTGGGCTTTGGGGAACAGTTTAAGGCTTTTAGTCACTAATATCAAAGCCTCTGTGTGTGGTATTTTTGGAACAGCCTCTCAGGTAAACTCCCAATAGCTTTTCTCTGGCTCTTCACCTTATCTAAGATTTCCAAGTCTTTGAAGTGATGCAATCTATCATTAAAATAGCATTCGATTAAATTTAATAGAAGAAAAGAATCTGCTAGGACTAAAATCCTAAAAATGGCCGTTTGAGGTTTAAGTGGAAGCTGGAGAGCAAAGACTGTTGTTTTTTTTTATTTTGTGGCATGGATAGAGGTTTAATAGGAGCATTGTGTGCTGGGTTTTGAGAGTATGGAAGAGTTTAACGAGTGGCGAGGGGTCTCGAGCGTGGCGTAGGAACTGAAGTGGAGGTGGAGCTGAGCGTGGCGGGCGAGGCGCAGGTGCGGGTCCACACCTGCTGCTGGTGTTGGTTTGCCCGTTCCCGACAGCCAGGCCCTGGTTCCGCCGCCTTGCTCTTCTCACAGTCTTCATCGGCTCAGGTGGTTCCTGTGAGAGGTGAAAACCAGAACCTGGAAGCCTCTTAGAGACGAGGACCAAAAGGAGGTGCGGGCAGTCGATGCGGTTGAGTTTCATCCTGTGTTTTACAGACACTTTTAAAATGTTGCCTCAGTAGTTTAGTTTTTGTGTAAAATATTTCTATTTTTTATCTGTGTTAATTTATTGACTTTTTTTTTAAATTAAATCACTTTTTTTTGTCCTGTAAGTTAATTTAATGTCGATTTAGGTTTGTATGTTATTAGTTGTTTTAAATGTTCATAGCATTTGAGTTTGTTCAGTAAAATCGCATGGGGGTGAATCTTGCTCATGGTGCCAAGTGTGGAAGAAATGCACGTCCTGTGTCCCACAGGTGACGGGAGGCGCAGTCCGTGCTGTGGATCGTTAGGCAGCAAACTCTCCAGTTGGATCATGTGCATCACGGTACATAGAGGGCTAATCCTGTCCTGTCTTGGACCCAGTTGTGCCTGATGCTTCAGAACTTGGTGTCAGGAGCGTTGCGCGGCTGAATGCCGCACTGTGGAGAGCGCAGAAACCAAACTGCATCTTCATAGAAATTGTGGTTTTGATGTGATTAAATGACCACATTTTAAAGTTCCATCTCAAGACCTTTTTTGTAATTATTTGTGTTATCTGCCTCACTTTCAAATGCAGCTGCTGGAAGGTTCCATTGCAGTGCCATGGGAAGGGTTTCTAAATGCACAACTTCTCAGAAGGTGAAAATTTGCTTCATCTAGAAGTTGTTTTGGTTTTTTGAAGTTGACTGGAAGTCCGGGTGTCATTATATTGTCATTTTTCCAAATAGGTGGGGAGAAAATCCGTGAAATATTTATTTTTTTTTAATAATCTGCAATCAAGTGACTATTTTTTAACTGAACAGGAATCTTTTGTGCGAAACAAAAGCTTTGCTGTTGTCTGCTGTTACCTTTCTTTAATTAAATGCTATAGTTCCTGCAGTCTTTATGTGTTATTAGGGGTTTTGTACTTGTTTTTAAGCTTCTCACCGCTCAGAAATCAGTTTCTGCCGTTGGGATTCTGGCCGGGTCGGTGTCACAGCGCCCAAGGGCTGCCTGCAGGATCTGTCCCACATCTTAGACCAGAAGAAGGTGGTCAGTGCTTTAACAACCATGGTTCTTAGGCAGGAATACCTGAGCATAGGGGTCTGCATTCAGACATTACAAACTAAAGACCCATTTAAAATTTTTCCAGTTACTTTATTCCACTATTGTAGGTTATTTTCATAAGAGGAGGCAGAGATTTTGGAGGACTTCTGCTGTTTTAACACATCTGTTATTCTAAGTACTTGAAGCACCCACTGAAGCGTTTGCCCTGACCTGCTCCTTATTTTGTTGTTTAGTTTAGAAACCTTTTTCTTCCCTTCTGTGACTCTGCAGGATACGATGACACGTCCTTTCTGTGGTGGCATTCGGGAGAAACTTGACTTTCACCTCAGTGCCAACCCCGTCTGAAGTTGGCAGAGCACACGTGTGTCAGTGACGCTGCTGAGATCCAGCAGCTCTAAAGGCCTCTGTGATTTTTATGCTTCAATGGGGGAATAGTTGCCCTTCAGAGTTAAAACTTAGTGTGTATAAAACCAGACACAGTTGTATTTAGAGAAAGAAACTGAAAGCTGCAGGCGGTGGAAACAAATGAAACCTCTGGGCAGATGTGCCCGTGCTGCCGGTGGACAATGGAGTATTTCAGTTGGGTCGTATCCCTTACAACATGTTTTTAGCAGGTGGAGTTTAAGCTCCTCGGGGCTCCCGCCGCAGACCCTCCGGTTCCTCTCAGGTACAAGGGCTGACACCGGCCTGCGTCGCGCTCGACCGCCCGAGGTGCTCCAGCAATAGGGAAATAATGTGAGGCAGTTTTAGTCAGCTTTTCAGGGTTGTTTTCTGTGACACAAGGTTTTCTAGACAGGTGCAGTGTTTTCCTTCCGCAGGCAGCTTTGCTCGTGGTTCTTCATGCGATAGTGACTTCTGCCACCTTTCAGTTTTTATTCCCATTGCAGAGTTTGAAACAAACCGCAGTCTGTGTCTGCTCTACACGCCTTTAGTGGTGGTTGCAAATGGAAACGTTTGCGGATTTCACCCACATCTTATTTGGATCTCTTGAGCTTTAGCCATTAATGAAAATGTTAAAGTAAGTTTCATTCCTGCATCCTGATCCAGGTTGTTCTGTTTACAGCCTCTGGTGTACTTGAGCCAGCTGTCCAGTCTAAACTGATTCTCTAGCTGTGAATTTGTGGTGATTTAATTGAGAAACAAGTTGTTGAAGCTGGCGATGGCTGCCCCGCGTTGCTCTGCGCCGCGGGCGGGACGGACAGGTCGGCTGCTTGGTCCCGCTGCTTTCTTGGTAGAAAGTTGTAGGATGAAGATGGTGATTTTGTGAGTCAAAGCTTTGGCTTCTCTCCGGTGGTCATTACTGGAGATCCTTTAATTAAAGAGTTAAATAAGTTCAAGCGACTCCTTGTAAAGATGAACTCAAGTCTTGCTGTGCATATGCGAGTCATTCTTAAACGTTACGAAGATCACGTGATACAAGCAATCAGATGCTTAATAAACCAAGTCATTACTTTTACGGTAAATTGAAAAAAAGTTCTTCTGGGATTTCAACTGTAAATGAATCCTTAAAAACCAATAATTAGATTAGTAAAGGATGACGTTTTAATATGCTGGCAGGAATATAGAGGGATTTGTCAGGGAAAGCAAAACCAGACTTTGCACTAAAGTGGCTTAGGCATATTTATAGTGCTAGTGATTTTGTGTGTGTGTGCGTGTGTGTGAAATCTTTGGACTATTTTAATATAATGTAAGGCTTTGAGCTTTAGCTAACTCAAATTGCTTGTTTTATGAAGTTACATTAGTACCACACTGTGAAGTATTTTTAAATATTAGCATTACTGAGTATTAAAAGTATTTCATAAGAACATTTTTTAAACATTTTCTGTAGATGCTGTCAAAGGAATTGATGTTTAGTGTACAAAGAAATAAAACCCTGAGGGCTGAAAGGTACCTGTATGTTTCTGATCACCTCGGTTTTTGAGGGGTTGGGTATTTCTTGAGGTTAAATTGTTGTCATTAAAACTTACTAAAAATCCTGGTGCAGCGAATCCTTTCAGCTGCCCGAGCGCGGCGTTACCTGCAGCCACGCGCCCGACCTGGCGGGAAGGATTTGCAGTCGCGCGTGTTGTCTTCACAGACTTCGGTCTTTAGCAATGCTGTACAGCACAGTGGTTTGCAAGTTCCTACGCTGATAAATTTCTCTCCATATGTAACCTTTGAAATCTAGTTTCTATTGTAACTCTAGCATGTAAACACTAGATTCAATTTTGTATTTCTCTAATGAATGCAACAGGATGGAAACGAGTTTGCAATTGCTAATTGCTTTTTTACTGTTCTTAATACTCGTGGGTATGTATTTTCTTCAGGGATTTCAAAACTGTATTAGTACCTTTTTAAATAGTTTTTCCCACGTGCTGTTTACAGTGAAGGCGCGAGCTGGGCGGCTGTGCCTGCATGTGCTTTAGGGTGTTGATGGGGCGGCCGGACCTCGAAGGGTGCTCGTGCTTCTTGCGTCCCGCTCGCTGGCCGCGCCAGCGGGACCCGCGGGGAGGGTGTTTCCGTGCGTTCTGCGGAGATTTGACCTTGTCGGAGGGTCCTTCTGAGTTTTGGTTGGGAGACAGTCCAGCTCCTTCCACGGGGAGCGTGACACTGCTGGTTCTTTGCTGAGTTCCAGTGAAAGGGCCAAGAATAGACAAAATCACACGTAAGAAAGCAGATGTGTTTGTTTGTAAGAACTTTGTGCACCTTTTAATGCTGGAAATTATTTCGTATTAAAAGATGAAAGAGGTGTGAGTGTGAAAGCCCTGCTGCGAAGAACTACGGAAAGGTCCACCCAAGCAGATGAGAACAGCAAACGGGTGGAGGATCCAGCCCGAGACGGTACCGCCGTGCTTGGTTCTGACCCGCGGGTGCCGGGGCTGCTCGGGCCCGCAGCTTGGCCGGGAGGGAGCTGGGGACCATGGTGCTGGACACGCAGAGCGGCTGAGGAGAGAAAGGGCGCTTGTCCTGGCTCCAGAATTACCTGGTTTGTGCCAACTCCAAGTGTTAAATGCAGGGGAGAGGGGGGACTCCTGCCCTGTTGTTTTAAGACGTTTCTGTAGCTGATACTTCAACTAAGACTAATAATAAGAAAAACTACAGTTGAGCCAAAAATGACAAATGTTACTGATTTAAAATAATACTTGGATATTTTAAAATATTAAATGCAACTAGATAAATTGGAAGCATGTAAATATCTGATTCTAAATCTTTGCATTCTTTCCAAGAGGTAATTTTGCTATGAGCTATTGAATCTCAAAGAAATGTATTATTCCCTTAGAGACGGTCTGTACCCCAGCTGTGTCACACATCTCTTGGCTTGTTTCCTTTTTGCTGTAGCTGTACATACGTATTTGTGTGCACTGTGTGACCGGACAGGGACTGCCCTGGTAAATTGCTTGTTTTAAAACATATATATACATATAAATACATATATATGTAAAAGACACATGTGCGTATGTATTTTAAAAGAACTAATTTAACACGGCAGTAATTGTCCGGTCACGCAGTTTAGGGCTTTGTAAAATATGTAATTTTAAGAATGTCAATGTGGTTCTTACTGAATTTTCTAAACACTTTTCTGAGTCTGTTATCAGCACATCCCATCCTAAGAGAAACTGCACATTTCTCAGTGATTGCTCCACCGCTTACATTTTTTGTCTGCCATTTGTTCTGGATTGATGTATCTTGATACTCCTAAAATTTCAAGGGCTGTTGGCGCATTTCACATAGCCTGGGATTGCCTGTTCTCCAATGTATGGATCATGCATCGACAGTACTAAGTAGCCTTACTGTTTTGCCTAAACGCCTAGCTAATTTATTGAATATTCTCTCTAAAGAGAGGTCTCTGGAAGGGGTAGCGTATTTTAGGACGCTCCTTCTCTTTAAAGGGAAACTCCGAATTGAATAGCAGTACTTGTTGATCAGTGATATTATTGTAGCCAAAGGATGCATGGGTGGTTTCATAGGAAGTTTTTGCTTCGAGTTTCTTGACGAAATGTAGTGTTCTACAGAGCTGTGTGGAGAGCGTAGTTTTTTATTCTGAAATGCACTTGTACACTTTATTTGAAAGGTCTGAATGGATCATAAATACATTTAAGAAATAAATGATACGTCACATGTTTTCACGTCTTGTCTGGGCTGGCTCGTGTGTCGCTCTGACGGGGGTGGGTTCGTTTGGCAGCGGGTGGGTTTATTCGCTGATCTCGGTAGCTCTGAATAGTCTGAGAGAGCAGGAGAGCCCGGCCGCGCTTCGCTCGGCTCCGCCGCTCCTCACGGAGCCACTGTGGGCAAACTCCGCTCTGTAATTTTCCTGTGGGAAACTTGAGCCCTAAAAGGAAACGAACTCAGTGAAATGGCTGCATATCACAAGGGATTCACTTTTATTTTTAGAATTGCACTATATTGCCATATTTGGACTGAAAGTATGCTGGATCAATGCGTTATTGTATCAAATTGCAGCGGTCCTGAATTTGTCTACATTATTCAGGTTTTTTTCCGCAAGTACTGTGTATTTGTGCATTTCTCAGTTGTGCCAGCTCCAGGTAACACGTACGTTCTGCAGACAGCAGTTCTTGTGAGCAGTTCACAGTGCATTGCTTCCAAAGTGGGTTTGTGATGTTTCCTTAAGGTCTTAGTAACAGGTGTAATTCTTATGGAAACCTCACAGTGGTTTGGTCGAAGACAAATGCAGGAATGTGTAGAAGTCGCTGTAAATATTGCTTATTGAAAGTAAACCTGGGAATGCTACCAACCTGCAGAACAGACGCGGTGGCACGGTGTCCTGCTAATGCTGAAAACAGCTATCGAAAGACCTTTTAATGTTTTCGGATGTACTCAAAATGTGCAGATCTGCTCAAAACGGCTTCTCCCCGTTGTGTAATATTACGCCTGCCGCTGCCTGTGGGAGCTGCGGGGAGCGCTGGCCCTGCGGGTGTCGGGCGGGCGCTGGGCCCGACCCGCTCGCCGGCTGCGCCAGGAGATGCCGCTGCGGATCTGGCCCTGGGCGAAGCAGGAACGTTCCGCCCGTCCACTGAGTCGCTGGGTCCTTCTCACTGTCACCTCTGACAAGTAACTTGCGAGGTCAGTGGGACCTTCCTAAGAAATAATTGCAATGTGAAAATGGCTGCCGTGGTGGTAAGAGCGAGAGCCAGGCGGTTTGGGTTGTGCGGTGGATGTGTCGGTGACTCACCCAGGGAGAACCACCCGTGTTTTGGATCATTCTGGGGTGAGAGCAGGAGGAGTCTGAAGTTGGGACTGCACCATTTGTCCATTTTCATGTCATTTGTGAAGTCAACCTGTGTCCAGGCAAAGCCTTCATGTTTCCTGCCCCCACGGGGTTTCCCCAGTTAGCTGGTGTTGATCTTTGAGTGCTGAGCCTTTTCCAGCAGGAAACCGCCTGCTCTTCTCTGCAGATTTATTTCAGATTGCCTTTTTCCACCGCAGACCCTGCTCCTTCAGCAATTCTTTGCTGTTGTTTCTTTACTCTCTTGGATTTAAGCAGGGGATTAGGAGGAATAAACCTGATCTGCTGAAAGCTGTGGGTAGATCAGCCCCATGCAGAGGTCCTAGGAGCTCCATCTCTTCTGTGTTTTTAATTGTGGCTTAAGCTACAGAAAAAGCTTCTAAAGTAGCACAGTGTCAGTGCGAAGAACTGCATGGTGTGGTCTGCAGATCCTGGGATGGGCCCGGGACATCATAAAAATACAAGGAAAGTGGCTTTAAGCGTGTCCAGTTTAGGATGCAGGAACCAACGTGCTTTTATAGACAGGGTATACAACAGATGAGGTTTTATCTGCTGGACGGCATCCTGGTTTCCATAATTACTCACGTAGTTTCTTTTTAAATCAAGCAGAGAGGAAGGTTTCAGTATCACTCCTTTAATATTTTAAAGTGCCTAGAAGAGAGGGAGGAAGGGTATGTTTTTAGTCTGAGCGTCTACATTTTCCTGCTTTCCTTTGAGCACTGAGCTGTTGTGAGAATTTTAATCTCCACTGCGCTTGCCTCAGTTCTCATGGCTCTTTTCCATTCTGTTTTCTTTACTACTTTCTTTTTCTTCCTGTCATTCTTAGCTTTCTATTTTTCAATCTCAGTTGGTGAAGGGTGTGGGTTCAGAAGGGTTTCCTTCGGTTCCCAGTCCCCTGAAAGCATGAGAAATTGCCCATTGAGCCAATTCTCACAGCAAGGTATAAAAATAGGAGTAAAGAAAAGGTTACACAATGCTTGGATTGCAGCAGTTTGTACTAATGGGGACATTTCAAAGCCACGGTTTGAAAAACATTTTTTAAACCTTATCATTTCCGTTCATTTTTCTCTCCCCAAGCTGTGTTTCAGCTGCAGGAACTAGCATTACAGATTACTTGAAGAATTGTGCTGAAACACAGGAGTCAAGTGCTGAACGAGTCACGCAAAGCCAGAGAGAGACCACTAATTAGTTCCCTTTGGTCATAATGAGCGATTTGTTTGAGAAGCCTGTCCTAAGAGTTTCCAACCAGATGCTTTGGGCTCTGCTATTAAATCAGTGGCTGAAAAGGCAGGTGGGTTTGAGATTCCTTTGCCGTTGTGCAGGATGCAGTGACGCTGGAGCAGCCCGGGTGGGTGACGCTGGAGCAGCCCAGGCCGGTGACGCTGGAGCAGCCCCAGGCCGGTGATGCTGGAGCAGCCCCGGGCCGGTGACGCTGGAGCAGCCCCAGGCCGGTGATGCTGGAGCAGCCTGGGTGGGTGACACTGGAGCAGCCCCAGGCCGGTGATGCTGGAGCAGCCCCGGGCCGGTGACGCTGGAGCAGCCCGGGCCAGTGACGCTGGAGCAGCCCGGGCCAGTGGCGCTGGAGCAGCCCAGGCCGGTGACGCTGGAGCAGCCCGGGCCGGTCCCGCGGGCGCCGCAGCGGCTCCCGTGTCTCGCGCCGCAGGGCTCTGCTCTGCACCCTGGGCTGGAAAAGCCTCGGAGAAGCTGGAGCTCCTCGCTAGGACGATATTCACGTGCTTTCGAGTTCTCAGAGTTGTTTCTGAGCATTGTCTTTCTCCACTCGCCGAACCAGCTGAAGCGACAGCTGGCCATTATCTTACTTGTCTGTGTTGACTTAAAGGCTTATATTTATATGAAATTTATTTAGCGTTTGGGTTTTGTTTGTTTCTGGTTTCCTTATAATGAGACAGACCTCTTTGGCTTGTTAATTATTATAAAATCGAAATGCTGAACAGTAGTTTTGATATAATTTCCAAGCCAATCCAATAACTTGGTTCTGCTAGCCGTGTAATTCTTTCCTGATGAAATGTCGGTATTAAGCCACTGAGAGGAGCATTAACCTTGGATTAAAATCTGAAGTGAAAATCAAGCACGCTGTGGTAATTTTGTTCTTGTTTGCAAAATCATTTTGTGAAGAAAAAGATCACCTAAAAGCTGTATTTAACGATCTTCACACTGATTACATCAAACACTTTTTTACTGTCTGTTTTACTTCCAGCCCTTTTCCGTTTGTCTAACAGAAACACGGGTTGTTTGGACAGAGTAAAACTTGTTAAAAACCAGAAGAGTCTCTCTTGCTTCCCCAGAGCATCGTGTATGTTGGCAGTGTTGTTAACCCGGACACTGTTGCTCAGTAATGGCACATGGGAAGGAGGTTGGCCTTTTATTAGTGCGTTCAGTCGCTGCCAGGGAAGCCACCTAACCAGGGAGCCGCTGACCCGTTCATTAGCAATGGTGGCTTAATGATTGTTGTGGCATCTTTTCAGATGATTCCTAGTACCAAGGAGCTCTTGCTCTCCTCAGCTGCCCAGAAAAGTCATCCTTGAAGCAGCAGAAAGAGGGACCGATGGTCAGCAAAAGGAAATACCTGCAGGCGAACAGAGGGCTTTTGTTTCTGGTTTATTTTGGCAGTTTGGGTAATAGTTGCAGTTGCGGTAATCAGGTGGATAACAGCTGGGTCCTGGCTGCCTCCAAGGCACAAGACATCAGAGCAAAGCAGAGCACAGAGTTGATGTTCCTCAGCTGCAGTGCCCGGCTCACGCGGGCAGCTCTCTCTGCCTTAGCTGATGTTTTACCATCCGACGGTGTCTGGGACACCCGTGTGTGCTGGTTCTGCTGCTCTTAGCTGATGTTTTACCATCCGACGGTGTCTGGGACACCCGTGTGTGCTGGTTCTGCTGCTCTTAGCTGATGTTTTACCATCCGATGGTGTCTGGGACACTCGTGTGTGCTGGTTCTGCTGCTCTTAGCTGATGTTTTACCATCCGATGGTGTCTGGGACGCCCGTGTGTGCTGGTTCTGCTGCTCTTAGCTGATGTTTTACCATCCGGTGGTGTCTGGGACGCCCGTGTGTGCTGGTTCTGCTGCTCGCGCTGCTCCCAGATGTGCTGTGGGCAGCAGATCCGTCAGGGCTGTGACCCGGGGCTGCCCGCCTGCAGGCAGCCTGTTCTGCTTGAGTAGACTCTGTTTCGTTACGTTTAGAACAGTGCGCAGAACACAGTGCCCATCTCTGAACTCTCAGTCCTAGCGGATTGTAATTTATATTCTTTTGATGTGTTTTCATTTACATTTTAATATCTTTTCTCTAATAGGAGTCTCCACAAGACAGTGCTATCACCCGAGACATCAATCGAACGTTCCCTGCTCATGATTATTTTAAAGATACTGGGGGAGATGGCCAGGACTCCCTGTACAAAATATGCAAGGTATTCTTTAAATTCTTCTTGACTGGTTACCATGACTTGTATTTCCCATCACTGTGACCAACCACTGCTGCTAGGTGTCCCAGTTTGATTTTCATACAGGTTATCCCTTCATTAGAATGGCAACTGATGCACCCCGTGAAAATTTTATGGAACTGTGTTCAATGCAGCTTTTTGTTTTCTTTGTTTGTAGCTCCAGACAGACGTGCTCTAAACTCTTCATTTCTTTTTTTAGGCCTATTCTGTCTACGATGAAGAGATTGGCTACTGTCAAGGCCAGTCATTTCTTGCTGCTGTGCTGCTTCTACATGTAAGTGGGGGAGTTTTCCCCTTTGTTTTAAGCTTTAAGCACAAATGCTGCTCCGCTTGCCCAGAACAAATGTCAGGGCAAATGGAACTGACATGGAAGGTTGAAATGCTTGTGATAAATACTCTTTTCTCCCTCCCAGATGCCTGAGGAGCAAGCTTTCAGTGTTCTGGTCAAAATCATGTTTGATTATGGACTCAGGGAACTTTTCAAACAAAACTTCGAAGATTTGCACTGCAAGTTCTATCAGCTGGAGCGCCTCATGCAGGTGGGTGTTCAAATTGGCAAACTGAATGGGTCAGAGCCTGCAATTCAAAACTGCCCGTTTATCTTACATGTGATGAATTAACTTTCAGTGCTTGTGCTTTTTTTTCCCAGTTATTTCCAGTTATTTCCAATTATTTTCCAATTATTTTTAGGAATACATTCCTGATCTGTATAACCACTTTCTGGACATCAGCCTCGAAGCGCACATGTACGCGTCCCAATGGTTCCTCACGCTCTTCACTGCAAAATTCCCTCTCTACATGGTCTTCCACATTATTGACTTGCTCTTATGTGAGGTGGGTGCTGTGGCTGGACACTGGTGCTGCTGGCAACCTCGGCCGGTTTCTCACTGTCTTGATTCACGTCCTTGTTTCGATCTGTTCTTGTAGAGCGAGGCACGTGATAATTACTTTTATGTAGAAGTGTTATGTTTCTGCAATGAGTTCTCAGCATTTTAAAGATATAAATTAGGAGTCAATATCTATATAACATATTATAATCTCCTATTTCTTGTAACACTTGAATGTCTGAGATTCTGTACAGTGCTCATGGGATGAGAGTTAATTTACAAATTTGTGGGTTTCTTTGCTGTTAATTGTATTATACGCAATGCTAACTTTTTTTTTTTTTTAATGGAATATTATTGCATGGAGGCCATTGTGACTAATATTGCCCAGCTAACTCTCACGGTGGTGATCTAACAAGCTTGGAGTTATTTCTCCTGGAAACTTGAAGTCTCTTTATACTCACAGCTTTAGGGAGCAACATTCTTTCCATGGAGATTTTGTATGTAATCACGTTTAGTATCTTGGCACTGTGCTGGTAAGTAGTGTAGTTTGAGTCAGAGCTTATAATGTAAGTGAACAAATCCCATTTTGTACTGAAGCATCCTTGAGTTATTCAATGATTTGCTTTCTCTACTCGCTGGTTGACATTGCACATCCACTCTTCGCTGGCTCTGCAGTTGTTCAGCTTTGTGTGCGGTTCCTCCACTGCAGGGTTCCGGCGTTCACGGTCTCCCCATCAGGGTTCTCACCCTTCCCGTGTCTCTGCTGCGGTGCCAGTGCAGTGGAAAGCAACAGATGGCACCGAGAAAATCGGTTCTGTTTGTTTAGGAACACATTTTAAATTCATATTCATATATTCATATTAGGAACACATTTTTTCAATTCATAGTTTTAAGGGGTTTTTGTCATGTAAAGTAATAGAGAAAGAATAATGTCGTGGGAAGAAGACAGAATCTGGAAATAAGGCAAGGAAGGTGTCTTGGTTGCCAAAGGTGCCCTTGAGGAGGTGTGTGCTGCTGCTGACTAGGGGATCTGTTTGTGTTTAATTGGGCAATATAAATAAAATACTTGTAACAAGTATTGGCAAAATAGATGATGTAGGAATCTGTCCTAAAGTGAGTCACTTGCTTTTTCTTTACATGAATTATCTCCATTTTTAACACCGGAACTTAACATACTGATGTATATATTGCTGCATTTGAAGTTTCTGCATGAAAATGATCTTGAGCTAACCAGCTAGTCCTGAAAAAAATGCAATACAGTATACAACAGTGCTTTCATCGTTTCAGAGTTTCAAATGGCTAAGAAGATACTAAACCCCGTGTTGAAACACTGTTCTCACTATTTATAATGGCTGTCCAGTAAAAGATATTTTCCAAATTGTTTGCAAAGTCCTTCTCTGGGCCTTTGATTTAATATAGTATCTGGTTACACTTGTATCCCCGTTCTTCTTTTCACAGAAACCACGCAAACAACAAAACCCGCTGACTAAATTAATATCTAGGCTTGTAAATACTGAGAAATTAATTTATCTTGTCATTGTTTTTCTCTCCAGGGAATAAGTGTTATCTTCAATGTTGCCCTGGGATTGTTAAAAGTGAGTATCCAGCATTACATTGTGTTTTCTGCACTATCACGCACAGTATAAAAAAGGAAGATGCCCATCACAAAACTGTTGCGCTGTTTTCCTAAGAGCGAGCGGGTCTGTGTGGCGGGTGCCGGGAGATGGGAGGTTGCAGAAATAACCACTGTTTGCAGAAGGCTAAAAAGTAGTTGTGTTCTCGGAGCTTGACAAAGCTCTCGTGGCTTTATTGTCCCTGGGAATTCAGTCATTGTACAAAATCTGCTTTGCAGTTACTGGTTTTCTTTCTTGTCTCCAGACCACCAAGGATGATTTGTTACTGACTGACTTTGAAGGGGCTTTAAAATTCTTCCGCGTGCAGCTGCCCAAGAGGTATCGCTCAGAAGAAAACGCCAAAAAGTTGATGGAATTAGCGTGTAATATGAAGGTAAAGATGTGATGGCAACTGCAGTCGTATATTGAATGGGCACAATTTCTGTCTCCATATGTAACCGCAGCTCTCCTGTCCAGATGCAAATGCTTTGCAGGTGCTTTGCAGTGAAACAGTAAAGCCCCGAGATTCTCAGAGTGATATGAACCCACCTGGAGAGCTCAAAACCAGCAGCAATATTCATTGCTACTGAAAATCAAACTGCTTCAAAGAAAAACCTTAAATGACTAATGGCGCTAATATAAAATAATTGCAGCCATCTCTGTGGCTCTTTGATGAAATCTTTCTCCAGTAGTGGCTGCAAACAGGCTGTGGTACCTTTCAAAAAGAGGTAGTGGGGCAGTGGCCTCGCAACTGAGAGTCAATTGCTTTTATAATCAGTAAATATTGTAACTAAAGCTTTATGTGGGCACTTTGGAGTAAGCCCTTAAAGTGAAATTTAATAAAAGAGTGACAGGAAGTTATTATTTCCTCTTTATAGTTGTATTGATTGAATTCTAACATGTTATCTTGATCATTTGGTTTGTGTATTTTGAGGAAGCTGAGATTCTTTCATTACAGTTTCACATAGATTAATTTTTAGCCAAACAGACTGGTGTTTTTCAAAGTATCCTTTTTCCCTAAAGTTCACCAGGGGAATTCTTCGTAGCATCAGTTCACAGTTGCACAGCTTCGCTAGTATGTTGACATGAAGGACTCCTGGTGCAGCAGCAGCTCACATAGCAGTGTTCTGTGTAGAGTTCAAGCATGTCTTCTATGATACTAGTGTAGAAATTACAGAATAATCAAGAGCACAGTAAGCTATTGTAGCTTTCCAATGATGTGACATTAGCCACAGGTAAGACACTGCACGTGCATCTGGTTAAGATTGTGTGTAATGAGCGCGTTTGCCTCTCATTTGCCAATAGAAACTTGTTCCTATTCCCACTCTGCCCGGATTCCCTGCGTGCCCGGCGCTGCGTGGAGGGTTAAAGCAGCAGGGGCGAGGGTGTCGGTGGAGCTGGGGATGAGGTGGCAGGTTGCGCAGAGCCAGCCTGTGTCACAGCTGCGTGTGATGCTCTGATGGCAGGAGTGCGGCACATAATTGCTTCCTTTGACCTAAAATAGGAGTCCTTTGCTGTCAGGAGAAATCTCCGGCTCTGTATCTGGAAGTGCTTTTGAGCAGAAAAGGGCCTGATGTCAGAATAAATCATTTATAGGAAGGGAGAAGTAGCCTGGCTAAGGCACGGTGATTACAGCAGCATTCTGCTGGAAAGGAGGTCAGTGAATGAGCAGCTTGAGACAACACTGGAGTCTTAAAGTCACCCCTCGGTGCTGCAGTCGATGGTGCCAGAGCTCCCGCTGCCTCCCTGCGCTGCTCGGCCGGCCCCGTGTCACCGTGCAGAGCCCAGGGCACTGTCCCTCTGCGCCCCAGAGGGGGGGACAGGAGCAGATCTTCGCAGCATCACCTCATTATTGGCATCTAGAGGCGAAACTGGTTTAATGCACGCAGAAAAATGGAAGATGAAAATCCAGTGGTGTGTCCGCCTTCCTTTCCTCTCACCTGATGGATGCCTCTCAACATGTAGCCTTTAGATAGCTTGAGATTTGGCATGTGAAACCCAAGAATTTGGGTCAATGCAGTGAAATAACTGAAGATATTGGCTTCATTGTCAGTGAAGGGTTAATACTCTGCATGTTTGGCTGGAGTGCTTAGTAAGAATAACTTGAGCAGTTGGGATGTGGCTGGAGTGACTCCAATTAAATGGGCTGGTAGCTCCAAAAGTCAGCGGCAGTACAGGAGATGTTTCTGTGCTGCCCTCGCTAGAGGGAGCTGAGCTACCAGTTCATTTCAAGTAAGGTGGTAGCGATAAAACCAGAGAGAAACTAAACATGGTTTCCATTCTGCCTGTCATTTATGCTTGTAAAATTAGTTTAACATGTTTCTTAGATGAGACTTCTTTAGAGAGGAAAACATAGACATAGCCTTTTAATTTACATGGTTTACTGAAATAGTAATAAAGGTTCAGCAGCAACTTGTAATGCTAGTGATTTAATTTAGATGGCTACTAACTTGCATGTGAAATGTTCACAGTGGTCTTGGCATGATCTGTGTTGCCGAACCACTGTAGCACCTGGCACAGGTGACCCCAGGAGAGATGCCAATTGGGATCTGTTAGAGGTTCTTTGTGTTCTCCATCCCTGTAGGACTCGAACACTGCACAAAATAGTGGGTTCCGTTTCTCTCCCTTCTCACAGAAGGGAAACTGGGACCCTGAGAGAGTCACATTCCTAGTGGTGTGTGTGTGTCAGAGCTGAGCACAGGGCTCCAGCGTCTCGGGCCGGAGCAGACGTGCCTGGGGCTGCCGCTGCTCACAGACACCTCGGCAGCGCTGGGACTGGGCTGTTGTCTCCCAGGCTTGAGTGACACTGGCAGAAATGTCAGCTGAGCCTGCACTTGCCCTTTCAGCATTTGCAGTCTCATGTAAACCAAACACTTCTGCGTGATGATAAATGTTACAGCTGGAGAAACCTCAGCATCATGCTAGTTCAAAAATAAAACACGTCCTGTGGGTTTCGAGGCAGGCGGTGACACTGAGCCGCTGTGGTATGTGGAGCAGCAAATAGCTGCGCGCACCAAGGAGATCTCGGGTAGGATGCTCCTGTGGATGCCTTTCAGAAACTATCCTGTGTTCCACGAAAGGATAAGAGGAAGGGATGCTTCTGGCATTGTATAGAGTGGAATGGAATTTTTGGCCATGTCTAATGGTTTGATACTCAAAACTGAATGAAGATAATAGCTGTGTTTTGTAGAAGGCAGGAGCTGCCTAAAGCTTGTACCATAACCATTTGCGAATTGTGTTCTTCTATTGATGTTCTGGGCAGGAACTAATGGGCTGCTTTTATTTAGATTAGCCAGAAGAAGCTGAAGAAATATGAAAAGGAGTATCATACCATGAGAGAGCAGCAAGCTCAACAGGAGGATCCAATCGAAAGATGTGAGGTAATGCTTCCCTGCTCCAGCCTGATGTCACACACGGTACCTGCAGGAAATTCCTGCTTTGACTCCTTTTTCTTTGAGGTGTTTTCTTTATTTTGTGCCCAAAATGCACACAACATGGGACTCTGCTATTATACATGAACATGAAGTGAATCTCTCTATATTGGCAATGTTCATCAGTTGTTTTGGGCCCACCTTCACAGTTTAATAAGAAATAGTATGAATTTATATTTGGGCATATACAACTGTGCGTATTTGTGCTTGGGCACAGTAAGCATTGTGTTTTATAGACAAACAGCTGGGAAAACCTTTTTTCTTGATTAATTTTGTTTCCCACAGCGTGAGAACCGGCGCCTGCAAGAAGCAAACATGAGGCTTGAGCAAGAAAATGATGATCTCGCACACGAACTGGTGACCAGCAAGATTGCTCTGCGAAAAGATTTAGACAATGTAAGACGTGTCTTGATGCTGTCTAGTGGAGACGGGGCACTTAGAGCTAATTCCTCACTCCTCCTCTCACTGGAGAGGAGACACACAAAGTAGTTCTTATCTGGGTGGGACAGGACTCTGCAGACTGATGATATATAGGCTGTGTCAGCAGCCCACGGGAAACGGGGCTGGGGACCGAAAGCATCTGGAGGCATTTGAGGGAGAGGAGAGGGTCTGAGCCTGTACCTGAGCAGTCGCTTTCTTCTCTATATTAAAGTCTAGCAGCAGCTAAGTCAAGTCTTTGAATTGTCACAGAGATGGTGACATGGATGCTGTATTCTGTTTTCCTTTAGCTGGTATTCTTATGAATAAGATTTTGCAGCAGACAGGGTTTGCAATGTGCCTAATAAACCTGAGAGTCTGAGTCTGTCTGTGGAATCAGATTCTCAGGTACCTTATGCAGCTCCGAAAATGTTTTTGTGGTTTCCACTTGGCTTGTTGGAATCTGCCCCTGTGAACTCATCATCCTGGGTTGTTTCCCATATGAGGAGGGCTCTCAGGAGGAAATGTTGGGTTGTCTTTGTGTTACAGGATTATTTTTTAAGCTTACTGTCCCATTCCCTTCTTTACATATTCATGTTTGGGAGATTTAATTAGGACATGCCTTTTATTTCACAGGGCGTGCAGAGACAGAAAGATACGGGTGTTTCTGGTGCTGGTGGTAGGCTAGAACGCAGTTAGTCTGTCTGCTTGGGGAGATGAGGGGAAGAGTTCAAGTGCTCGTGTTTTACCGTTCTCGTTCTGTACCAAGATAAGTGCATTTCTGAAATCTCAAAGGAAAATGATTTTTGAAAATCATACAGTGCAGGATTTGACAGGCTTCAAAACATTTCGCCTTATCTGCTTCAGAGAAGTCAAGGTTTCCCACGGTCTCCTGGAAACCTGCTGTTGGAAAAACATTCATAGTAAATGTTGATGCTAATGGGTGAATGTTGCTCTTAATGAGGTTGGGTTTGACTTTCAGGTTTATTACATCTCCTGCTCTTTAGTGTTAAAACCTGTGAATCATAGCAGTATGTTCTAGAAGCAGGTTTTTCACAGGGCATCGGTACGTTCACTTCTGTTCCCTTGGCCTTTTCCGTTCATTAAAGCCAGTTCGCAGCGGCTGTGCCGACTGCACCCGCGTGGACTCCAGCAAACACCTACCGAAGCAGCTTTTTGTGTCAGCTCTGAACTGTTGTTTGTGGCCGCTTGAGCCTGTGAGACAGTTGTGCTCTTACATTGATTTGTTTAAATGGAAAGCTGAGAGAGGAAAGAAATTAAGCAAAATCTTTGAGGTACCTCATTGGATATACAATAGTCGTGCCTTCGAAGATGGTGAATGATGTTGGCAGCGTTTGGGTTATCCGCAGGAGGAGATGGGTGGGTTTGATCCTACTTTAGGACCCTGATTAATTCTTCTAATTGGATCCTGAAATGATAAATTTCATTCTACTAGCCAGATGTCCTGAAGGAAAAGTACCAAAGGACACTGTTCAACACACCTTTTCTCATACCTTCATGGCATCTCTGAAATCTTGCAGCCCAAAAGATCAAAGCAAAGCATTTGGAAATACAAGAATTTCCTTAATATTCTTTGCACTAGACCAGAAAATAGGCTTCATTTTTCTACTGTTGTTGGAGTCTCACATCCCAGTTTTCTTTAGCTTTAAAACAGCTTAAAAACCATGTATAATGAAAAGATGTTCTCTTTGCCTTCTGTTTTAAAGGATCAGCAGGACATTAAGGGACTAAAATTCACTTTTTGATTTGCTCCTTTTGAAGGGAATTGGTACAGCTCCTTTCTGCAGATTTTATATATCAGTTGAGTTATTGATCTATTTTTATGTAGAACTGGCACACCTGTTGGGAAGTGCTGCATTGCTGTGTGTAAGACAGGAAAAGGTGTCTTGTCTTTGCAGAGAGAGTTTTCAGTGCTTTATAAAGAGCCAAAGATTTTCAGTGATACATCTTGACCCAAAAACTGCAGTGAAAAAGGATTGCACAGCTTCTGGTGGGACGTCTCTTTTCTTCGAGGGGGCTCGGACTCAGTGTGTGCTCTGGCAGCTGGCTCTTCTTGCAGTATTTTCTGGGTAACATAATAAAGATGGTCTCACATCCACTGGTAGGTGTCATAGAACTCTGGGGGTTTTTAACATGTTCTAGAGGTGGTTTTCATTTCATTTGCAAATTAAACGTAGGCCTAAGCTGGTTATAGTCATTTATCCATCTTGCACATTGTGATGTTGTCTTCAAAATGCACTGGTCAACTTCCAGTCTGGCTGAGAAAACAAAACTGATTTCTGTTACTGGATTTCTTTGCAGCGATCTCTGCTGCAGTTCTGCTAAAACTAATCACTGAATTCGAGGAGGAGTTTTGGAGCGCTGAAGTGTAGCGGTAATATTTAGAGAAATAGTTTTCAGAATGAAGTTTTATTATTAATAACAATGAACAGACCCATTTTACTAAGGATGAAAAGAATGTGGGCTTGGCTGTGTCCTGGCAGCGCTGGCACAGCCAGGGAGCCTCTGCTCAGCGCTGCGCTCTGTGTTCCAGGCGGAGGAGAAGGCAGATGCTCTGAATAAGGAGCTGCTAATGACCAAACAGAAGCTGATTGATGCAGAAGAAGAAAAGAGGCGCCTAGAAGAAGAATCAGCTCAGGTTCGAGGCTCTTCTGTCGTTTTCACGTTTCTGTGCAGTGCAGAAATTTAAAAAAAAACAGAAAGGTGACAAGTGTGGGAAGGGCTTAATGCTCTAAGTCATGCTTGTCCCTCTTCTGGAGTGTAAAGCACGTCAGCAAAGAAGAATTCTTCACTTTCCTGCCAGGTGCTTCATAGGGTAGTGAATTTCTGACTAAATCACGAAGGCGCAGGCGGTGCCAGAGGCGGCCGCACACAGAGGCGCTGCAGGCCTTGGGCTGCCAGCACCCGTTTTTCATACTTGCTTCTGTTAGGTACTCAGGGTTTTCTTCTTTGGTGTGGCCACCAAAGTCCAGGTTTGCCTTGTGTGCGTGGAGCTGAGCTGGACGGGTGTTCCCGGGTAGAGCAGAGCAGTGAAGGAGGAAATACCACCTGCTTATTTATCACACGGTACAAATAAACAACCTCTTTTTTTTCTGCAGCTCAAGGAAATGTGTCGCAGGGAACTAGATAAGGCGGAGTCAGAGATCAAAAAGAACAGCTCTATTATTGGTGACTACAAACAGGTAAGTACAACTGAATGATGATGTGGTTTGCTATCAAACTGCAAGACTTTCAGATTTCTGGAAATAAATGTAATCTGCACCATGCATTTGAGGAGACAATTTAGGTGTTTTAAATGGGAAGTTTGGGTTTGGTTTTGTATTTTCTTTTGCCGAGACCCCGAGGCTTGGTGGTCGGTTCTGTTTGCCCCTGGCGTGGGTATTTGTGGTCCTGAGTCAGCACAGCCTTGGCTACAGCCCGACGCTGTTCAAATGGCTCTTGGGTATCAAAGGTTCACCTCATTCCCTCCCAGCTTCCCTTCCTCCAACAAATGGTAACGGCACTTCAGAAATTAAAAAGATGCATTTTTCCTTTCAAAGATTTTGCTTTGGAATTTAAACTCCTGATCATAAGATATCAAGGGAGCATATTCATGTATTCTTTTAGTGGGCCAATAACCTTCAAATCATTGTGAAGTCTGCATCGCACAGATCTCGAGGAATGAGCTGGGGTTTTTCCTGCTCTGGCTGTCTTGCCTCGTTCATTTATCCTGAAGGCAACAAAAAGAGCCGTGCTATTCCTGACCTTTTCTGGCTCCTTTAGTAAGACCAAACTGCTAATAAATAATGTTGAAACTGCATCTCTTCCTCTGGGCATAGAAGAATATGTAGAGAATGAGAATATGTACAATGAGACAACTTAATGCAGCAGCCCAATTTTCCTGGCTTTCTAAGAGCCCTCAGACTATCCATGTTAATATTCCTGTAGCATTTATTTGCGCTTTAGCATTCATTTGGGAGGAAATTTGCATTTATAAATGGTCTGGTAACATAATTTTGCTTGTCAGATTTGTTCCCAGCTGAGTGAGCGACTGGAAAAGCAACAAACCGCAAATAAAGCTGAAATTGAGAAAATACGGGTAAGAGACCAAACAGATCCACAGTCTACAATGTTTTAATATCTTAGCAAAATAAGACTAGAAGGAACATTACTGAAATGGCGGCTGAAAGAGTTCATTACCGACTTACAGTTTTGGAAAGAAGGATATATGTCAGTCCTCCCATGCTATATCTGTTAGATACTAATCTTCATGCTGGGCAATAACAACTGTTAAATTTTGAAGGGTTTTCTTTTCTGGAGGAGATTTCTCTGACTGTCTCTTACCATAAAGTAACACGTAGGCAGTACAGAGTCCATTATTGTAGTGATACAGTTTTACCAAAACTACATCAGTGTTTTCCAGAGCCCATAAACGTGGGGGTGGCAGGAGCTGCTGCTTGGCTGTGCTTCCCCAAAAGTACCTGAGCTTGGAAGTCATTAGTGGTCCCTCTCACGTTGTGCTGCTCTTCCAGAGCAGAGGCAGGAAAAGGCTTTGATCATATGGGCAGCACTTCACCGCGAGCGTTCACAATCAGCTGTTTACTTTAGCAAAAAGTGGATGACTGCGAGCACTGCCGGGAGTTCTTCAATAAAGAAGGCCGTGTGAAGGTTGCCAGTGCTGCCAAGGACGGTTCAGATGAGGACACGGATGAGGAGAAGGAAACGCTGAAAAACCAGCTGAGAGAAATGGAGCTCGAGCTGGCCCAGACCAAGCTGCAGCTTGTGGAGGCGGAATGTAAAATACAGGTAATGCTTTGGAGGTTCATTGTGGGGTGTGTGTGGTATGTCTGCATTCCTAGAGAAAGATGTGTGGTGTAGAGGGATTGGAAGAGATCCTGTTGGTTGAAATTGTAACCTGCTATTTCCTGCACGGGTTATTTAACCAAACATCGGGTCTGGAACCGGTGCATGCAGACAAAATAATTGAAACCGCATGAACCGTATTTACCAGCTTCTGCAGCTCCCAGACATCTGCCTGGCTGCAGTGCAGACTCACTGACGGATCTGCTGCAACTTCTTGGAAGAAATCCAGGCTCTGACAAAGTACTGAATCATGCGTTTCTTTATCTCACAATTGATGGGAAGTGAAGAAGTAACATGTGACAAATGTTAGACATGTTTCTTAAAACATGATTGGAAAGCACTCCAGGTATTTGAGGTATTTGTGTAAAATGTGACAACGTTGTTCTTTTAGCTTAAAACCAGAATGTCGGTGCTGCTTGTTCACAGAAAGGTAAAAATGAGTTGGTAGAAAGTTCACTTCCTGTGGGAACGGCTCCTTCTAAGATGGGAAGGAATTAAAGGGCTTGATGTACTAAAGAAAGCCGAATGTTTCACTGAGGGCAATGACATGGCTTGTTTTGCTTTTCAAAGCTGTTTTTTTTCCTTCATCAGCTTGTTGTGCTACTTTTAATTTATGTAAGACTTGTTTAACTTCTAAATTGGCCAAGAGATTGTAGATGCCCTAGAGCCTTCTAAGTTTAACCTGTATAACCTTGTGCTGCGAATACATAACAAATTAATGAAATGACTCTTCTGTTTGCAGGATTTGGAGCACCATTTGGGTCTGGCATTGAATGAAGTACAAGCTGCAAAGAAAACGTGGTTCAACAGAACAATAAGCTCTATAAAAACAGTGACTGGAGTCCAAGGAAAAGAGACTTGTTGAAAAGCAGTTCTGTCAAACTCACCTTCTTAACACAACACCTTTTGTTGCCTTCCTTGGCCAGATGTTTAATTCTGTGACATGAGAGGACCAGAATGTAAATAAAATAGAAACACAGCATGTCAGGATTTCATTAGGTCAGTGATAAAGAGGATGGAAACACGAGAGAGGTTTTATTGCTAGACATGGGCTCTTCATACTACTGATATTTACCAGGTGATGTAGCTAGATGGAAGCTCTTCAGAGAAACACTCCATTCTGCCGTCTGGCTGGAGGCTTTTCACAGACTAGGTACGAGAACTTACCAAACCCTAATTGTTAAGTTTACATATGATAGGTTTTTTTACAGTTATAACCTTTTTTAATATTTTATTTGAAAGGAAAAGTGTCACTAACAAAGTTAAAAAAAAAAAAAGAAAAAAAGAAAAAAAAAAAAAGGAAAAAAGAAAAAGCAAACAACAAAAAAGCAACTCTAGCAAGAACTACTACAGCAGTGCCAGCGAGCAGTCCCCAGAGGTAGGATATGGAGAGTAGGAGGTGACATGTTTTGCTTTATGAATGGGGATGGTTTCAGCATTCCTGTCGAGCAACCCCACTTTTAGTAGACGCAGCATCCATCTCTCTGTGTTTGGCATCTCTTTCTGTTACTAATCAACTCTATGCAACTCCAAGCTTTTTTGGCATGGGCTGCCAATCAAATTCACCACCTGAGGCTGGAGACTTGTCCAAGTGCTAGACAAGAATAATCAGAATCCTGAGCAAATTTCCGTTTCACTTCTGTGTCATATTGTTTGATCCACATATCAAGAGCGTTAAAATCCCCAACACCGGGACTGCTATTAAGTACTAATGATGTGGATGGTCTGACATTTGAGTCTTTCTGTTTGTTTTTGTCAGGTGTTTTGTTCTGTGGTGCGTGTTCGTTTTGACGGGCTGTAGCAGGCCGCCTGGGAAGCTCTGCAAAGCTTCCGGGATTTAGTTTTGCACATAGGTATGAATGGGACAAAGAAACAATAAACTGAGATACATACGAGGCAAAAATCACTGCGCGAGTGTAGCTGCGAGCATCGATAGCTGTCCAGCGGGCTTCCCTGGTGACATGTTCCAAGGTTGTGTAGGTCATTTTTCACGCTCGATGCAGTTGCACTAATAGGTGCTAAACGTGCTTGGATTTCTTATTCATTGGATTGTCTTGAGTTCTCACCAGAAAGCTGTAGAATGGAGTTTTGCACCTTGTAATTTTTTTAATTTATAATGGTTTGTGTTATGCTGAAGTATCTATTGCATCAGTGGATAAATTTTTTGTGCAGTGTGAGTATAAGCTGGTAACAATAAGAGGCACTGGTTTGTATATAAAGATATTTGGTTTATTTTGTATTTCTACCTTTTTCTTGTTTACTGTACTAATGCTAGCTAATGTACTCTGTAACTACGGAATAGAACATGCTATGTCCAAGCTTTTTCCTTAACTGCATACATTATCTCTATTGTTTAATACCAAAAAAAAAATACTGTAACTCCATCAATATTAGATGCGTGGACATTGTGGTAGCATAGTTGCAGTGTGTATACTTTATGAATTGAAATATAAACTAGTAAAATTGTATAACTATTTTGTTGTTTCATTTCATTTTAACAGGAAATTAAACATTTTGCAATATAAAATTAGTTCTCAAAGTAGAAGCAGTAGCATCTGGAAGCTTCTCTAGGGCTGAAGCTAGAGTCATGCTGCAAAGGGCTTTGCTAAAAAAGTCTGCATGTTCTGAGTGTTGCCAACACTGTTTTATATAACAAAATCTAGGGTTTGCTTTGAAAAAAGAAACTGCAAAAATGACCTTGTGCAGCTTGAGGCTTGTGACTCAGTATTTCTCAAACATGTCCAATTTAGAACAGGGTTGTTTTCTTTCCACGGCCCTCCAAATTCTGCTTGGATCTGCAAAATAAATGTAGGCTCGCTCTGCTTATCATCATCAGTAACAAACTGTGTGGGGTCAAGTGTTGTTCGCATCCTGTTCACTGGGATTTTCTGGTCACAGCTGCATTGGGGTTCAGCCGTGCGACGGGATGGCTGCACTAATTGGGTCGCGGTGCAGCGCAGGCTCCCCCAGCTCCGCGTGTGCTGCAGAGATAACAAGGAGTGGAAATGTATTTTTGTCACCAAAACGACTAAAGGTGACTCTGAAAGCAGCCCTGCTCTAGGAGGCTGTTCTCACACTGTCACTTTTCCAACCGTACTTTTGGTTTAAGGAACGGCATTATAAGGTTGTGCGTGTCTTTGCTGCTTCGTCTTTCAGAGAGGTGCATCCCTTGGTAACTGCAGCTCTGCTGTTTCTCAATAATTACAACTTTGGGAGAAAGCGTGAAGCTAAATGTGGGAAGGAGAGGTGGGGGGAAGGAGGAAGAACTCGAGCCCAAAGTACTTGATCTACTTACCTTCCCCAAAGCGACTGGGAAATAGTGTAGCTTGCTCGTTCCTCCAGAAATGAGGCATTAACAGGAGGAGAAAAGCTGCCTTATTGTTCCGATCTCTTCCACTCCCTCAAGTAAAACTCAAAACTGCATGCAGCATATACTCCCTGTTTTAGTATGGACGTGTAACATGCATTGAGAAACTGATTTCTTCACAACATTTTGTAAATTTCTAGCTAGTTTCTGGTCATTATGGATTATTTTAGATATCTACCTGAAGGATTTTGATATTAGGATATAAATATTATCAATGTATTTCACATCTGACTCCATCTAAAATATCCACAGCTAATTAAGAAAAATGGATCCTGTGCTGAGATGCACATCTTTTGGAGTGCAATGACGTGAAACACGAGGAAGCAGGTCGTTTTGTAAGAGGAGGAAGATGAATTTGCAGATGTTCAAGACTATGATTAAGCAAGGTAAAAAACCCAAAAGACAGCTGCTATAAGCACCAGTATTTTACACAGCTGTAAAGTGAAAAGGAATGAGCGTATTTGGTAGCATTCTGGCATGAATAAGATGGTTAGTTATTTGCTGGTAGTCAATCACCCGTCTGTTCACATGAGCCTCTGAGCTGGTTTTGTGCACTGAACTCAAGATTAGTGCCCGGGTGCTGATGCTGGGTTTAAGTGCTGTGTGCTCCAGGCTCCGGCTTCCTAATGCTTTGCGTGTTTGTGCTGCATCATTAAGCTTCTTTGGTCTCTAACGTGGTAGCTCTAGTGTTACAATCTCATTTTTGTTGCAGAACTTCTTGGCTGCTCAAGGGTCTGCAGCTGGAAGTGGATACTCAAGTTCTATTAGAAAGTTTTACCTTTAGGCATTGCTGGTAAGCCTCCTCGAAATTTATATAACCACCTCCCTGACTTTTTTTAGCTGCCCTTCTTATCCACGGCAGTGATATAAAGTTCCTGTTATCAAGACGAGGATTTCGCTCCATCTGTTCCGCAGCTTGGCTCGCGTTCATCCAGCCTAACTTTAGACACTCGCAGAGGTGCCTCATGTAAGAGCCTAATCCAGGGAGGCTGCTCAGCCCTGGGGGGCAGCGGCGCCTGTCCCTGCCCTGCTTGAACAAGGACGCTCATGTGAGCAGCCAAACCCATGGTCCTTCTTAAATTTAAAAATAACAGAAATGCAGTGTCTGTGTGCACAGCGAGGATTGCCATCTACTTGAAATGTTCCTCTTTTTTTCCTCACTTTGTTGTTGTTGTGCAGTATTCCTTCTGTATTACCAATCAAGGACTCTGCCTACAAAAACCTCCAAAACGTTGCTAAAATTCACTGCTGCGTGTCCATATGACTTTGAGGAATGAGATCTTGATTTTGCTGCGTTTTCTGCATGATAATGAAATATGAC
Organism: Streptopelia decaocto; assembly: GCF_964273445.1. Classification (NCBI taxonomy): domain Eukaryota; kingdom Metazoa; phylum Chordata; class Aves; order Columbiformes; family Columbidae; genus Streptopelia; species Streptopelia decaocto. Next base: position 10,753,586 of record NC_138672.1, read on the forward strand.
GTGTCATCTTGTACTGAAGGGTTTTTCTTCAGGTAATGTGGCCGCACAGGTGCAGCCCTGTCACAGGAATGGCGGGAAAGGACGGACTGTGGGAAAAGTCTCCTCTGCAGACATTCCAACCCGCCTGGACACCTTCCTGTGTAACCTCATCTGGGTGTTCCTGCTCCATGGGGGGATTGCACTGGATGAGCTTTTGAGGTCCCTGACATTCTGAGTCTGTAAAAAGCATGATTGCCCCTGTTAAAAAACCATATTGCATTTAAGAACATTGGGTTTAATATTGAAAGTGTTTTCTCTCGATGTTCTAAGTTCTTGAACATAAGAGCAGCAGAACAGAGCTGACTTCGAAGTTTATCATGCAAATGATTGTCTGATATCGATTTACTTGAGAAGGGGCAGTGCGGAGCACCCGAATTATTCAGGTGGCAAAAGCCCCTCAGCGGCGCCACGCGGCCATCGCCTCAGCAGCGCGCGGCGCCCTCCTGACGAGTGGGGGGCAGAGCCCGAGAGTCTCGCAGCGATCCCTGATAGGCTGGCGCTCTGATTGACAGCAGGAGCAGCCCTTGAGAGACGGCGGCTCGTGCGGCTGGTGTTGGGTGTCACCCTCGGCCGCCTCCCACGGCGCCATCTTGTTTGCTAGAAGCTTCCCGGTAGGTGGGGCCCGGCGGTGCCCAGGGATGGGGCTGTGGGGCGGAGAGAAGGCGGGGTCTGGCCGGGCAGGGGGCACTGTGTGTGCGCGCACACACTGCTGGTATTTGTGTATCTTGCTCAGAACTGCTTGGCACCCCTTCATCTGAGGCCTTGAGGGCAGTAGGGGCCTTTCAGCACGGCAGTTCCCTCATTCCCCACGTAGTGTTTGTGGGAGCCCCCGTGTCAGGTTGCTCTCCCTGAGCTCTCCAATCATCTGCAGTGCCATGTGCTGGTGTCTGGAGAACGCTAGGGCAGGGGAAGATGATAGAGGTTTAGAAAGAAGTGTTAGTTGCTGGAGATCTATGATACTTTGGGGAAAACCTGTGCTGAGCTTGGTAGTGCATTGATGGTTTTTGTGGCAAAGACAAAATTTTGTCATTTGCATGAGATGTCGATGGCCTTGTCGTTTTTGTTGCCCTTCGCAGACAGCGCCGGAGGCCCCTCAGGGTGAGGAGGGTGCTGAGGGCTCTTCACGTGCCGCAGCAGCACCTGCTGCTCGGGGGGTTGCTCTTCGTACTTAGCACAGTCGGGTTTGTTCTTCCTTGCGCCAGCTTTGCTGTGGGGCGAATGGAGGCCTCCTTTAGTGGAAAGCTTTGAAATAGGATGTGAGAGCTAATAAAGCACTGTGCGCTTGAACCGTTTGATCTCCAAGGCGATGAGCGCTGCCTTGTACTGCTCTGCCCATGGAGACCCTGCACAACAAGAAGCCAATCAAATCGCTGGCTGCTGAGCAGGTCACAGCAGTTTGTGGTTTCCTCCTCCCTGTTACAGGCTCTGCTGAGTGTTGGTTGAGTTCTGGTGCTGGAACTACAGAAAGCTTGAATAAGGAAAAAAACTCCTTTTCTGCAAACGTTAGAATCGCTGCGGCAATGCTTGTATAGATGTGTAAAAGGGGGCTGTTTCTGTGCAGCACCTTATGTGTGTGGAAAAAAATTTACTACTGCTTATGTGTTTACGCATGTAATGCATACAGTGTATTTATACATGGTAAAATTATCGTAAATAGAACTTTTCTGATCTCTATTCCTAAAGCAACAGGAGAAGAATATTATTTATTTGATCTCTCACTGAGGACTGCCAGTTTGCTAACCAATTTTGTGAAATATAGTTTATTTTTAATTGAGTAATTATATTACACGCTTTGGCCCAAATTGGCATAGATGAAATTGCTGCAGATGGCATGGGGAAAGTCCTGGACCTTGGAAGACTTCTAAAGAGCAATGCTAAATAGCGAGGTTCTTAACAGAAATCATCTTTCTTGAATGGTCTTTTAATGTTAAATTAAATGTTCTCTGTGCTTCTAGGGAGCTAAAATCTGGTTTAATAAAATTCAGCAACTAGATAATTCAGGCAGTGAATTAGCAGAATCTGTCAGGATGCCAAATAGCATCCAGCCAGAGATCCAGATTTCAAGATAATATTTATCTTTGTCCTGTCTTATCCTTACTACCTGTGCTATTGCGTCTGCTTGGCGTGTCATATCAATTCTATGTATGTCAGAGAAGAGGTGAAGAAAGGAAGCACTTGAAGGTGCATTTTTCATGCTGCACTTTTTTTGTTTGTTTGTTTGTTTGTTTGTTTTTGCCTTAGGACACTCAAATCTGTGCTGCATTTCTGTGTGTCTAATGATTACAAGTCCTAAACCTTCAGTTTTGCTACAAAGCACCGTCTTTGATGAATATTTTCCATCTTATGATATGCAGATGTACAGTGTGGTAGAATGCACTGAAGGGTCACTCCTCCCCAGTGCAGGTTCCTTTGGTGCCAGCCCTCCCATGAGGTGTTGGTGCTGGAGTGAGCGCAGCAGATCTGCACCCGGTGGTCATTGCTGTGGTGCCACATCTTTAGTTTGCAGCAGTAGGGACAGAGTGGTTAAATTTTAACGTACATTTAGGCTCTTCTCAATCTAGTAGGATTAGCTCAAATGGTTTTGCAGTAAAGACATCCTGTAGCACTATCCTTACGACTTTTTGCTATATGTAACTCTGCTGTAAAACTGCTGCTTTTTGCTTTATATAGTGAAAAGTTTTTGTCATAACTGTGCCAGGAGCTTGATGTTCTGTAGGCAGGTGATGTAGGAAAGATGCCAGGCATTTATTTGGAGATACACTATTGCTGATTGAGCTTTTTCTAAGAGAAGGGTCTGCCTTAGGTTCTGTCCTAAAGGGTATTCAGAACTAGATGTAGATGTAGTTTAACTCTGTGCATGACTGTCTCTGGAGGCAATAACTATTCGGACTACGGGTTGCTTTACAGGAGTGAGCATGCTGTCTCAGTTATGGTGTTGCAGAGGGTTCACCTTAATCAACAGCTTGTATGACAGAAGTCGTGATTTTTAGGCAGGTTCTGCAGTGCTTCAGATGGAATCACAGCGTCTCTGGACTCTCAGACTCCAGAAGGTGCAGAAGTGATGAGATTTGCAGGCTGCCAGATAGGAGCAGAAGCCCTCATCATGTCGACTGTACAGTTAGTGTATACCATGAATACATCAAAGCTGTGTTTTTAAACTCCCTGCTGTGAGTGTCTGTTAATGCATAGAGTTGTCTGTGGAATCCAGGGTGAAGGACAGGCTTGGAGCCAGATACATAAATGAATTTTGGGAGGTGACACTAGAATGACTCCTGATGGGATTTTCTAATAAATCTGGCCAGTTTATCCCACCTAGGGAAAACTGCTGCGCAGTTCTTATTCCACTTCTGTGCCTGAGAAAAGCTGGTAAAGTACTTGCTGAGATGAGACTAAGAGCTGTGCCACTATCAGCTTTCATAATGTGAGCAAAGGGCTTTTATTAATTCTTTTAAGAATACCATAGAAAACCACTGTGGTTTTGGTGTTTTCTGGCTGATAAGAAAAGAGGGACGTGACTTAATGTCTTCTGTGCCCTGAAGGCTTACGCCAGTTTAAAGAAGAGGTCTTATGGTAATTTAATAGTGGTGCACCAGACTGAATGGATGGGAAAGAGGAGGAGGATGAAGGCTTGTTGCTTACAGAATAGTGTGTATCTGAGCTCCCCACCTACCCAGGGCACGGCAGGACTGCGGCATAATCCCCCTGAGAATTCCTTGTGGAACAAGATCTCATCTAGCATGGAGGGGAAAGGATAGTGTTTCCATGAGATGATGACTCTGTCTCCCTAAGGTGTTTTTTGCATGGTACGGTGAAGAATGCAGCATGCTGGAGGGGCTATAGAAGCCTCTGCCAGACTTCTATGAATTATGGATGAGATGTCTGCTGCACAGACATGAACAGCAAACGGTAGAGCTCCTGAGTGCCTGCAGTCTCAGCATTACAGTAACAGACTGTTTTTAGAATCCACTAGCAGCTCAACAGCCTGCTCTGATCTCTTAATGTCTTTAGAAGTTATGTGGGCAAGTTTAGGTTGGCTACAGCAGGATGGGAATAAAACTAAGTAGGAGATACCAGGCAGTTGCACAGTGAGGCAAGATGGATGTGCCCACCTCGTTGTTCAGTCTAGTCAGTATTGTATTACTCGTCCCTTATCTACCCCTGGTTTCATTCCAGTGAGTCTACAGAATGCCAGTCAGCTGCTGGAGCGGGCCCAGCTCCTGTCACAAGCTGTCACTAGCTGTCACTGACCAGCCATTGCCAGGCTTCTGCTGAAGAGCTGTCAGCCTTCTCAGCACCTCCGAGATGATAATCCTGAGGTAGCTTTCTGAATGACCTCTTAATAAGCTCACTAACGTTAAGCATGTACATAGGTACAGTATTATACTGATATTTAGGGTAAAACTGACCTCAGTTTCAGCTGACTGTTAATGATGTTTTCTTAACTGACTGTGTTCAGTTCTTTGTGGATCTTGCGTGCTAAATATTTGATGCAGCTCTGAATTTTAAGTGACGCATGGTTTAGTGGTTTTTGGTACAGTGGTCCCTCAGCAGTTCTTACGTGCATGACTGTTTGCCACACAAAAGCACACTCGGGTGGCTGCACACTGTTTTGATGAGTGCACCAAGTCTTATTCTGGTTATTGTATATACTAAGCTGTGGGGTTCCATACATCACATTTTATTAAGAGCAATCTCAGCTTTAATCAGCTCACAGCAGTTTTTAATCCTTCCTCAAGGTTGATCTCCTCTGAATTTGATTAACGACCTCTGCACTGAGACTTGAAATGCTGAATTATAGACCAGAAGAAACAATTCTAAGAAAATACAAGGGCATATGATAAAATGACTTCTCTATCTTCCCTTCTAGAGTAAAACTGTTCTGTAACTCCAGGCAACTGGCCATACTTGTATATTCCAGTAAATCTTGTAAATCTTAATGTAAGTTGCAAGAACCACAAAATTCTTATGGTATCCTCAACTCTTGCCCTCAATGGCTCTGGACAAGGAAATTGCTCAGATTTGTTTCAGACCTCAGGGGACAAACTGGGACCACAGGAATTAAATGTTTAGAAAATAGAGTGAAATGAGAGGGGCAGGAGAAGAAAAAAAGTTTGAGAGAACCTTACTCGTTCTTTATGTATCCAATTTATCTTTTAAGAAAATATACAATGAGGGTGTTTTTTTTTCTTTCCTTTTTTTTTTAGCCTTCTCTGGGCGTTGCTGTTGCCACTTCCATTGGCTAATGGCCGGTCGTATTTGTGTGCAGCAGCCCTTGCACAATTCAGTCCTGTGTCCTCTGTTCTCTGCCTTATTTGTGAAGGAATGCATCCTGCTTGTTACTGACTGAATGTGCTTTAGGTTTACATCTCAAAGTCACAACTTTGCTAATAATAATCTCTAATAAAACTGCAACCTTAGGAAGTGCTGTCTCTATGTTCTGCTGAGCCTATTACCTGACTGAAGTAGAAAGGACTTCTGTGGTTTGGCTTCCCAGGCTTCAAAAATCCTTAAAGCCAGTTTCCTTACTGTAAACAAAAAAAGCTCAACCCAGTCATACAGCCATAATTCCTGTTTACAGAGATAAGCCTTTATTGTGTGCTATTGGAAGCAAATGGGACATGGTTACGGTTTTATATACAGAGAAGTCTGTAGCATCGGGTTACAATCAGTGGCATATGAACCAAGATTACAGTGCAGATTGAAGTGTTGTGTACAGTTAATAACAGTGGCTGGCGTACACACCACAACACAGAAGCCAAATGAAGCCAAGTGTACAGGGTACAGCATCACGTGAGGAAGCAACTTAATGTACAAAGAGCATTCCATTTACTTTACATTTGCAGGCTTATTTTGGCTAGTGAGTAGATACGGCTCAATTTAAAATTCAGTGTGCAGTTATTTTTCTTCCCACTCAACTGCTACCAAATTAAGACAATTTGAATGTTCAGATTACATTTTAAATGCTATAAATAGCTAAGGTTGTCACCGAATTACTTTATTTGAAGTTGCTTTATTTACAGTAGAGTCAGGAATAGTTTGTCATTGTTCTCTACAGATTACAAATCGGGAGAAATCTTAAGTATTTTGAAAGTAGGCTGTAATTAGACCACAAGGATCTCCTGTACTTCATTTGGAAGTTTAATTCTGGGTAATTTCTTTTGAGAGAGATTTACTGGGAAGAAAGATGGAGTTGTCCACCATATTACTCATTTGTGGACTTCGTTCTAGTGTTTCAGGTTTAGATAGTTCAAAGGTCATACTTCTTTTTATTCCATGCCATATCCAATCTTAGTGTAAAAATAAACACTGTCCCTCTGTGGATAAATAAATCCATCTGTTGGCTGCAGGTCAGACCTCTATTGGTGAAAGAGATTTAGAAAAATAGACCTTTTCTTTAATGTTTACTATGCTGACCCACAAAGGAAAAGTGAAATTCATTCAAGTCTAGAAACAGAAATACAGTACAAGTGATTTATAGAATTGCATTCCTCCCTTCTACAAACTTGCTGAGCATGAAACACTGCCCCAAAGCACTGCCTCTGTCTTTTCCTTGTCTTGTGGAAGTAATTGCCATCAGAAAAGTAACATCATGCTGCACTGCCAGATTTCGTGTCTGCCTTCTAGTGTGCAGACTGGTGGCAGGGCTCTGCCTCTTGAGCATTCTCTGCTTAAGAGTTCTTTAGATGGATGTGTGGTGGTAGTTTGGGATATACAAGGGGGATGTTTTTGCCCAAATTAGCAGTAATTGTTTTAATGGATTTGACCGATGGTGATATTTGGTGAGTGGAAACTCAACCATTAAAAAAACAAAACAAAAAAACCCAAGAAAACCCAACAATGCATGAGCTGGACTTGGAAAACACCAGCCTTTCCTCACAATCGCTGCTTCCCACAGATGTCCTTCTCAATAGGGGCCGGCACATTTGGCAGTACAGATTTCATGCTCAACTTTGTCACCAAGAACTGGACAGGACTTCAAAAGCATACAGCCCATGGGGATTGCTCTGCTGTCATATTTCAGTGCTTTTGAGGGTCCCCCCACAACAGTGTTGCTCTCTTTGAAGTGCAAGTGTCCCAGAATGGCTCTGGGACAGCTGGAGGACAGGTGACATTCTGGAGTGGAAGTAGTAGTTGAGCACCAGTTGTTGGCCCCTGCAGAGGCTGGAGAACAGAATTGCTTCATGGAGAGCTTGTCGACCTAAAAAGCTTAGTCAGTTTGATCAATAAATATTGACTTAGGGTTAGGATCAGAAATAGGACACTGCACTTTGGAACTGGAAGACAGAGTCAGCTTCCTGCCTTTTCTGTCCAAAAGGAGACTGGCTTTAACACATCCGTCCTTAAGGACCTTTGTGATGTCTGATGTACAACTCACTAAGCGCATATGAGTGTATATGTCCCTTTTTCAGGGAAGAATAAATGTATGACTGGACAAAGCTTCGAGGCTTTCTTTTGCAGCCTTTTTAGTTTAAACATCTGTGTTGTGTTGTCCCTGAAGGCATATTTACCCACTCTTAAATTATGCAGCATTGCCCAGAGAATGGCTCTGTAGTTGATTATGCTCTCTGCAGTACAGCCTCCATTTTCTTCCAGTATATGTGTATTTCCATGCAATAGATGCTATTAGAAAACTACACTTGTCTTTATCCTGTTATTTTGAGCAAGGAAGCAGTGATTCTAGTTTAGAAGCACAGGAAATAATCTGTACAACAAATCAAAATTTTCATAATTCATATAACTAACTTTTCAAAAGCTGTACTGCTCTGAATGCTGTTCTTTAGCCCACCATTATTTTGCTTTGAGCAATATCACTGTCATCTTATAAACAGTTCTTCATGGAAATAATGGAAGAAGAGTACGCACTCTCCTACACTGACTATATTTTACTGTGTTAGTTTACAGGATGCCCTTACAGAACTACAAGAGCTATTGGGAGTGTGCAATACACACATTTCTGTATGCATAGATAATTAAATTGTAACAGTGCCAGTAGAAAAGCAAAACCTGCCAAGATGGTCTGTTCCTTTTAATTAAGCTTGATTTATATGTGCTTCTTGACTTAAAATGCAGTTAGTGTCCACTGCTGAGATGACACAGTACCCTGAGTAACTTTGTATTGATTATTCTTACACAAGCTTGTGCTTTTCTAAGAACATAGAAATGAGCACAAAGAAAATAAGTACATCAGGTTGTTTCCATGGAACACTGTTAATCAACTTATTCATAGCAGCTTCGAAGTATGAAGTTGAAACTTACCTTCTGCTCTACTCCCTTCGAAACAGCTGAGTGCTATAATTAACTCCCTTCTAGCTTAAAAAAATAGAAGTGGATAGAATGTCAAAAGATGCTTTTCTGGTAAGATGAATGTACTTTGTCATAACTCATTACACCAATATTGGTGACCTGAAATATGTACATTACAACATGTAGATGTGGAAGCAGTATCTGCTTTTCCTTGTTGCCATGCTGTTCTGTGTTAAAGCAAGTTGTCTACAGTACTGTGGGCATTGTGAAAATAAGTTACTAGTAGTCCTTTACGGAAATTACTATTATTTCTTTCCTTCCCTTCCCAAAATTCAGTTGCATGTTATATACACTGCCTGGAGCAGCCTCCCTATTTTGGATAGGGCTGCATCAGGAAATGTAATTTGTTCATTGGAATTTTCCTGTTCTTCCTCCTCTGAAAAACCTTCTGTCCTGGGCTTGTTTACTGAACAGAAAAAAAATTAATTAATTTCCTGTAGTAACATGACTAGCAGCTTTTGGTCTGTTATATGGCTAGCTTAAAACTCTTATCTAATTTCTTACAAACTCTTGAAAAAACAATACCATCTCCCCCTCCTTTTAGTTTACTGAGGCTCCTGGTTTACCAAAGCAGACATAAATCTCCTGGTTTTACCACAGACTCTATTAACAGACTTGGAAAAGGCAGTGCAATATTCCTGCCAACTTCCTATCCACAGTGCTCAACCTTTAGGGCTGGAGAAGGGCATTCTAGCTTCATTGTCTTTTCTTGCTCTCTCTTGCCTCAGTCTGTTCTGCAAGGACCAGATGTATTCAGCAGGCATGTGTTCAGCTAGGAGTGGCACTACGCGAACGCAAAGCAGCATAAGGCACCTGGAGCTTCTAGATCTAGGTAAGAGGCAGGAATGAGGCTTAAGTCTATGCTGGAATTGAAAACTAATTGCAATTCTTACTCATTCCAAATCCCCTGTACCAGTGAACGAAAGGTAGCCAATTACATTCAATTAATGCCTTTTAGTATTAGTGTAATTTGTTCAAGTAGAGATAACAGTCAAGAGGTTTTCACAAACATGCACTTCTGGCTAGCTGTAAACCACTTTGATGTTGTTTACTTACACAGCTTAGAAGAGACTGTACCTTCCATTTGCTTACTGCCACAAACTTTTGAAGTTGGAAATCAGATAAATTCAGTCTCAATCTGTGGTTAAAATTTTTACGTGCTCTTTAAATTCTTGCAACTCTTGTTTATCAATGGATTATTAATTAAACATGGAAGAGAACTCTCCCTCTGAGAAGGCTTCAGTCTTTGCAACAGTTTCTGTAGACTTGATGGTTTCTTTTAAAGTACAGTATGTATGACCTTAGATTGTTCAGAGTTAAGGCACCAAATAAAAGATAAAACAACATCTAAAATAAGAAACTTGCTTTAGAACTACACACATCTCCACATACCACTTCTGGACATTTAACTCCTCTTAAATGTGAATGTAAACGTGTGATCTGAATGTTTCATACACACAGGAACTGGAGAAAAAAACACTTTCCTAAATTTAAATCTTATACTGTGATGAACCTTTTCTCTTACAAACTCACACAGCTACTTCTGGTATGGCATTGTGTTGCCTACACAGTATGAGACAGGCCTAGCAGAAGCAGCACCCTTTCTCCTAGAAAACCCCAGACTAGAGGAACAGGCATATCTGTCCTACTCATGGTTTCATATCATCTTAAACATCAGTTACAAAGGAACAACTGAATCGGTCCCATTTCTATGAGCAGAATGGGAAAAAGGAGGATGCTTCAGAGCACTAGAAAACATGGACATAAGTATGGATTTAGATGAGACAAATAAAGCTAAGGAGACATAAATTCTGGGGTTAAGTAATAAAATAGCTTTATGATGACAATTCTGTTAATGTCAAACACTTAATTACTAGTGGTTAATGTTGAAGGGAAAGTACAGGTGAAAACTGCTGCCACAGTCCATAGGCGTAGGACTTCAGGGCTGAGTTTCTCCAGTTAATTGCTCTAAAATGACTGTAACAGAGTCTTCACCTTACAGTAGGGATCAGATTCACAGCAAACTAGATGTGCTAAAACAGAAGAATGAAATCAATGAGCTGCTAGACAAGCTGTCTCATATACTATAGATAGCGGATACAACTATAATACCCCTTTGCTTTGCTTTAAACAGGTCAATGAAGTATCTCATTTTTCAATAGATTTATTCAGTAGGAAGCCCAAGAGGGCCTGTATCCTGAACATCTGAGCTGAGTTACTGTTTTTTAAGATGGTCCAACCGTTCTTACAGAACTCCTCAGTGAGTCAAGCAGAGAGCTCGTTTTCGTTCTTCCGATGCCAGAGAGGTCCTAAGTCAGCTTCATGCCTGAGAACAGCAATCTGAACTTCATATTTACGTATCTCATCACGTATCCAAAAGAATCCACTGCAGCAGAGTTCTGTGATTCTTGTGTGGTTTCCCAGAGCCACCGGAAATAGTAGCTGGTTTTATAAGCTGCTTCTGTGACTTGGAACTCATCTGAGGCTGGGACATATTTTTCCCTTGATTAAGTAACAGGCAACTGTCTAGAGAGAATTTAGCTAAAGGCAAGAAGTTCTAATACTGAATAATACTACCAAGCAAAAGAGACAGAGGGAAACTTATAATTTTGTCTGAGTAAAGACTGAAATACTATATTGTCTGATGGGTCTTCATTTATACACTTCTGGAGAGGTGTTCAGGAATCCCACCTCTAGACGGTGATGATCTACAAGCTCTCAGAAGCACAGATGCCGAATTACAAATGAAGCAAGGGACACTTTCTTTCAGGGGATGGGTGACTGAAAAGACAGAGACTGCCAGGCTCACTCTCCAAGACATTGCTGGGACTAGATCTATCTTGGAGTTTTAGAACAAGTACCAAAAGTTTGATGTTCCACAGTTGAACAGACAACAAACAGGAGACTTTTCTTCACAGAATCACAGAATGTCAGGGATTGGAAGGGACCTGGAAAGCTCATCTAGTCTAATCCCCCTGCTGGAGCAGGAACACCCAGATGAGGTTACACAGGAAGGTGTCCAGGAGGGTTTGAATGTCTCCAGAGTAGGAGACTCCACAACCTCCCTGGGCAGCCTGGGCCAGGCTCTGTCACCCGTACTGAGAAGCAAAAAGTGGCAAAAAGTCTCAATTTTAGATTTGTGCACTTTTCCCCAGTTAAGTTCTTTCAGTGGCTACAAGATAAGAGTTTTTTATTAAGACACACTTTAGATCTTTTTTTCCCACCAGAAGGCAAGTGTTGTCATAGAAAGAATCCTAGTCTCCAGTGGTCAGAGATACCAGATCAGTTTTCACAGATCTTTCTAAATGAGTAGAAATAGTCCCTTGGCACATGAGTAAGTTGAAATGTTGAATACTTGATTCTCTGAAGATCTTCATAGGCTGATTAAAGGTTTTTAAGAAATCTAGAAACTTCTATGTAAAAGTTCTGTAATTTGAGAGAATCAGTTTTTTACTGGGATGTTAGGAGATAATCAGAAAAGGCAGGGAAGGAAGACAGAATTCACAGAAGCAAAGGTATTCAGTTGCACTGGAAGTCATGGCAGCAGGGTTTAAAGCACGTTAACTGGGAGCCATGATAATTGCTGAATCACCTAATTAGCTCACTTTGGCTACGTGACAGCAAATTAGACCGATTAGAAACCACCTACCCAGGCACTAAATTGCCTTTGTGAGGGCTGGATGGTGTACTGTGTCCAACAGAAATTGCTGGGGCAACAGAGGCTGCGTGTTCCACATTCCCTTGGTGAGCGTGGGCTGGCCCCTCTCCATCCAGCTGGCACAAAGCCCAGCAGTAAGGTCTCCGTGTTCCAGTTCCTGAACGTGTGCTTAAGGAAGCCAGCAAGCACTGGCAGAGGGGCCAGGATGGCAGGAAGCAGCTAGCCAAGCCCTCCAAGCCAAACTGCTCGCCTTAAAACCTTCCCTAGATAGAACGGCAAACAAGAGCAGCTAAAGGCAAACAAATGCCGTTGTAACAATGGAACAATCTATATTTTAATCTCCCCATCTGTAAATAGCCTCACTTTCCTCCTCCAAGCAGACAACTGAAGCTCACCAGTTGTTCTTCCAAAGTCAATGGTAATGCCATTCACCTCCAACACAGACAACACATTAACCAGGTCAATTCTTGTGAAGCTCTGGCTTCTTTTAATCCTTTAAGCGTCAGACACCCAAATACTCCCAAAATACACCCGATCATCTGGTTAGCTAAAACTAGAGCTAAGGTGGGAAGTGTACAGGCAGACTTTCCCTGGTGTCCTATTTATATATGTACTAATTGAAAGGAACTTTTTTGGAATTCTTTTCCATGAACCAGAAATTCAAGCTATAACATTTCTGCTTCACTGAAAAGGTGCCACAAAATAGGCAACAATATGAGCAGCTGCACAAAGCATATTTAACTAGGTTTACATGTTTGGCTGCTGGGTATATCCACCCCAGGTACCATTGGCCTTCCTGGCCACACGGGCCCAGTGCTGGCTCATGGTCACCCTGCTGTCCCCAGGACCCCCAGGTCCCTTTCCCCTACGCTGCTCTCTAATAGGTCATTCCCCAACTTATACTGGAACCTGGGGTTGTTCCTGCCCAGATACAAGACTCTACACTTGCCCTTGTTATATTCCATTAAATTTTTTCCCTGCCCAACTCTGCAGCCTGTCCAGGTCTCTGGATGGCAGCACAGCTTCCAGTGTCAGCCACTCTTCCCAGCTTGGTGTCATCAGCAAACTTGCTGACAGTCACTCTATTCCCTCGTCTAAATCATTGATGAATATATTGAATAATACAGGCCCCAGTACTGCCCCCTGAGGCACTGCACTGGATACAGGCCTCCAAATGGACTCTGCCCATTGACCACAACTCTCTGGCTTCTTCCCTTCAGCCAGTTCACAGTCCTCACTGCCTGGTCATCCAGACCGCACTCCCTCAGTTTAGCTGTAAGGATGCTGTGGGAGACTGTGTCAAATGCCTTACTCAAGTCAAGGTAGATCAGTCCACCGCTCTGCCATCATCCATCCGTCTTGTTATGTCCTCATAAAAGTCAATGAGTTTCGTCAAGCACGACTTCCCCTTGGTGAAGCCATGTTGCCTGCCCCTAATGACCCTCTTATCCCTGATATGCCTTGAAATGGCAGCAAGGATAAGTCATTCCATCAGTTTCCCAGGGATGGAGGTGAGGCTGACCAGTCTATAGTTACCCGAGTCCTCCTTCGTGCCCTTTTTGAAGACTGGAGTGACATTTGCTTTCCTCCAGTCCTCAGGCACCTCTCCCGTTTCCCAAGACTTGGCAAAGATGATGGAGAGCGGCCCAGCAATGAGACAGGTTCCTAGGCAATCTTGCGCCTTAGGATCTTATCACTGATTCCAAGTAGCTGCAAACCCCAGGATTTAGGAGTCTTAAGTACACTGGGTATTTCACGTGTCAGGAAATGGTGTCTCTCCTACTGAGAAGGGGAGCAGCAAAAGCAAGGAGACAAATTTCGTACGAAGTACATGCATGATGAACAAAAATGTATTAGAGAAATTTAATACCTTTTCAGTGAAAAAAAGAAGATCCAACAAAGCGAGAATTTTAAAAAAAGCAGAAGAGTGGAATCTTAGGATTATTAGAGTTAAAAGGGTAATGACAGAAAAATATGGAAATCCATAGTCAAAGCACTCCTGATGGAAACCAATACAAATGGATTAAGCTGCCAAGTACAGGCCACAAAGAAACAGATCAAATGAGTCAGCGAGACATTTTATTAATCAGTCCTTGAACTGGACAGTGCTTGTCAGGCTGGCATCAGTTAAGCCTAGGAAAGAATACTCCAGAGAAGTTCATTATAATGCACCTTAACATTGCCTTGACGCATAAAAAATACTGTCTTCTGAAGGAAACAGAGCAGCCCGCTGCTCCGCTGTCAGCACTGCTAAGCCTGACAGGCTGAAAGAATGAATTGAATTTTAAGTGAGCTTCAGACCAAGCCCCAAGTTTTCATCTGCTGTTATCTTCAAGGTGCAAATCTGCACCACCAAATGGAAAGGACGTTCTACTGGCTCATCACTTGCACCTGCAAATGTAATCAAATGGTTCTGTGCTTTCATGGCTCCTGAAGTTTGTTTCCCCAGGTGCAAATGTATAGGCCACTTGCAAGATCAGTTTTCTGCCAAGAGCAGCAAAGCTAACAATATTTAACAGCTATCTTTCTATATCTGGCCATGAATTCTATCCAGACATGTCCTGAGTTATGGATAACCTACACATGCAGTTATTTACTGAACTAGATGTTTTCAATACTGAAATGAAATCTAGTTTATTTTTGCTGTTATATTTTGATGCAAAACAACAAGCTCTGGGCCTGATATACTACTATATATTCCGTAACAAGTGTTTTCCTGTTTTACATCAGTATAAACTGTGATCAATCAGGGTTTTTTAATGCTTTCATCTCTGAACTGAGACCCTAAAATGCTGTTAATAATACAACATCATCAACTCCCTCCCTTTTGCCCCCCCCCCTTTTTTTACCTTTTTAATATTAAAAAAGTTGTTTCCAGCAACTTCAAATACTGCAGGTACTGCAATTGTGCAGTACTGTACGATGCAACTTTGCATAACACAAGGTTATATAAAGGCAAATTTAAAAAAACCCACACTAGTATTTTAAAACTACACATATCATGTGCACCATATAGGTCATAATCCAAAACAATTTTAATCCAAGTAAAATATTTGTTAAAACATTTACTACAGAACTAAAAATAGTTATTTATGGGTGGCTGTATCCTAATTTCTAGCCTTAGAAAACCACAGCGAGGCAAATTACTCATGCAGAGTTAAATCACTGCCTGCCTTCCTCTCCTCCCACTGCACCCACAAGAGGGAAGCAAACCTGGCTGCTTCATTAATTAATTTGGCCTAATGTAACTTGATCTCTGCAGATTTTAACTGTACTATCATCAAAGTCTTTCATTCTTCATTTGAAGTTTAGCTTTAATAGTTTAGGGAAATAATTTCTCTCTTTATTAGTTAGATAATATCGCACATTCCACTTCTCCTGATAACCATGGTGCAGCTTTCGGTGCAGCCATGGCTGTGGTTTGGTACCTCCCCAAATGTTCTCCCCAGGTATGCAGGGAGGGTAGTGCCTGACACACAGGCTATCTATACAGCTTTTAATGCTACACAAGAGAAAAATATTCAAAGGAGAACGGTCTGTTGATAAACCCTAACTATTTCTTAAAAGTGTTAAGTAATATTTTCTTTTTTAACTGAAACGGGAGTATTTGAAGTGGCCTTGAAAAATACAAAGCTGGAATTCAGACCTATGTATTATCTGTTCAAACATTTAGTTAGACAAGACAATAAAAACATGTCATATACAAGATTGTCACAGGTATATGAGATTATTAGAAAAAAAGCAATAAAAATATTCTTTAAGCTGAAAATAAAATCTCTTACCTTTTATATCACGATCTCAGCTTACAGTCACTACATTTCTGCTTATTTTATACAAGTGCATATGGCTATGAAGGTCCGGAGAGAATGAGAATAAAGTGGTATTAACCTGCTGAAAACTGCTTAAAAGTCTTAAGCTTCAACATATAGATGTTCCAATACCATTAAAAAAAAAAAAAAATCACCTTTCAGTTATTGCTGATTCACAGTCTCAAAATATCAACATACAAATATTTAAGAGGAAAAAGCTCAGTAAATTTATAGCAGCAAAGTTTTTTGAACTGGATGTTTACCAGATAACTATGTTTCCCTATCACTGGTGATGATTTTGAGAGACACAAAAGCAGTCTATTGGGAGGTCAAGTTCAGGCCTGCCCTTTTTGTGCCTCATTTAATGATGTGGGGAAGAGAGAGAGAATACATCATTTAGTTAGATTTTGGAAAAAAAATATATTCTATGTTTTTTCTTCTGCCTTTTTGCTACATTTCATGTCCGCAGACGTGCACAATGGTACAAAGCACTACTGCTGCAAGAGTGACCATTGCAAGTCTCTGTAGCAATTTTTATAGGAACCATGCAAATATAGTCATAGTATTAAAATTGTAAAGTACTTAGCTAGTGAAAGTGCAGCATTCGCTGCTTAAAGCAGGCACTGCGCTAGGTTTTGTTGCTTGGTTTCGTGCTTGTTCCCCCCCCCGCTCCCCACCATACCCATCTTTCCCTTCAGAAGTATATACACATCTATTGCTATGTACCCAAAGAAAGGACTGTGGCTTGGAGTAAGTATTGCTTTTCGTTAAATGGAACAAAATTCCACAAGTGAGAAAAAGCATTTAAAAAAAAAACAAAAAGAGAAGGAAAAAAGTTGAGATTCCACGTCTGAAGTTGAGAAATCTCAAAACGAACCACGTTCTTGCTTTTAAGACATGTACAAAATGCCATTTCGAGCCACACAACCTGATGGTTCTAGAAGTCAGAGAAGAAATCTTGAGGGCCCAAGTGAATAATAAAAGGTGCGATGCTGAGAGGCTGGCAATAGGGACTGTCAATGAAAAAACCACCTACAGTGGGAAAAGAGCAGAGAAGCAAAAACTTCATGTTAATTTCAGAGAGACTGGCTGAAGCTAAAGCTCCATTTAAATTTCTCTGCTCTTTCAGCTGCAAGTGGAATTTTCATTGTAAAATGGGCACTTTGAATTCTATGAAGGTATTGAAACATCTAACACTTCCAAGGTTACCACTTTCTAAACAAAGAACTGACAGCTCATTCATATTTTCAGTAAAGCAGAGAAATGTAAAATATGCAGCAAGGGGGCAAGTTTACAATGTGGTTAGTAACTCCCAACAAATGACAAAAATAAAAAATGACTTCTATAAATCATCTGAAATGACTGCCATCATGTTGGAAAAGAGCATAGCGCCCTCCTTGGTTTTAAAATAAGAGCAAGTTATTCAGCTTATGAATGTTCATCGTATAGAATTGGTTCAGAGAATATTTTGTTGAGAATTTTACAAAGCTGGGGATTAAAAAAATAACTACAAACAGTTGCCAATCAGGGGAACTCCAAAAGGGGAGGAGGGAGGGAAATCTGTGCAGAGGCAAGATTCCTTTAATGAATATTTGATTACGAAAAATGGGCTCTTATCAGCCATGCTTTTTCTGCTCCGTGATGGCTTCCTTTCATCCATAGGCCAGCAAAATAGATTGTGATTTACGAGCACCACTCATCTGACGACATCCCCAAGACCCTGCTCTTCAACACTAACGTGGATGACGACAGCAGGCTCACCACTACTTGTCAATACACCTACAATTTTTATTAAAGTACCACCAACACCAAACGAAAGTTAGAGCTATGGCAAAAGAAAAACCATTTAAGATGTAAACACAATCCTCAGCACAAATACTTAGTTTAACAGCTGCAGTTAATTCCAAAAAAAGCAGCTTGTTACATAAGCCACGGCTTATTAAGCTTTTCTAATGTTTCTTTGCCTATAATGGGGGATGTAGGGGAGGAGGAACTTTACGTTGCTTTAAGCACCGTTCTTACACTCTCTTGATATACAAAGCTCCCCCGCCTCAGCAGCGGAGCATGTTGGAGAACAGAGTGCATCAAGGCAAATCTTTAAAAGAGCTCGAACTAAAGCAAACCTACTGAAAAGCAATGGGTGAGGTCTGAGTAGAGAAGTGCAACCAACAACGCTGCTTATTTTGTGGGGTGATACCTTAATAAAGACTACTTGGCATCCGCGTTAGAGCCCACAGCAGCTTTTAATGCAGAAGTGGTGGAGCTGGGGCCTGTCCTGGAATTGCAGCCAGGTGCACGCGCTCCTCGGCGCAAAGAGGATTCCCTCGCTTTGAGCACCAACCCTTCGAGAAGTACTGGCCTATGGCTGAAGTGTGTCACTTTTCACAGCAGCACTCAACAAGAACTGGGACAATTAAATAGCAAGTTTCCATGGGGACCTTGTTGCTGCTTTAGATTCTTATAAATGTAAGGGGGAAAGAAGAAGCCTTTGTTTTAATATAAGATTGACAACTAAACTGCTTTCTGTAGCAATGGTGGATGGAAAATCAAGGGTGGGCAGACAATCTGAAAGTGAAGAAGGCCACAAGAACAAGTGCAATTTTTTAAAATTTTTTTTCTTCCTTTTTTTTTTTGTAAAAACAGAAAAGAAAGGAAAACAAGTCGGTTTTTTGAGCTCTAAAGAACCTGATTGTAACATTACTGTTGTCCTTTCTCTGGGCAATACAGACTTAGCTGTGCATCCCTGGAATTACATAACAAGAGTCTGTCTGTGGGAGCTTCCTTTGTTCAATACTTATTTCACAGAATGCAACCTAATACAGAGAGACGGCCTAAGATTAACTCCATTGGTTTTGTTTGTTTTTCAGTATTTCGTGTACGAGTGAAAAGCCTTCCTGGATAATTAAGACTGTGTCTAAACTCACAGTTACAGTAATGCTGATCTCAAAGACTACGTGGAAACTCAGGTACTGATGTTTAACTATAAAAAATAAGATAAAACAATATTTTAACCCATATTTTACTAAGTTTATTACACACCATAATATTTACAAAGTTAAATGTTAACTGTGAAGTTTCTATTGTGTGGGTTTTTTTTTTTCTAATTTTTATTTTAAGTAACTGTGCCCTGCATTTAATAACCCTACAGCAAGTACAGGTCATTAACTGAGTCTGTGTGACTGCATGAGGAAACAGGCAGTACTCTTGTGTTACAACAAAACAGTTTATTTGTGATCAGTGTTTTATATTCTATACATCCTTCACAAATTTAATTTTACATAATCGGATACTTCATTTAAAACGTAAGATTTAAGCTTCTAGTTCTTCCCTATAACAGAAGGCTGGTATAAGTTATTTGAAAATGAGGTAACATTTCACAGAACATTTTTTTTTCAAGTTTTAGAGAACTAAATTTGCATTTTGTTAAAATCAAAAAGTAGGAAAAAGATGTTTCTTTACAAATGACTTTGCTCAAGTATGTGTTCAAAGAAAACAGGATAAAAAGGCTTTTTTCTTCTAACATTCTGTACTGTACTGTGTTGTTCAATCAATAGGAATTAGCTTCTGCCATTTGCTAAAAGAATGAGTAGTGGGGAACAGGATATGTTGGGAATTTCATAACTGGTAACAGAACCATTCTCTTGGGTAAACCTACAGAGAGAAGAAAGGGAGAGGACTCCAAATAAGTTTAGTGATCCAAAAAAGTCAGACAAGAGCTTACAGTATTGTTCTCATTAACCTTTTCCAGATCAGTCAATCAATGTGATTTTAGGGTGCAGAGACCCATAAACAATAAAACTTCAACACTTGGCACTATTTCCAACAGACGATGAGCTTAATGTTTGCTTTTATTTTGGTTTTGGTGTTTGGTACAATTAAAGTAAGCAGAACTCTCAAAAGCAGAGTGTGTGCTTGGACTTGAAGCTCTATTTCATCATCTCTATGATAATTCATCTCTGCTATCTCATTCTATGCTCTGAGTTAATTTCATAGGCCAATTACAGTTGCAGACACTCTAGACAGGCACTGCTGTGCATACAGGAACTCACAGGGAAACTGTTGAGCACTTTTGATAAGCATCCAGGTAGGTCAGCCAAAAATCAAGCACCTACACTAAGTTCTGCATCTGTTTCATTATTCTGCATTTCCTCTCCTGTATTGAAGTGGCAAATCTGGAAAGATTAATATCTGCCTGATTTCATTATAATTACAGAGTTCTTGTGGCCTCGCAAACTTCTGCACAATTAAAAGGTTTTTTTGATCTTGCCTAGTTAAATTCTAGTATTTAACCTATGTATCCATTTAGAAATCACAAAGCAGCAACAGCAGGTATTCCAGAGCACCAGATGATCAAAGTGAAGTTTCCCAACATGCAACAGCTTACAAAGGCAAAGAGACATGTTTACCTTACAGCCAAAAAGCATTATCCCAGTACTTCGCATCACAATCGTAAGACATTAAAACCAGAAACTCTTTATGTGAAAAATGGGGGCATTCACTTCCACAATGCTTTGAAGTCAGTGATATGTCACATATACACAGCTAAGTGATTAAAATACAGCTCCCAGAACAGGAATCATGAGAAAAAAAACCCAAACCAAAACAACCACAAAGCAGAAGGAATGAATGAATGAAAAAAGCAAGAAAAGCTGACAGCAAAGTTGGTAACAATTGTACTCTTTCCTTCAGCAGGGAAAGGATTCCTCATACGTGTGCAGGTACCACTCGTCTTAGTTACAGTCAGTGACTACAGCTTGGAAAGAGCCAAAAAATAAATCTATATCATGAAGTAAGCCCTCAACTAAATTTCCTTTCATTTTTCCTTGAGAAAATGTGTAGCTGTTCCTTGTGTACTGCAACAGAAGAGAACACACGGCTGTCAGCTGCTGTGTGTTAAAGCACACGGCCAGTCAACAGGCCAGGAGTTCTGAAACCAGAGAGGTTTGCTTGAGTTTTGAAGGGAGAATCCCACAGTCTAAGTGCCGTCCTTGGGCACATTCTCCTTCCCCTTTCTGTTGCAAGAGTATAAAATAGGCCAAGCTGATCTTAGTCAAGAATAGTGAACTTCCACTGTTTCTAGCTTGTACTTCTAAAAGAAAGTAATGAAATCAATGTTTCTAAATATTTTAAACTTTTATAATGTTATCAGGGGAGTTGGTATTGCCCAAGCTATATAAATTTGAGAGTAACAAGTAGTATGAATGCTACAAAAGTTAGAAAATTAATAGCAAATTGCAGGCTTAGTTTCCTGTATGAAAAACCGCAGGCCTAGAACCATGCTCAACTTGTGATGTGAGCGGCAGGGTTTGACCCAGCTGGGGCCAGGCCAGGGCGCGGGACGGGCTCTGGGGGGCGCGCTCTGTGTGCCCGGACATATCACTGACTCCAAACTGCTTTGCTCCCATTGCCACATAAACCTCATTCAAAGTAACCAAAAGGGCCAGTTAGAGGTATGCATTGTTAGTCTAGCATAAAAAAAAAAAAGCTGCCGGGCAGGGAGAAGCCAAGTTAAGAAAACCCTTCCATCAGAGCTCTCTGAGTTTATTTACAATCTTCATGAAAGTAGTGCTTTGCCAGCCTGATATCACTACGTTTCTTAGTCAAAAGCCTTGTGGTGAATTACCGTGTCCTCGCTTCCTTGCAATCTGCGTGCTAACGGCATCCGCTACACAAACCCCATTCTGCTTGTCCCAAGCAGCAGTGTTTTAGCCTGCAGGGGAGGTGTATATGCACATACTGTACTGGAGATTTCAGAGAGTTGAGAGCATTAAGGAGCTTTGTCCACAAGCCACTTACACTTGGGGACAAACATTTCAACGTTACTGTAACGCCATTTAGATAAATATTGGTCAGAGAGGCTGAAATAGGCCCTTCGGTAGTCTTTGAATGGAGCACAGATTGGCTGTAAATAGTAGGAAAACTACTTCAATTCAGTTTCAGTAGGAAAGGGAACAGGCAATTAGAACAAGCAGTCCTTCCACAGATCAGGCAAAGCATAGGCAAAAAAGCTACTCCAACCAAAAAAGAACCACAAGGTTATGGCATAGAAGTGTTGTTGTTGTCATGGTGTAAGAGCTTTAATCTCTGAATTTCTGCTTGGACTGCCACATTTCGACCGCCACAACAGTTTTGATATAATTTCTAATTTGTTAATTATTGGGCTATACATACCGTAAGCTGGTGCAGCTGTACTGTACCCATATGGTGCTCCATAGCCTGCAATATAAACAGATAAGGGATGGGTTTCATTTCCTACAGTATCTGCAGACGGTGTTTGCACAGTGGCACGCAGGGAGGGACCCTTTCTGGTACAGGAGGCAGGACCACAGAAAAAACCAGCTCGCACTCGTATGTATGAATTTTGCTGAAAACACTAAAATCCTTCTACGTG
The DNA here is from genome assembly GCF_964273445.1 of Streptopelia decaocto. Lineage (NCBI taxonomy): Eukaryota > Metazoa > Chordata > Aves > Columbiformes > Columbidae > Streptopelia > Streptopelia decaocto. The sequence goes on from NC_138672.1 coordinate 10,775,787, forward strand.
GTCACTTGAAGAACAAGCTGCCCAATGACTTTATTAAGCTTCAGGATCAGAGAGTTAAATTGCACATTTCATTTCAGTGGTGTTTTCTTTCAACTGAAACCCTTAAATCTGTATTGTCCGAGCATGGAGTGGGCATGATCCAGACATCCCATCTTTGCTTATGTTCTTCCTAAAATACAGATACAATCTAATGCAAAGAATGGTAATTTTCCTCAATTCTATTATAAGGTAGACAATGCTAGATTCCTATGGCAGACACCACATCATCATCAGTAAAGCTCCTGCGAATTCTGCTTTCTCTGCCATTTCTAACAGACAAAAGAAAGTTTCACGAAGAACATCTGAACACCTCAAGGCAAACAGGGAACAGTATACTTTTTTCCAAAGAACTAAGCGTAACTCTGGAGCGAGACAAAAAGCACCAGTGGTAACACCAGTCTTGGTTACTACATCTTACTGGTTCGTGAAGGCTTTACAGTTTGTTTTTCTGGTGGGATCATTTGTGTCCATCACAAAAAGCAAGAGATTTCTGAGAAGAATAGGGGATGAAGAGAAATAATCTGTGAAGGCCAAGGCAAATAAAAGCTTAACAATTACAGTGACTAGGAAATTAAACCTATTTCTGGAGTAATTCCATGCTGGCAAGAAGCATGCCCCTGGCAGGTTAAAGTGTCTTATAAATGACTCTGTGGGCAGCAAGACAGTTCCAAACACAATGTTAACAGCCATTAAAAATGAATTACTGGTTTTTAATATTTATAATTACATCAACATACAGGAAAAATGAAGACAACATGCTGTCGACTGTGCCAGGAAGCAACAAGAGGGCTCTGCTATTAGCATGTGTCAACTGCTGAGGGGCACGATCATAGCTCAGGCTGTCATCCAAACACTTGGGCATGAGGAATATAAGTTTTATTTTTGGAAGCTATTGGATTTGCTTTGACTAAGGAATCTCCAGCATCCCATTCTTACAGATCTGTGATTCTTATTCCCAAGTAAAAGCAATGCCTAGATTCCCTTCACTTCACCTGCAAGACTCAGACACGCTACAGAGTCACAAAGAACAACACGCTTTGAAAAGCAAAGGGAACACTTCAGGCTCTTGCAGAAGTGACTGACATACATGGAAAAGAACACCCCACCAGTCAAAAATTAAACTATTAGTGTCATGCCTTACCTGGTGTTATGTACCCAGTTGCAGCAGCTGCCCCAACAAACGCCCCTCGTGTTAAAGCACCTCGTCCTCTGCCTCGAACAGCCTGGACTGCTGCAGAAACAGCTGTATTGACAACCCCTTTAGTCTGCCCAGAGTAATAAAAAACAGCAATTCAGAAAGTGAGAGCAGAGCTGGAAATACAAGGCCATCTGCATTAAATCATCATCTTTTAAAATCTCTTCAAACATGCTTGATGTGCCAGTCTTGTTAAAGGCAGAACACAGAATGGAAAAGTACTGTCCTAGAGAACAGGATTATTAGTTACAGAAAAAAAAAAAAAATGACCATTTTCTTTTGCAAATGTATTTTACGATACACTCTGCTCCAGCGTGAAATGACAAGAAAATCTAATTCTAATGTATTTGCACAAGAGACACAAATTGTAATCCTCAGGGCTTAGTTCAGACTGTAATCCTCTGGAGGAAAACCACTGTTGATTAGTTTCTGATCTGTTCAAACTTAATAGATTTGAAAGATCATTGTGGCTGTTAAATCTAATGGACAAGACCAAGCTTTTGATTATACAGGTCTCCCTCGCCAAACAAAACAGCTCATCTGAAAAGGTGCAAAAAAGTGCAAAAATCTCAGCTTACTCCAGAATCTGGAGTGAAGGCCTTTGCCTGGCTATACATGACTTCCAGGAAGAAGGAGCACGGCTGCGGCGGAGCTGCGGCTCCAGGCTGAAACACGGGATCTCACATCCTCACTGCATCAACCACTGACTGCACTGCACCTCCTCAGCACCTCTCTTTGTGCTTCCTTTTCTACTATATTTCCCACAAAATGGTCCCAACTATCAGATTATATTGTTATACTACAGTTATTGTAGAAGAATAAAAATAGAAACCTTACATGTGTGCATAAAACTGGACTGAAATCAGTGGTTTCCTGCAGAAGTTCCTGTATCATAAACCAACCCAGAGCTGTGATAACAGAGCAGTCTAAAAAGCAAATAACAAGTCTTACCTGAGGAAGAATCTTCTTTTTCTTGTTGTTTGCTGCGTTAGGCCCAGAAAACAGTTTTTCAAGTGCTGCTAATGCAGCACTTGCTTTTGCTACTTTCTTATTTGGGCCTGCACCTCTGAACTTCTGCCCATCTACTTCTACCTGAAAATTGAGACATGAGTTTATGAGTATTTATCCTTAAGAACGCCGTGCTGCACCACTGCTCACTGACGTGCCATCCATAAAGAACTGATGTGTCAAAATATCCTCAGTGTTTTATGTGACAAATTGCTATTGCTTCTAGATGAAGAAGTTGATGAAGTATACTTAAGTGATCCTGTGAACCATTATATTGCAGATATCAGAAATCTGGAATGTACAGGTGCAATTCAACAAGGACCAGTATATCTATTTGATACTAAATTTAGCCAATATGCATGAGCTTCTCAACACATGAACGATATCACTACAGAACAGGGGTTTTAAGATCATTTGAGGCTCTCTTTATCAGGCCCATATACCAACATCACTGCCAACACTATATGTACACGACTTTAGAGCCCAGGGCTACTTGAGAGATTGCACAAGTATATGAAGGAGAGAAATCGAATGAGTTTACCCACAGCTACTGTTATTCTAAATATCCCTGGCAAGCTGGCAAAAGGAGATTTGAATCAGGTCACTAACATGAGGTTACCAAATATGTTTGCAAATCAGATATTTATGTCAAGCTGTGGATCTTCTACTTCCCTCCTCCTCCTCATGTCAGGACATGATGTAGTTTGGAGCTGTCAGAATCTAGTTCTAATTCTTACTGTATCTTCCTAAAGCATAAAAGACATTCCTTTCCCTGGTGTAATCACCACAACAGCGATGAGAGATACAAAAACCTGAAACCATTGCTACCAGATATGTGCATTGCAAAAAGCAAAACAAAAAATCTGGACCGTAGCAGCAAGCAACTCCAAAGACAGAAGCACTGTTAATAAAACCACCTACCAATGACTCCATAACCCTGTTGCACTCACCTCCATCACAAAGCGCTTGTCATGGCTTCCACCTGTCTCAGAGATGAGCTCATACTTCAGACCTCTTCGTTTTTCATTGAGCTCCATCACTGGGTTTTTGCCACTTGCTGTGAGTATAGGACCCTGAGTTCTTACCTGGAGAGACATTTACAGTGTTGCTTTAGAGCCGCCTTCTCTTCAAAATGCAGACAAACATCTACAGCATTGTGGCATATAGTGCCACATGGGCAGCCACTGAGAGACAGCAGCATGATCAGCGTGTCAAGCCTCTGCAATAGCTTGTTCCTCCCACAACGTGCAAGGCTTCCCAGAACAGACCTGCAGCAAAGGTAACGCTGCCTTGGCTTCAGTACAACATGCTGTGCTAGAACACCAGATGGGAAGTCGCTTCGCTAAAATACAGCAGCGGGACAAACAATACTGTAAAAGAAGTCTTTATTTCTATTGGTGAGAGCTGCTGTCCTGATGGCCTGGCACAGCATCTGCACAGCACTGAACACGACACCAACTGCACGTGGAATTTAAGCCCTGAGGGTATCCAAAACTGAAGCCATGGTGTCAAGTTCCTTGAAATCGAAGGCTTTATCGCTGAGAGATTAGCCTTCCCAACCTTGCACACATCTGCTCGATCTAATTATGTCCTGGCACTCCTGAGCTGACTGAAGGAGTCTCACATCCCAGGTCACATGTTTCAGCAGAAATATCTGTAACTGTTTGGGATGCGAGGAAGGTAAAGCTGAGATCTCAGCAGACCAGCAATCAGCCTGCATCAGAGTGCATTCAGCTACAGCTACAAATGACTTCTCACTAGTGAAGAAAAAGATCATGAAGGGATCAAACCAAAGTTTTCAAAAGCAACATCTTATTTTGGATAAAGATCTGGAGTCCTGGTACCAGGACCTGCCCTTGGAAAGTAAAGTGTGTCAAAAGTGCAAACATGGAAAACTGGAGTCATGCACCTTGGGAGTATCTTGGTGATTTTAAAAAGCTGTCCCAGTCATAATGACGTACATAAGCTGACTACAAGAGACAACACCCATCTCAAAGAGTTGACGGTCTTAAGAGGACGAGATGGCTGCTCCACCTGAAACCTCAGGAAAGGAGGCACCAGGATCAGTTATTTGTCCACAGGGACACAAAGTCTATGGCAGATCTGAAACTGGAAACTATCTCTTCATTCCTCATCCACCACCCTTGCTATAAACGCCATCCTCTTCTGGGAGAAAAAGCCAAAACCAACCAACCAAACAACCCCCCCAAACCTCAGCCCCCCTCGAGCCCCCACCAAATACAAACACAAACCCCACATCTCTCCATCACTTCTACTTTTTAATGCAATACTCACCTCTAGGGTAGCAGAGGTGTCAGCTGTGGAATTTCCAGTATTATTGCTTGAGATTGAAGACGTTGTTTCATTTTTACCTTCAGTATCTGATTTTTCATCAGAACTCACACACTCCACATCTGCATCAAAACCAGTTGGATACCCCATGGCCTGTAAAACCTACAACAAAACCACATGAAATGAACTGTAAGACAGGCAGCGGTACAGAAACAAATACAAAGCTGATCACAACACAGAACAACGCTATACACCTAATAAAGGCAGATTGCTTAGAAATATGTTTCTGCCTGTGTTAAAATGGAGAAAAACATAATAGCAATGGGGAAAATAGTTCCAGGCTTCCAAAACTGAAATTAACACAAACAGAAAATCTGGTCTCAAAGACAGCAATGACTCATGAGCACCATTCTTCACACAGAGCCAAAAGAGTCTGGAAAGAACCTGAAACTCCCCAAGAACAAAGTTTTCAAAAATCACTATGTTCCAACATCAAATTGAGAAGCTCGGAAGTAACCCTGAGCTCAGCTCCCACACAATCGTAGGACATGTGGCTGCATTTTCATTTTCTAAACTTTAAAAAGGTCAGATATAGAAACAGAAGTGGGCACATTATTCCATCTTGTAGGTCTGGGAAAGCAGGACCCAGACCTGCTAGGAAAAAGAACAGGGGCAGGCACGGGAAGGCAGTCTCTACCACACCATCTATTTCCTCTTGGCTTGAATCAGGGATGTTTTGAAGTGTAGCCCAAAATTTGTGTATGTGTAAAATTAGAGAAAACAGAGCTGGGTACACAGCAGCATGGATCTGGCTGATGCAGAGAAGTTCAAGGGCAGAGGAGTCACAGCTTTTCAGGACAAGTTTTCTATGACTTTTTTAAAAGACTGCAGGGAGGGAGGCAAAATAAAAGAATGAGGCAGAAGGTCTGGAAGGACACACATGCAGAGAGCTACTTTTCCTGGAGGAATAACACATTCCCTTAGATACTTCTGTACACTTTGAACTTGAAAGCACATGGGACAATGGGATTTTCAAAACTGAAATCAAAGGAAAGCAGAAAGTTGCCAGATGAAGCTTCTAAAAAGGAAATTCTTGTTCAAAACAAAATGAAGCACAGAATGACAGATGGGCTTGTTTCTATCAGAAGTGCAGTTCTATTAAAAGAGGTTCTCTTCCATATAAATCTTCTGCAGGAAACTTCCATTTCTTCCGAGAAACCCAGCAGGCTTGTTCTGCTTTAGCAGTCTGAACTGGCCTCATGCAATACAACACGGATGCTCATGTTGGGCATTGCAGTCTATCACTGTGTTACAGACCTGAGCTCGGTCATGTAGAGCACCTACAAGAAGCAGGCGCAGGTTAACTAGTACCGGAATGATGCCAGTCCCTACTGCAACACCGACTGGAGACCAATCAGTTCCATGCACTGTTTCCCCCGGTGCGCAAAGGTGCTCTTCAGACACTGAAGACAGGAAACAATTCCATGTTTCCAGGAGCTCACAACCCAGAGATGGACACAGCGAATGAAAAGGAGAACAGGGGAGCCACCAATATGCCGTTTTTAAACCAAAAGGAGGAAGGAGTAGAACAGAACAAAACTGAACCCCTGAGCCCAGAACATAAGCACCACATTCAATCCATTGTCACAGGAGCTGACCTGCAGAGCCCTGGGACATTGTTCCTCCACATTTGCACATTGTCTCTCTCCTCTGCTGGTATACAACCAGGGATGCTCTTTGAGCCGTGCCCAGCTGTGTTCAGAGTACACGTTTTTTAAATTCTGAGGTTGTGTATCACTAGTTGCAACCATAATTCACACACTGTTCCAAGATCTGGGGTTAACAGGTCACTTCAGGCCATCTTACCTTCACTGCTACATGGAGCTTGGCTGTTTTCTTAGAAGGTCCTGATGCTTCATACGTCGTACCATCAACATCTACAGACATTGTGAAGACTGGGGCGTGGACCGGACCAGACTGCGACAGCAGCTTATACTGAAGCCCTGGCCTGATTTGGTTGAGCCTCATCAGAGCATTCATGAGATCTATTGCTTTACTATCTAGTACTAGTATTAGACAGTAGAAAAGAGGGGTGGGGGAAGGAGAGAGGGAAAAAAAGAGAAAAAAAAAGGAAAATTAAGAAAACAAGATGAACAGAAAAACAAACAATTTGCATTTCAGTGCCTTCTGTCTGTATAAAGGAGCAAAACAACGCCTCCGCCTCTCGGAGGTTGAGTATAGCCCTAACACTGGTACGTCTTTAATAAGCCATTTCATTCTACTTTGGGTAACAACTATAATTACCCATTTTTTCATATTGTTAACACGATTCTTTTGCAGCTAGCTATATTCTTCCTGGCTGCTATAAAAGGAGTAACAAATTTTATAGGTAGAGAGGAACCAGATCCAGAACTGGCAGCGAAGTAGCACAATGCAAATAGCCCCAGAACCGCCCGGCTGCCAGCAGTGCTGGGAGACTTGCAGGCTGTGCACATACGCAGTGTTGACGTTTTGTAGATTAAGCATTTTCTTTTTCTTGTGAGAGGTCTTGAGAGACCAACAACCAGCTCAAGAGGGGGAAGAATGCAAGAATGCAAATCTTCATGCAGCAAAGTCACTGCAGTGAAAAAACCCAACCTACAGGGACATTATCAATACAATACCTCAGCTGCTTGGGCAACTAAATTTTGCTGTAGCTTGATGGGGAGTCCCATTTAAAAATGAAATCATTCAGTTAGTACAACACATCAGGGAAAATTCACAATAAGAAAGGTGTTGGACATTCTGAATGTGGGGTAATAGAGATGACAGTTTTCGTGCCAAAGACTTTTTCACATGCTATTCCACAGCAACACGGAGAAGCTTTTAAACCAGCTCCCGCTGCACAACAGATCTTTGAGAACAGAGGGGAGAGGTGTCACACTTACTTTTCCTCAGATTACGCTTCATCTTTTTATTTGGATCTTTATCGTCCCCAACACTATCTTCAAATGGTCTCTTAAGAGCAGATGAACCTGTACCTAGGGTATAAATTTCCTTGTAATATGGATATGCTATTAGAAAAACAAAATTCCATAGCAGGAGTCTGTTCCTTCCCATACTGTTCCTTGCACGTTTATAATGAGAAGAACTCGACCATCAGTCAAAGCTTTCTTATCGTTACCCATAAGCCAATATTGGTTTATTACTCACTGTACCATGCCATGCCTGATACCTGTTTCCAACATAATGTGTGATATAAGCAGTGTAATTCTGCAGTGTTGTTTTTTACATTTAGTCCAAGTAAAGGACTGTAATAGTATTGTTTTTACAGAAAAACCTATGGAAGTTTATTTTCATTATATATTGTTTTCTAGGAAGAACTCTTGAGTAATTCTTATCATGGACACTTATCATTTGCTTTTTGACCAGTTTAAAGTCTCTCCTTCCCCAGCATAAGAATTATAAACACTACTTTTACTCTTCAGACCCCACTGCCTTGTGCCTAAAGAAATCACCGGCTGTCCTCTCCCTGGCTGCTGCCCCTCTGCTGCTGCTTCTAAGAGAACAGAACTGCCAGATTCTCTGCTAACAATGAAATATTTTTACAAAACCCCACATTTAACACAAAGAAAAGCCTTTACCTTGCAGTCACAGCGTATAGCTTAGGAATTTCACCCATTCTAAACTAGCCCCTAATTTATTGCCCAATTAGTGATTTTTGGAGCAAAAACCACCTACCTTCTTTGTCAGTTACTGACCAGGAATATTTCTGAAATGATTTATTTGATGGGAGGGGATCCATTTCCAAGATCTTATAGATCTGGCCAAAGGCTGATAATCTGAGGGCGTGCTAGAAGGTGACAGTAGAAACCTAAGTTACACCAGAGCACTCGTTGCTGGTAGAGCCCCCGGCTGCTCGGCAGGACACGTTTTCTACCTGTGCACTGTGCGTAATGGCTTCTTTTTGCTGAACTGTCATATAGGACAAAGCATCTGTTGGCTCCCGCTCACAGGGGTCGTGCAGACCAGGGCCTCCTAGGAGGGAAAAAGGCAAAGCAGATTGTTCAGAGTAAACAAGAAGCAATGTGAAAATGGGGACTGACGGATACTGCAACAGCCCGTCTCGCTCTTCGGCGGTACAGGATTCGAACACCGGACAAGGCAAGCTAACCCCAAGGCCACAGAACTTACCAGGGTTAGCACTGCACGTGTACAAGAGTGTCAACTAAAAGCAGTAGCTTTAATAAAACAAAAATTTCAGATAGAAAAGTAGATTTCGGTAAATCTGTAGAAAGCAGATCATTGTTAGGTTTATTCGTTTGCAACCACTTAATGAGATGGGGTTAATTTATACACAAACCTAGCATTCCCCATTAACTTCTACTGCATTGGAAGTACTCATTCAAACAGTTACAACTCTGCAACTTCCTTTTTTAAAAATTCTAAACAAGAAACCATTCATTTTGCTCCAGTGCAGGTTAGGAGTTCAAGGCAGGCATTTTTTCATCTCATCATTCAGCAGCAGCAAAACGTTAAGGCTGCCTGATCAATCTTTTGTGTCCCTGAGGTTAATTTGGCCCCTTACCAGGAAGGAGAATTCCAGATGCCAAACACTCCATCACTCGTCGCAATGCTTCCCCAGCGCCCAAAGGTCTGTTACAAGTACCTATAGATTTTTCACATAGAAGCTCGAGTGGCTAGAAGACATTAAATTGCAATTAGTATGGACACAAGGGTAACTGTAACTGCAGTTAAATACAGAGGGGTAGAGGGGAAGAACACTCCCGTCAGCTTGCTTCAGTTGGAATCCACTACGGCTCTGACAGAGACATCCATCCCAGGGCAATTCATGGCACATGGATTTGTTCCCTTTTGAGGAAACCAACTGCTCTCCATTAACTGCCCAGGAGATCTAAAAGGAGAAGCCTTCTAAAGCCAACTCAGGCAAATGTTCTCCTCCTCTCCCAGGGTGCTCAGCTCCACATGAGAGCAAACACTGCCTCCCGTGAGCTCCGGGCTGTTCCTCTCGGGTTCTGCGGTGTCTGGCCCTCTCCAAAGCCGCTAGGGTGAAATGGCACCTCTGGCAGGAGCAGCACTGCCATGGCAGCAGGATGGTTTGGAAAAGCTACACTTGGAAACAACGTGTGGGATTCTATGCAAATCCACAAGGATGTCCAAGGCCCCACAACATTGTGCCTCCTTCCATGGTATCTGTACCTCCTACAGAGTGAACGAGTACTCGCATTCTCTTTCCTCCCTGTACGCACTTTCTGCTCAGGTAACAGAGGTGAGCAAAAGGCAGTGGGGTTAAAGAGGAGTTCCACACAACGCGCTGTGTGCTCCAATCCAGACACCACTACAGTTCGCAGGAGATCCCAGACCTGACCTTGTGGCTTTCAACTCTTGCCGTACTTACCCAGCCTTTCAGGGGCGCCCATGTGGGGACTCTGTTGCACAAATCCCGCAGAATACGAAGGACAATTACACATGATTTTAGTCCATTTGCCCTGGCCTAAAACAAACAAAATGATTCCAATACACCTGCAAAAACCTGGCTTTCAATTTTGCTTTTCTTTTTAAATGCACAGAGTTCTGGGATAGATTTTTTTAAAAAAATTATTACTTAATACTTCATCAGCTTCATGCAAAATAAATGCAGTTACATTAAATACTTCAATTCAGAGAGACATAAGAAAAAGGAAGCAAAATGTCAAGTTTGCTTTTGTAGCCTCATGACAACTCTAGACCAGTTGGCTGTCTCCCTGTCACGTCTGCCCTGGTACAGTACAGCACTGCATTCCGAGTTCTAGACCTTCGCTCTACTAGGGACTAGTCAGAAATTAAAGAGGCATTAAAATTAAAACTGTCTCAAATTAAACCTCGTAAGGCTACAATAACAACAAGGTAAGAACAAAGAGCCAACCTGAAACCATTTGGCGTGCCGCAGAGACGCCAAGGCCTCCAGGCATTTCTGCCTGTCCAATAAGTCCGGAGGATCTTTCATCGCAACATTATCTACTGGTAAAAATGGGATAAAAAGAGACAGATACAATTTGACCAAGGGGTTTCTGTCACAATACAAAAAGAGCGGCAGCATCTCAATGAGATAATAAGACTCCCAGAATTTAAGTGCACTGTGTTATTTAATTTAAACAAGCCATTAAAAGTAGTAAATGTGCACATGTGCAACAGAAGCAAAGGCATTCACTCCTTGTAAAATAATAGTAACAATAAAGATGGCCACTGCTACAGACAATCTGGGATCTTATTAAAAATGCAGAACACATTTCAGGGCAGAAAATAGCTATATAGCACTTAGTTTTGTTGGGCTGTATTGGGCTTCTTTTTTCCTCTTCTTTCCCTTCTTTGTGAATTTTATTCCACAAAAGTGGCAGGGAATTTCAGAGACAAGCTGCTCTTCATGACACTGACATATTTTGGGTGGTATAAAGAAAAGAATCTGTAATAGGTAGAAAGTGAAGTTATGCCCATGCAATTGCTGAGAATTCCAAAGAACACTGAATATATTTGAAGCATTAGTGCATGAACAGTACTAGCCAATATAATTCAATGAAATAAATATACAATTAAATTCTAGTACGAAAATTTACAGTTTGATTAATCTTTCATCTAAAGAAGTTTGGTAGCGTCCGGATTATTAATGCATTAGAGAGTTGCCCCCTCCTGTAAAAATCTCTTCCCAACAGCAACCGAAATCAGAGGAAATTCAAAGGATTTGAGAGACAAGACACCGATATCTTCTGAGGAGGTTTACAATGGTTTATTTCTCCCTTTCTCTTTTTTTATCCAGCGTGCAACAAACTGCTTTTAGCAGTCACATCCGGGTCTGCATTGAGGGACATTATGCATCACTCCTTTCTTTCCTGATTTTATTTCTGTCATAAGGAGTGATTAGCACCCAGATTCTCTGGAAACTCTGCACAAGTGACAGATTTTGCATATCCGTGAAATCAGGTTAAAAATATTTTAGTTTTTGGCTGACATGCAAAGAACAAATTGGCTCAACTAAAACCCTGAATACACTCTCCTTTCCATGCACAATTACCCTTTATTTCAAAATAAATAACTGGGAAGTACAGTCTTTTCATTATTCATAGCAATCAGTTCTCCAGGTCTTGAGATGCCTATGCAGGTCTGGATGAAATATCCATTCCAAATTTAAGACTATGCTAGATAAGCAAAATCCAGCAAGACATTTAAAATATGAGGACAAGTTAGGAGAAAAAAGTACCATCGGTTTGTAGTACAGTTTATTAGTAACACCTCAAAGTACTTTTCATAGGTTTCTTTGGATTGCATTGGTTGCAGGTGCAATTGCATCTTTAAACTCACTTCACCTCCTGTGCCATTCAGCGGGAAGGTCACTCTGGCAAAAGCACATTACGTTATGATGGATAAAAGAGCCCAAAGCCAAAGCCCCAATCCAAGCTACAGTGTAAACCTGCAGAAAAGCAGGTAACTTGTCTGACAGCCCCCAGTTGCGTTGGCCCCTGCTGGCAGCGGGTGACTTCAGTGCTATAAGCTTATTTTCTAACCCCAGTGAACTTCACAGCAGATATTTGCATTGTTTCTTATTGCCCTCATCGACAATATTACAATATTGGGATTAATCACTCCTCTTGCCTGTTTTCCAAATACAAGCTGCAATGTTGGATTTCTATGAGCAGAAAAGGTCACTCTGGAACACAAAACTTGCTTCTAAATTTCCTTTGCAGTTTCATTATTTTCAGGAGTAATGTTTTGCAGCACACAGTTACTAAATGAACATCTGTATAGTTCTGTAAGAAAACTTTAATGTGGACAATATAAACATCTGCTTAAAGCTCGTGTATTGTATAAAACAACTAGTCAATGAATGATCAGAATCTTATTTTAAAACATTAGAAATGGCAAAGGTGACTGATTGCAAAATCTTTAGTTTATTGCAGTGAACTGGGACTCGAAATGCCGAGGGACTTTTAGTCAGCATTGTACAAGGCCTTGCTAAAGTGTGGTGCAGCCATTGACAAAGTAATTTTTCCTTTCAACTACACAACATGAATAGAATATGCATCATCTGTCATTCAGGTGAATGAAAAGGCTTTTCTATTCTCATAATTTGTGTTTTCAACAAGTTAGAATCTTACTTTTTCCTACCGGATTAAGGCTATTTCCAAAGATGTAAATTACAAACATCTTGGAGAATTTTGCCAATTGCAAATTCAGTCCTAGTGGCCTGAGCACCTTTCGCAGATGTTGCAGTCAGCCAGCTTTTGGGTGCAAGATTCTATTAAACAGAAAGATGAAGAGAACAGGCAGTGGAGAGGGCGAGCGGCTTGCGGCAGGCTCCCTTCCGACACCCCCGGGAAAATGGCATGTTTCTTCATGCTCTGCCAGTCAGGAAAGTGAGACCAAATCAAAAGTTTTAAATGTGATTGCAAAGCTTTCCTTTTTTCCCTTGTGCTTTGAACAAGGAGTTTAATAACAAGTTACTAATAAAGCCCTGACATTAGCTCACTGTGTGCAACACAGAACCAATCCTTCGGCAATTCTCTCCCCACGTGCTGTGTTTGTTCTCTCGGCACAGCGGCTGCAGCTCCTCTCACTGGAGCCCACGAGGAGCGCTGCCTGCTCCGCAGAGGCAGAGCCAACCACCTCTGGCTGGCGGCCCCTGGGGCGCGTCCGGCCGCGCGGGCGCAGCAGCGGCACCGCAGCCTGGCTGTGCCGGAGCTGCTCCAGAGCACGGCTCAGCTCAGCCCCGCTCTGCTAAATGAACTTGAGTATTACTAAACAAGCTTGTTGTTACCGTACACTCAGTAACAACAGCTGATTGGCAAGCTATGAGGTTCTGGTCTGGAAAGCCCAATTTATATTTGATGCTATGACTAAAAATTCAGTTTCTTAAGAAGTTTACATTTTAAACAGTTGCAAAATGCAGCAGTTTTAGATGCTTGACTTCTCGACAGGAGAAAGCAGAGCTTTATGGATAGCCATTTGTGAGAAACACCAAAATGCACACACACACTGGTCCACTATTTATTTTTGCTAACAAGCAGCAAAAACAAATAGGACAAACACCACATCTTAAACATGAACACTTTTCCAAAGAGGTGGGGACTGAAGAGAAATCCAGGAATGTTTTTCGATGCATTCTGACATCAGGGCATGAAGGCACACACAGCATTCCTACAGAACAACGGGGACCCCGAGGCCCCGGCCTCGCCGCCTTGGTTAGAGGAGAGATTAGTGCCCATCCCACCCAGCGCGAAATCTTGGTCAGCTGCCCGTGGGCTCCGCTCCCGGAGCGGCACCTGGAACCCAACGGCCCATCTTACGTGGGAGATAAAAGGCAAGTCGACGAGCAGTTTAAGCTCCTTCATTCAAAAGCTTGTATGGAATAACGCAAAACAGTTTTTAAAACTGCACAGACAGTGTATTTACATTTGTTTGCATTAGTCGGGGGTACTAAAAAAACATAGCAGGACTTTCTTGGAGATCAAGGTATTTTCACTGGACAGTTTCTCCGAGTATGTTTCCTTGGTATTAGATATGAAACTTTTTTTGGTCTGAATCTGAGTGAAAGTGACCTAAATATGGTTGGAAATATTATGAGAAAAAAGTATCCCCTCCCCTTTCAATTGACTTAGTGACACCTGCACAGTGTTTCACACACCTTTGAAAAGGACTATGATAAGTGTCTCTGTTCACTTGTTGATGAATCAACGTCAAAGAACTTGGGCTTTAATCCAAGATCCATTACCCTGTTAACTATCCTCATCAGCTGCACAGCAGTGACAGTGTAACACCACTCTAAGAGGGGTACTAAAACCATTTTAAGTTTGAAAAAAATCAGTAAAGAACTTTGAAAAATATTTTAAGGTACTGGAAACAAAATAGAACACCTACGTTTTAAATATAGGAAATCATAAAATTTCCAATCTGCATTCAGTTTAAGATTAATTTAGGAGTCTCTACAGTTTACTGCCACAATGGGATCACTTTTTGCAAGAAAATACTTGGACGGAAGCCTTTGTGCAGAACTGTATCCCCTTGTGAGACTCTTACAAATCCTTCACATTTGTTCTGCACTTTGTGCTCTTTGTCACAAAATTGTATCAGCTGCAACAACTACAGGGCTGATCTCAGCATCTTATGGGGAGCTGAAGAACAACTCAAGTAATACACAATTTATTTTTAGCGGTCTTGCAAAAGAGCATGGTTACTAATTTGAGAATAAACAGACATTGCAATAAGGGAATCTTTGCCATTCATCTGTGTTGTAAGATTTTTCTGCATCTAAGTGCTGCCAAAGGGTTCCAGGTCATTTGAGAAGGGATCCGTCCAGCCATCGCCCCCAGCAAACCAGCGAGAAGCTGACCAACATTTCCCATGGGTCGGGATTTCGGGGAAGGGAGGAAGCAAAGGGCTTGTGGCGAGTCTAGAAATGGGAGGAGAGCGGCAGGGAGTTCCCTCGCCCACTCGGGCCCGGCTGCCTCGTTGTCATGACAGAGAGTGGCCAGTTGGTCAAAGGTCTGACACCATCCAGTGGCAAAGTTTCTAGGGACAGGTTTGGGGAGCAGAAGCAGAAATTACTGTCAAGATTTTAAAAATAAAGTATGGCTACGTTTGCTCTTCTCTGTTTCTCTTGGTTCATATCCAACCTCATTGGTACTACCAGTCAACACTCCTTTAACAAGGGGCATGTAACTATATGGACATCGCGCAGTTAGGGAGAAGGAACAGAAAGAAACTAAGTTACAGTTTTCTATATCTATTTTGCTCTAAGGACATGAGGTACAATGTTCAATTCAGAAGCAGAAGTGCTGTATTGTAGGCACTGTAACTTCAGTTGTATCCCAGTTAGGAAATTCTTAAAGATAGAAACATACACATATGTATCATCACTTAATCAAAATTGAGGGCCAGGACAACATACTTGCGAGCTTTGCAGGAGAGTTTTGTGTCTTTTTTTTTTTTTTATGAGAAACAATTTTATGAGTTTTTCAAGATACTACAAACCAATCCCACTTGACTGACTTAATTTGATAACAAGACTGTGCAGCGCTGGGGTGCTCAAGAATTAATTAGCAAGTCTGAAAGAAAGAACTAAGATCTAATTGTATGTCAAAGTTAACACTATAGCAATACTGCTTGCAAATGAAATCTGCGTATTTACAGGAAAACCAAGTGACTGTCGTCTTTTTAAGGCACAAAATTTGGCAATAGCCAGTCTAGTTAGTACAGGATGCACAATTAAAAACCTACTTCCCAATTAACCCTGTGCTGCACAGTCAGGGCATTTAGATAGAACAGTCTTAAAAACAAGTTAAAACGCTCTGTGTACCTCCTTCCTTCTTCTCTGCTTCATCTCGAATGAGAGGGGATGTAAGGATCACCTTCAAAGTTAGCTTGGGCTCCTTTGTGTTACGAATAATAATAGCTGCCTCATTTACATGCTCCTCCACGAGATACTTCTCTTCTGTAAGTTTCTGAAAGTCACCAATAAAGATTTCAAGAACCTTCCAATCAACTGAAAAACTGCAGAATCTATGTGCATATGCCTTTTAACTAATGAGAAGCCTACAGGACATTGCAACAACAATTAAGGCCTTGCCTCCCTCATTAAAAACAAACAGAAAAACCCCAGTAACATGCTTAAGAAGAAAGGTCTGCAGCAAATTTAATGAGAATACCAAGTAATCCCACTACATTATCACTTCTTTTTTTTTTTAATAAAGACAGAAGCTGCTACTTCCTAGCTGCTACTGTGTGAAATACCACCAGCAGGTTGTTTTAGTACACACCTCTGCAGTAATGCTGCATCTAAACGTGACAGCCTTCGTGTGCACAATGACCGGCACAGCCGTAACCATCACTGCAAAGGGAGGACGGGTGCCAGCGCAGGAGCTGCACCGGCTCACGTGGCCCCTCTACCTGCCATGAATTATCACCCAATATACCTTGGCCATCTCTTACCAACCCCAACTTATTCTTCAGATGCCGTAGCAACAGAGATGTCACCACCTCTCCAAACAGTCTATTCTGATTCTTAGCCACGTATGTCATCTATATGACCTATTTTGCAACGAGCTTGCCCTTTGCTACAGTTCAAATTTAAAAATAACCATTAACGCCTTAAAGCATACACTTCCATTCGGTCTTGCCTTTTTCCAAACTAGATTATTTTAATTACATGGTTTTCTAGGTGCTCATTCTCATTTGTCTGTTTTTCTCCAGTTTGTCCATCCACCTCTCTCACTCCCTTTCTACACAGCACTTGAAACTGGATGCAAGACCTGACTGTCACCCACTTTCTCTCTAGACAGCACACCAGTAAATCCAGCGTTTCTTAAATTGTTTTCCGTAATTTTTTTCTTGCTTATATTTCTTTCGTAGGTAATACTACAAACTGTCTTTTTGTGCACCAATGCACCCACACCTTCCTTGTCCCTCCGGTACGGCTGTGTCTGCAGAACCTCCTGCCGTCCTTCCTGCCCATCATCGCTGCAGCTTGTTTCATGAAACAGAGTCCTCCTACCTCACCTCCTCTGCGATCCCTTCCCTCGCAGTGCTTCCCCAGAGGATCTTACCTACTTGTCCCTTGGATTTATTGCAGGCTCCATATCTTGTAATTATGTCTGTTCTGTCACTCTTTTTATGAAGTCTATGCTAACTTTTCTTATCACTTTCATCCCTTCTTATCTCACACCTCACTACAAACAAGTCAATGCACCCCTATCCTTTCCAACAAGTAAAATTTACTCTTTACTACTCAATAGTTCCTTAGCATTTTCAGCTATAGGTAGGGCCACATGTGCAGGCACAACATTATCTCACTAAAACAAGCCCTTTAAGTGAACAAACAAACAGTGAGAACAAACAGCTGTCAAGAATGGCAAAACATGTGGAAATAAACACAAGGCAGAAAAGCGGATCAGGAGAAAAGCAGATCAGGTTTGGCCGCAGTCTGGAGAGAGGCGCTTGCAGTGGATACTTGAGGGTGCCGTTTCTCAGCAACAGTGCGTGTCAGTCTGGAAGCTGGACTGATTATTCAGACTCAGAACTCTGCCAGAAAGGTATTATCCCTTGCTGCTCTAAGGAGACCAATATTAGCTGTAAGTGCTGCCTACTGGATGCCAACATCAGAATTAAATCACCATAAATAAAAATAATTATGAGCTCATGATCAACGTGAGCTAAAATGAGCAACCACCTAAAGTGACTTGTTCTCACTTCAGAAGTACAGAGGCATTTATCTTTACCCAGGAACAGCCCAAGCGAAGCAAAGCAGCTGCAATGTAGAACTTCAGGGTGAGGCAGGGGACAGGGGACAACACCACAGACCGACTCACATGCTCGAGCAGGGAAGATTTCTGGGACTGCAGCTGAGCTCACGTTAGTGGTTGGACCACAGAGCAAAAATCAGCTGGGTTAGTTACCAAACAGAAAGGTGAGCTGCCGTCACAGGAGAACTGACATCACAGATAGGGGTTAGGCAACCACAGGAATAAGATGTTAAATTTTGTGAAGTTACTTCATGTTGCCACACTAAACATGTCACATACCCTTTAATCTATACCACTTGTCTTTTTCCTGGAACAAATTCCAGCCTTTACCCAAGCACACTTTGCAGTGCGCTCAGCCACTGTTAGAGGACCACCCTAAATTAACTCACCTGAATTTGAGCTGGGAGATTGTCTTTAACTGTACATAACAAGGTCTTTGTGGGTTTCTCTTTGCACATGAGAACCAGCTCCAGATCCATATCATCTTTTATCAGCAAGCCCTTTGCAACCAAGCCAATTCTCATAACACCACACAATGTCCGACCACCTTGATCCCTGGAAATGAAGTAATTTGGAGTAATTACAATGGTATTTTCACACATGCAGAATATTTGTCTTATCCTATCACAGTGAGGAGATAGACGGGACTGATGACTGTCCTAAAGTGACGTATCAGCGACCAGAAAATGAAAAGCATACGCTCCCTTTGTGCAGGTATCTCCTGTGAAAAAAACAATTGAAGCACTGCTTGGCAATTCACCTGAACACAGAAGTTGCCCAGCTCAAGTTACAAAGCTTCACAGAGCTCAAAAAAGCACAAATTCACTATCTGCAGATCTCTTCCCTGCACTCACCCTACGTGCTCCCATCTCAAGAAGTCCAAATATATCCCCTTCCTCCCATGAACATCAGTACACAACAGAATCAAGTGACACTATGACCTATGGAGAAGGAAAGGAACCCATTCCGAGCAGAACAGTAACAGATGATGAGGCTCAACTCACTCACTTGGCATTGCTTTCTGCAGCATCCTCCTTCGCTTCCACATCACCCTCACATTTTGTAGACTTGTTCTTTTCATCCATCCAGTCAGAGACATGTTTAAGGGCACATTCTACTGTTGATACCATGTTCTGGACAGCTTCAAGTTCCTCTGGAGATGGATAAATGGTTGAATGTTTCACCATAACATGGCGGTCATCATTAGCAAAAGATCGGATAGATCTCTGTTGTAAAGTGGGAAACGGGGGGAAAAAAGAACAACGTTATTGGATTATCAAAGCAAAGCCACTGCCTGAATGGAATCCTCCCTGACACCATTTCTCTCCTAACTTTGGTGCTCCAACCCAGATGGACAACTCAGGTAGTCAAAGAAACTCATCAGTCGGGGTCTGGTTTTATCCCGCGCACTTTCGCAGGTTGCAAAATGCTTCCCGGAGGTCCCTCTTGTGGCTTTTCCGCCACATGGACACCGAAAGAGGCTGCAGCTCAGCCATCAAAACCGACAAGCTGGACTTGTTCATTCATCCCACCATCTCTTATCTCATGAAATATCAGTTAGGAAAACAGTCCAACAGGAACAAATTAGTAACTCCTAAATTAGTAGATATTTGTTTTCTAATGAAGAGGGACTGACAAGATCGGTTCTTTATCACTATTTAGGCCAAAAATAATAGCAAAATACGACACTATTTAAAATACAATATATTGATAACTCTGCTTTGTCAAGTGTTCTTCCTCCCTTTGTGCTCTGTAACACGTAGAAGTCTTCTCTTAGATATTTTTTCTTTTAATATAAATGTAAAGACGCAGCCTGTCAGCAGCACTCAGCTATGCAAATGTTACAACACTCTATTTAAAATTTATGGCATTTATTCTCATTTCCATTATCTCAGGAATAACCTTATAGAACTTAAAATTACACAAATACACTTCAGCTGTTCTCCAGATATTTTTCAGGAACTGGGTAGGTTTATTGGCTTTTCATGAACACATATTCAGAATCTTACCATCACAACATTTCACACTTGCACAGATTTAAAAATTCAACCTCTCAGGCATTCCCAATTTGCAGCCGATACCAGCTAGATTGGAAATGACTCCCCATTTAAACAACATACACCAGGTATATGTGACTACACACACAGAACCACAATCAATCAGCTTTTCACACACATGCACACAAGTAGGCATCATCATTTGCTTTTGTGAGGAAGAGGTGGAAGGGGAATATCAGCATTTGGTTATGCAATCTGCCAGTTCAAGGTCACCCGTGTTTGCTGCAGCTTGCTAATGCCAGTTTTATTAGAAAACCTTATGAGCATCCCCTTCATTCATATTTAATAATTCATGTAATGCAGGCTCACAAGGCAACTCTCCAGTTTTAAGAGGCTGACAATATATCAAACCTCATTCGTTTTGCTCAAAGCGTGCAGCACCATCTGTAATTTACTGCAAGGTCAGAAAACCCCCTTCCTCTGGATTTGTCACACTGGCAGCAGAGAATGTTTTCAACGCAAGCCTAGGAAAGATGACCAGTACCTACCATGGTTTGTCAGTGTTTCAGCTCTCTCTCCCTCCCTTTCTCCTTTTCCCTCCTCCTCGGTGTCTTTGCTAAGCCCTGTTTTGTCTGACAGAACCTCTTCATAAGCCTCTCAGTCCCTTGACAGCTCCAGAGTTCATACAGCCAAGATGCTCCGGGCGTCACTTTCTGTAATTCACCTGCAAAAAGAGAAACAACTTGAAACCTGAAGAAACAGCATGTTAATGCCAGTAAGTGTTCAATGCAGCACAGTAAGTCAAACCACCAATTAAAGCAAGCAGGCTTCAAGATGGGGAGGCAGTCACTGAACCATTTCTGCCTGAATGACACACAGATGTCACTGTGGAAGCAACTTTTGCAACATGCCTACACGTATGTAATGACTTTCCCATGCCAGTGAGAGCTTATCTCAGGGTGCTTTGGCAGCCACCAGTAAACTAAGGTTCTGATATGAGGCAAGTGGGAAATCCAACATCTCAAATGTGCTCTATATGAAACCAGGTCAAGAAGTCTATTTTTATGTCACATGTGCTTTAGGAATCAAACGCGCTATATTTAATTATCAAAAAGTAATTATCTGTTGAAATTCCCAGTGCAGCCCTCAATCCCAAATGTGTCAGATGCTGCACAAAACCCAGGACTTCGCGTGGCAATAACTGTAAGTTGTTACTTAAAAAGAGACAAGTGCATTACAAGAAACCGAAGACAAAAGACTTGTGAGAATGTTCAGCTGAACTCATCCCCGCCACTTCTCCTGCCCTCGCTCTGCTTTTCTGCTTTTCCAGCACACAGCCTTTCACAGCTCCTGCGGGAGCAGGATCTCGTACTAACTTAGGAAACAAGCCCCAGCGCTGGCAGCACAAGGAACTGCAAATAGCACTGGTAAGACAGGAGAAGAGCAGAATAACAGGACAGGTACCGTGAGAGAGGAAAGGAAAAGCTCAGCGCGTAGCATGACACTCCGGTCCTCACAGAAAGTTCCTGTTTTCCTTTCACCGCACATATTGTTGCATCAGCTTTTCAGGAATGTTTTGAAGCAACCGGAAACCCCGTCAGTAAATTTCTGCAGACTGACACACACACTCAAATGTTTTCCTTTTTTCCTGTGTGTCAATCCTCCTTCTCTAGCAATATGTTGCATATTGTCTGTCAGAGAATCCTGACATTGTTAGAGATTAAAAGCATGTTTGGCAACAGCAGAGGGATAGACGAGATGACTTGAAAGCCTTGTAGATCCTTAAACCTCGGGGGTGTGACAGGGAATAATTAAAATGTTGCATCCCATTGAGATTTGAACATGCCAGGGGAAAGGCAACCACAAATCCTGCTTCACTGTTTTCCTAGTAAAGAAGAAGTGAAGTGTTTACAGGACCAATAGCTTTGGCAGCAAGTGCCTAATAGTTGTTTGTACCCTCACACCATTGAATTTAGGCTGCAGAATTGGCTAAAACAAAAAGCAGCCAGACAAGGATACTGTGCAGGGCCTGTCTGCTCCAGCAGCTCAGGACTGCCAAGGAAGAAACCCCAAGAGCGTTAAACGCAGCCACACTAAAAATACTTGGGAAAAGCAAGCTAACGAAAGCCCTTCTTATTACAAGGCTATATACCCTACCAAGGTAGACTGACACTCTACCAAATTGCTTCCCAGAAGCAACCAAGGAAGGGGATGTGTTTTCACAGAGCCAGATTCTTCTCTTAAGAGATCCTGAAAGCCAAGCAGGGACAGCTACGAGGAGAAATAAGCAAAGATTGCTGCTTTGGCTGCTTTCTGTGAGCTCGTCAGAAGCTCTGCCACACTAAGTAGCCTTTGACCATCGACAGAAGCAAACAGGCTCTTCACAAGGTCTCTGTTTTGCTTTTCTATAATAATAATATGCTTTTTGAGTCAGCAGATGGCAAGCTAGAGAGACTTTAATGAGATGTTCAAATTGGTTTTCTCTTCACACTAAATCCCAGCTATCTTCTTCGCCGGGACTACTACATTTCACATTTCCAGTTTGCCGTCTCCTCTGGTAACTGTAACTGGGCAGTTCCAGGCAGAGAAGGGCACCGAACTGTGCTGCTGACTCCAGCACGTGCCCGGTGCGATGTCCCAGCCCCGCAGCGCTCCAGGTAACCGCGGGCTGCTGCTCGTCAGCTGCGCGGCGTCCTGAAAGCAGAGGGACCCCGAGAGCCGAGCAGGGCCTGGGGCACCCCCAGGCTGCTGGGCAGGGCCTGGGGCACCCCCAGGCTGCTGGGCAGGGCCTGGGGCACCCCCAGGCTGCTGGGCAGGGCCTGGGGCACCCCCAGGCTGCTGGGCAGGGCCTGGGGCACCCCCAGGCTGCTGGGCAGGGCCTGGGGCACCCCCAGGCTGCTGGGCAGGCTGCTGTGGGGAGGACGGGTCTGAGCCGCCTCACCACACACCCCAGGCTGCAGTTCCAGATGTGCCAAGTGCTTTTTGGTGTTCTTTCAATATCTGAAATGGACCGAAAAATAAATGTTTCACAGCTATGATGGGGGTTAATCTTGTACTGGACCAATGAAGCAAAAACACCAACACCCTCTCAACACTCTACCTTCAGCAGGTAGTAACCATCTTGTTTTCAAGACAGGTTCAGGTTTCAGTGACGAGCAGAAGTTGTTGGATGAACGTATTTACAGGCTCAATTCTACCTGCCCTTTTTTCTCAGCAGTGAATGGCTGAGGTGAAGGCATATACAGCTGAATTACAAAGGGATCTTTATTATAAAACTCAGAAAACTGGGAAAAAAATCCTGAGAGTTGAGTTAAATGATGCCTTTCTAGTCATTAACATCCTAAGAATATTTCATGGAAATGCGCACAAGAGTGAAAACCTAATATAGTTCAGACTTTGAGAGAAATCTTTCAATAAAAGAACTAAACAGGAGGGAGTTTACTATAAAATTGCAGACACAATATACAGAACAAAGTACATTTGACAGCATGCAGAATTAAATTAAGGAAAACTAAAATCAAATCTGCTCCAACCATATGGACTAAGGCAGCTGAACACAGCTCAGCACCCAACACATCAGAAAGCATTATGTAAAGTGAGCAGCAATCCCATAAATCCAACAGCCTCGTTTTACTACCAGGCTCCAGCAGGATATTTGTCCCTGCATCCTCAGGGAAGGAGCAGCTGATGCCCAGACTGAAAAGCACAATATGGAAATGGTTGTGTTGCCCAGGAGCTGCCACCCACACTTGCAAGAGAATTTCTAGGAAAAGCTACTAGCACTACCAAGACCTTGGCAACCTTGACAAAGTCACTTTATCTCTCCATCATGTGGCCCTAAAGTGTAAAACAAGACTAAATACTGTCTCCAAACCAGGCCACAGGGGAGCTGAGTAGAGTCTGCAATGTGGTTTAAAGTCACTGGGGATTTGACACATTAGAAATGTTATTAAAACACCATGACAGTCTAACAATGTTTCCATTAAACATCCCATCCTTCATAGAGGAAGTTTATGCTTTGGCACCAGACAAACAAGGGAAAGAATTTCAGAGGAGGCCTTTGTAGTAGGATCCATCCCTGCATCTGCAGTTGCATTCCCAGGAGACAGACATTTAAACAGCCACAAGTAATGAATGTGCTCAGCTGCCTTTGAGTGCTTGCAAACAGAAAAGGGAAAAGCAGGAGAAATGAGTACTTGCACTCCATGGGGACTGAAACGTAACATCAGAATCCGGGAGCTATCGTCTTCAAGAAGGGAGACACGGGTACATTTGGCACCCTGGGCCCCGCGGCACAGGGTGGTACCTCGCCTGGAGCGTTACCGCTGCGATGGGAAACCGGGGCACCAGACTCACCTTCCAGACCCCTGCTTGAGTGAGCTGCTCTTCGGGCTCCTGGCCAGGCCGAGCAGAAAGAACACCAGGACAGTGGGCTTTAAATGCTACATCAAGAAGGCGCATGCCAACGATATTCAGCTGAAAGCACTAAAAACAGCCTCCACCCTCCTAATCTACCCTCACACCAGTATGTGCCCATGAGAACTCCAGTTAGAGCGAACACCACCCTAAGGTCCCTCCCAGCCTGTGGTAGCAGAGCAGCAAGGACAGCTAAGGTTGCTAATGACAAACCAGGGAGTATCTAACACAGCCCAAGGTCTATTTGACACAGTAAGAGAAAAGAAATGGAAATTTATACAGAATAGGAAAGTGCAACTTGTATTTTTTTTTTTTTTGTACTTTTAGTAGTCAGAATAAGAGACATGTGACCTTAAATTGGAAGTTTATTTTGACTTCTGCTTTGCATTCAGGAGACAGGTAATTTTTCGTCACTTTCTGCAAAGTGCTGCTGAAAATATGCTGCGTTTTTCTGCAGTATAATTTTATTGCTGGCCTTCTGCCAAGAGTCTTTCTGGCAGCATCTCCCGCAGTTGGAAACTGTGTATCTGGGTCAGAAAAGACAAGCCGCTTTTCAGAACAGCTCAATACAGTTGGCAGAGAGGCCGATATTATAATTGAACTCTTTCAGCAACTCTTTTTATAATGTACCCAGACACCAAACAAAACAAGATCTGCAGTGTTGATTAATGTCAAAATAACTGACAGAAATATCAAAATAGTTTTCCCTCATGTTATAAGTACCAACAAAGCGAGGGGAACAGATAAGAAATACAATTCCTGAGGATTCAGTGAGGAGTACGGGGCAGAGAAACAGGCAAAGTGTGGCTGACCTTCTGCTGTGCTGGCATTTCCTACTTTAAATCCAAACTCCCTGTACACTGTACAGAGCTGCTTTCTTCATATGAACAGAAACCCTTGTCACTCACAACCACACAAGCATTCTGTAAAGAACTGCAATTGTAACCCTGGGATTCATATTTAATAAGACTCAGAATGTTTCCAACAATATGCTCAGCATTCAGTTTCACCTGGAGACGCAGAGTTTTGTTATGTTCCAAGTACCGCAATTCCTGGCAAAGCTGCATCTGGGTTACCCTCTAGAAGCCTGGAATATTCCAGCCAAATGAATAATTACAACACAACACTACAGTTAAAAGCTGGAAAGGTGCTTCCTCTGGCAAATTCTTACACTTCATACAAATACTTGAGCCTAGAATTACTGCTGCCTGTTCAGTTCCCACAACAATTTGAGAAAAGGCTCCTGTGCTCAGGAATCTCTGACTGATTTATTAAGGTAAAAGGGAAGGGGGATGTGCAGGATTTATATACCTCATGTTTTTAGCTCCTGAAAGAGGGTGAAGAAAAGATGGTCTAAGGGGAAATCATCACTAGCCTGACAGGAAGGTTAAAGAAAGAACACAGAGCCACAGGGTGAGCACATACACCATCGTTTGAAGAAGAAAATGCTGTATTTTAGATAGAACCACACAATCCAACCGCAGGAAGAAATACACATTAGTAGAAATAACTGCAGATATCAAAGTATTATGTATAACAAAGAGAAATCATTTTGGAAGGAATAGAAATCCTTTAGGATTCAAGCTTCTGTTGAGTACTGAGGACAGAAGGTACAGCACCACCCTCTTCAGAGCAGCGCACCAGCTACAATCCTCAAGGTATTTTTTATATATATATATATCTCCAGATTTTTATATGGCCTCATGTTCCCTGGCACCTCCGCAATGCTCAGCACACCAGTCCCAGCCAGTGCTACAGAGGCTAATTAAATCATTTTGAAAATCCCTTCATGTCTTGGTATGGGTGTCAAGGTACAAGACTGAGTAAAGACAAAGTTTAATGTATTTCCTGCTCAACCAGTCAGAAACATCTGAAACAGAACTGCCTGTAAAACTGAGCACTGCAGAAGACAAAACATCTTAAAAGAACTTCTTGGCAGGTATCTTAAAAAAAAAACAACCAAAAAACCCCATAGATTAGATAGTACATAAATGATTAATAGCAAAGTATTCATTCGAGACAAGACAGAAGCCACCGCTGGATTCTCAGAGTCTGTGGAACATTAAAATGATTTCTGACTCGCAACATCCTACCATAGGCATTCCTGCTCTTCTGGCTACACCTGACAATGGAAACCTGCTGCTGCTTGGCAGTGCGCACCCACCTGTGAGCAGCCATCACTTGACAACTGCACTCACATCTTCATAACACAAACTACATTCATTTACAGATGAACAATTAACTAAATTAATGAAAAGGATTACATTACACTGAAATGACACTCACCATCTGCAATGTTATTTTTCCAGAGACAAAGCTGGTTTAAGCAAAATTCTGGACCTATGCCTGAAACTACATCACAGAACCGCAGTTGTACCTCCTCAAGCACACGGTGCAGTTCGGTGCCGCGCTGAGCTCACCCTCCCAGCCCTGTCCTGCACCCGCATCCCAACGCTAAAGCTTCACGGACTCCTTGATCTTCCCATGCCCACACCATTCGTGTCTCATTCCCTACCTGCGAGGTTTGCTGTGCCCCAGGACCATGGCGGGAAGCAGCCACAACGTTTAAGCGCTGAAGAACAGGGACGTTCCTTCTCCAGCACCCTCCAGCTCAGCTGAAATAGCTGCAGTGCCCCAGTTTCTTCCCTGCTATGATTCACATCCCACAGGCTCAGGTTGACCTGAGCCACAGCCGACCAGCTGCACTTGACACATGCAGCCTGCACAGGGAAAGGCCACCAAGGTGTCCCTCTTCCACCAGGAAAACGTGTCTTCTACAGAACTGTGCGGCCACGGGTGTATCATGGAAATGGTCAACGGCACGTGCCCAGCCTGCAAACTGGAAACCGCGGCACTGCTGCCCTGCGCTGGGCACGAGAGAGGATGACGAGCTGGCTACGGTGAAACGAGACCTGCACCCATCGGTGGTTCGCATTTCTCATCAGCCGCACGAGGAAACAGCAAAACACGTTTGCTCTGCTCTCTGTTCCCTCTTCTGTGTTTCAAGCTAATACATATCTTGGCAATTTTTAAGATGAAAGAGAAAAGCAACGTGGATCCTAGACCTCTGTGTTATAATTAGTAATTCTTTCTTACAAGTAATACAATGTAAACGCTCTATGCAAGCTTCACATTTTTCTAATGTTTACATAAAGTTTCCAAATATTAATATTTTTAAAGAATAAATGCTATCCTTGCACCTAAAATCCCAGCAACCCTTAAAGGCAAAATTCAAGCAGCAGTTTCTCCCCCCGATATCAGTATGTAAAGAAGCTGGCAGTTTCAATATTGCAAATGCACACTGGCTGCTGTGCACATCTGCCTTCAGCCAGTTTAAACATTCATGACGCTCCACTCCCCTGCATTTTCCAGTGTGGCAGTCCTGCACTCCTGCTGCCTCAGTGACTTCTTTTTTTTAATTAAAGAGAGAAGATTTAAAAGGATGTGGAAGAGAAGACCACAAGACTCCGCAAGTATTGTGCAAAGAGCTGGTGTGCCCTGTGCCCATAACACATCCTCCATCAGGCTTTTACCTTATATTAGTTCCACTACAACTACTGAACAAATTCAGGTTAATTTTTCACTTCCTGTATAACTGGCTATTTTGTCAAAGAACATCTTGCCAAAGGTTCTAGGTTACTAAAAGCTTCTTTAAGGGGTTTTTTTCTTGCCATCTCTCACCCACCCAGCCCTGTTATTTTCAGTTAATTTCTCTATTCTCCTCCTTTGTCTTAGATTACTATTTCCAGGGAAGTGTGAAGCTCAGTGTCACAACATGTAATGCCATGGAAGCGTCTGAAGCAAAATCTGTAACCTTAGGCTGCTTTGGAAAGAAAACCCGGCCCTTTGGGAACCCTCTTCCCTCACAAGCCGCCGCCCGAGCGGGTCTCAGCCGCGCAGGGTCCACCGGCTGCTGCTCCGCCGTCACCGCTGGCCCTTCCGCTAACGAGCTGCTCCCACAACTGACTTGAAATTGATTTTGTAAGTCATTCACACGAAAAAGAGATTTTTAGTAGAATTGTTTCTAACAAGCACATGTTTCAAAAAAATGTTATTCAAAGTCAGTGCATCAGTGTTATTAATGGAAGCACCTGGAGTCAGACAAATAGTAGAAATACTGAAATACTATGTGCCAGCAGAAGCTACCAAATATGATTCAGAATACAGTGCAAGAGCCCCTGCAACAGAAACACCAGGGATCCCCCTCAGGAAGGGTGTGCTGGCTGCCGTCAATTTTCAGCCTCAGAATGCAAGTATTTACTTCAAATGCATGATAACCTAATGTCGGTTACAACTTGAGGTCTCTAATGTCGGTTTGACATTAGAGACCTCAAGTTCTGTCTTGAACAAGATTTTGCAGTAGAAAGTCCTAGCTTGACTAACAGGAAGAAAAAAAAAAGTCAAATATTTTTGGGGATTTACAAAACTAATATTAAAAAAAATCCTATTTCCCTGGAAAACCGTAGGAGTCTAAAAATACTTTAAATTGGCTTAATCCAGCATCTTCTTGCTTCAGCAGATCTACCCTGCATCCGTGTGCTGTCACATCTGCCAACTCCAGTTGCAAAACTCATCTGTTATTCTTCTCTCCGGTTCGTACAGCGCAGTGTTTAAGAGGAGAAACAGCATTTGGGCAGCGCCCATCGCGCTGGCCTTGCTCAGGGTGAACACCACAAGCTAAACTGCAAAATTAATTTCTCAGTGCAAGTTGTATCTGTCAGTCTCATCCTTAGAAATCTGGGCGGGGGGAGGGTGGAGAAGCTTTTATCATTGATAATCTGCCAATCCCACCTGGACGTCATTTTTAAGAACATGGATACAACTTTATTGGTTTAGCCTCTTTTCTTTAAATTTCATATAGGACTATGAATTAGCTTAATCTGTCTTCATAGATAACAATGCCATCTCCAGTGTGCCACTGGATTCTCAACAGCGTGAGACACCTTCAGTTCTCTGGTTAAAAGAGGTGTCCTCAGTCCTTGCCACTCTCCACTGTTTTCTTTAGATCAGGTAATCCACATCATACCTTGTTTCCCTCTCAGCATGAAGCACCACAACAGCAAAGTACAAGGCTGTGACCAACACCAGCATCGGGGGACAACGCACCGGCCGCAGCCACAGGAACCTGCTCCGGAACGAGCTGGAGGTCGACACCGCGACTCCCGGTAGGATGGCAAAGCCAGCATGGGACGGCAAGCGGCTGCAAACCCGCTTTCCTCCGAGGGAAACAAACCGACGGTGCAATCAATAGCAGCATTCAAAATGCTCTCAGCTTTGCTGGGAGATCGATTTACAACAACAAAAATCTCACTTTCTCCCCAAAGCTCACTTCATACACAATAGTTGCTAAAAGTAACACTTGAAATTACTATCAGGGGAAAGACTAGAGAAAAACAATCAACGTTAGTTTATTTGGGGCCATTAACTTGTGTTTTGTGTCTAGCCACTTCAGTTCCCCGATAACAGGAAATCTGCTGCTCCTGAAAGCAACATCAATGGGATTTATTTTATTTTTCAAAAGGTGCACTTGGGAAACCACAAAGTGCCAAGGTAGGAGGGGGCACAGTTCAACACGCAGAGAGCAGGGGCAAAGCCAGAAATAAAACCAGCTGCTATTCAAATGGATGGTATTCTCCTGAGCCGGACAACGGGATGTATCAAACCTTTCATCCTTCAGTGGGAAGTTATGAGAAAGCTGGATTAGAGTCTGAACATTTCTATTGCTTGCTTAGCCACCTATGTAAATCTGTGCCCATATCACACCACCATCATTATGAACAAGAACCAAAGGGACAGGAACACCTACTTCTGCTCTTGTCGGCACAAAAATCCTGCTTGTTTTTTACAGCCTAAAACTATACTTGTAGTGGTAAAAGTATGTCAGATTATAATGCCATCAACCAAGCTCAATCCACAGTTCAAATAAAATTCAACTCTAAAACTGAAACTTTTGTGTTAATGAGAAAAATCCTTTTAAAGAAAAGTAAGATAAATGTGTTGCTTTGTTCACGGAAAGAGCATTTGCTTCTGTTGTTTTCTGAGTTCTTCTATTTGCTCTGCATAGCTCGTCTGTCGCGGAGACAAAGTCTCTGTATTTGGCATTCTCCGTGATATTTGGAAACTCCTACGCTTACTGCAACCGAGCAGGGGCCACCGAGAACCATTTCAATACGTTAGTTCATCACTAATGAACTACAGAAATATGTTAAAGAAAACAACAACAAGGTGAAAGAATATTCTTCCAGAGGCTTTTTGCTTGTTTTGAGAGAAACAGAAAGGATGCCATCAAAGCTAGCTGACACTTTTTCACTTGGCTTTTTGCTCTGAAACATTTACAAGTCCTACACTGCAGGACCAGGAAAACAACACCCGAACCACCAGTGCAGACCCTGGACACAAGACAAGGTTGTCCCCGAAATTCAGTGGGCAAATACTACCAGACACTTTCACACTTTACCGAGACAAAAACCACAAGTTAAATTTAGAATGATGATTTCTGCAGGCACTCAGATGCTTCTGCTCTAAATTTTCTAGAAATTGCAAATTAAAACTTGGCAGGCTTTAAACTGACCCAGCATGTGTCCTCTGTAATCCAAATCATATTCTGTCCTATTACTCTGCAAAACTGTTAGGAAAAGAAATCAAGCCTTTCAACACATGGTTTCAGACAAGTGACAGAGACATTCCATTTATCCCTGTGCTAAGAACAAAACTTAAGTAGTGTTTTTTCCTCTTGGAATATACCCATGAAAATTAAAAGCTAATAGAGGAATCAAAGCGATCTCCATTGGAGAATAAGCATAGTTTGCTGAATACAACTACTCACACAACTGTATTGGTTCAAAGTGCTTGTGGTAATTTTTTTCCATTTACTACGGGGAGAATATATCGCATTTCTAGGTGCTCTGATCTCATTCTTAAATCCTGTAACCAGACACCCAGCAAAGCAGGCAGGTGTCACCCGGCTGTTCTGTGGAAGACACCGCCAGCCCCTGCGAGTTCATCAGCATTGTCTCTGCAGCCACGAGACTGAGGCTTTTTGCAACACCATGAACAATAAATTGAATGAAACAGCTCAGAGCTTACAAACCAAAGAAATCTGGGAAACTACTTCTCCATCTACTGGTAACCAGACAGTACTACCCACCGTTCCCTTGCTAACCTGTGGGACACTGGAATCTCCAGGCTGGACTTGACAGCAGAAACTAAAAACCATTACTCAGTCTCTTCCATCCTGATTGCAGCATCAAGCTCCAACCCCTTTCATTAGAAAAAAAAAAAAAAAACCAGAGCTCAGCTACACACAGAAGAATTTCACACCACTTCTGTTGTGCCATTTGCAGTCAGAAGAGACCCCACTGCCCAGCAACTTCGGTGACTTGCCCAGTGCCACAGTAAATCAGTGGTAGGACTCAGAAAAGCAGTTAAGTTTGTCAATTCCTGTACACACCAAGCACAGACTTGACCCCCTTTCTAGCTGTCCAGCCTTCCCTTAGGCTTCTTCACTTCGATTGGAACAGACGCTGCATCACTTTTGCCATTCAGCCTCTCGCTCGCAGGACCAGGGCGATCCTTCACAGGCCAGCCTGGCAAACTCTACAGTACATACTTGACAACAATTACCTGTAGATTCATGAGATTCAAATTAGCAATTCGATATCTGAATGTGGTGTGATTAAACTCAAGAATCTAATTCAGAATGTGTCCTATTTTCAGGCATCAAATTTTTTGAGCACTCCGCTCTTTTGTAAGGAAAACTGATGTGGACTTGGGAACCTTATGTGTCTTTTTCAAAAGAGGACAATGGAGTCCCTCTTTTGTTAGGCAGCAGGACACAAACTGTCTGTTCTCAGGAAGAACAGGAGCCAGAAAAATCAGAACATTTCAGGACACCAGCCATTCTGGGACACGGGACCTGAGCCATTCTGCACAAGGGGAAGCTCAGCAGCCCCACTTTCAGAGCAGCCCACTCCTCAGCACTGAGCTTCTCACTCTGGGCGAATTTCGGCCTACTGTTTGGTTTTGAAGAAAAAAACAAAGCCAATTGTCTTTGTCACTTGGCATTTTTAAAGCTCTACATGGCATAGGAGCAGGTTATGGAAGATAAGGGAGCTCACTCTTCTCTCTCTCTCAAAACAACAACAAATCAACCAGTCAAAAGAAACAGCCTTCACACTAGATACTGTGTAGTCATCCAGAACACCCAAAACCAACTGAAACAGATGGAGGGTCAGAAAGCATCTGACTTCGAAATCACAAAGAAACTGGCAACTCCTGGGTGACCAGCAGCGCGTGTGTCACCGCTCCCCTGCCTGCACCCAAGCCCAGCTCCAACAAACCTCCTCCACCTTCACACCGCGCTCCAGCCGCCCAACAGCAGCGCACTCAGAACAGGCATCGAGCAGACGCAGCGTGTGCTTCCATACGGCAACCCCGGCTCTGCCAAACAGCCACTTTTCCTCCCCGCTGATTATACTGGTTTTCTCCTTTTCTCCCATCTTTTGTTAGGCTCCTAGGGAACCAACAAAAGGAAAGCAAACGCACACGTGACAAACACGTACTGCTTCCCTTGGACTACACGCATTCTGGATATTTAGATCTCCAGACAAGCAATTCTGTCTCCTGAACAGCAGATAAACACAGAAAGAGGCCTAAAAGCTACCCAGCACTTCTCAGCTCTCAACCAACATTCAGTCTATGTACTGTGCATGAGACTTGCTACTGTACTGTGTGAAGGGAAAGAGAACTCATTGAGACAAGGTGCACCTGCTAAAACTGGCAGTAAAACCAGCCGACTACTGCAAATCAGTCGTGGCCAGTGCAAACAGCAAGCAAGTCTTTGTTCTGCCCCAAGAGAACTCCCTCACTGCAAGTACCACATACAGATCAAACATTTAAAAGCAAAAGAAAAGAAGTTAGCCAAGGGATTTAAGTTAAAATAAAGATTACAGATTGCAGTGTGAAGGAAAACAATAAACGTACCACCGAGTCCCAAGCCCCGCCAAGCTCTCCTCAAGCAGTTCTTGCTCTGGAGGAGAACTGCGAGGTGACAGCCCGAGCCAACAGTTTCTACAGCAACTGCAGAAGCACCAGTACAACGATATTCAAGCCCTGCAGTAACTGCAGAAGCATCAGTAAATGGATACTCCAAATGCTGAAGGAATATTTGACAGTTTCAGATGGATTCTCTTACCTCACTGGGCAACTCATTGATCCCAATCAGCTCAGCTCAACTCTGTATTTGCCTGTTTCTCTGCAAACTCTCCTGAATCTCCTTTACCCTTAATACTATTTCAGTATATTGTTCCACTCCAGAATTTCACGGAACTCGACACAGCCATCACAGAAAGCTTTGCAGACGTGGTGCTGGAAGGATGACCAACATCATCCTGGACAGGAGAGATCGACCACGTCTCTGCACGGTGCTGCTGCAACTCCTCACCGGGTGGAATGCTGTTATGACAATGACACTACACTTATGTTGCAGTACTAAAAGCACACTTGGAAGCATCTCAACAGGAACCAAACCAGAGGTATGTTACTACCCAACTGCACAGAAAAAACAGATCCATTTGTAACACACGGTTATTTTAACACTAACGCAGAATCTATATTAAGGAACAGAAAATACTGCACCTAGGCACTTGCTAAGTTTTTCAACCAAGAACTGTAATTTATTAAAGAATGTTCAAGGCAGGCCATTTCTCATTTCTCTTTCAAGAATCTCCTTTAATATGTCACAGTGCCTCAGCAGCTGTGGCTTTCCCAGCAGCTCCATATGAGCGTTCTTTGCAGGAGATTGCTCCTCACTCTGCAGCCTCGCTTTGTTCCACACAAACTTGGCGTGAAGCTCAGGCTCCCGACCCACAGCAAGAAGTTAAACAACATCGCTCGGTTGTTTTTAAAAGGGTGAGGAACTCTCCAGTTTCAGGTTCTTCAGTGTTTGGGATGGAGGGGAACAATATATAGAGTCACGATTCAGGAATATCTGGTATTCAACCCCTGCCTGTAAAGAACACGGTTTAATCAGAGAACTGCCAAAGATTTACTTTGTAAACTGCTCTTATTATTATTGGTTTATTACATGAGGCCACATCCACAAAAATAGATTTTTGGTCAAGAGTTCATTCCTTATATAATGCTGACTCCCAACTACCTGCTTTAAACAATATCCTTTATCTCATGGGCCAACAAAAGGAAAAGGACTGAGTTCCCCCAAAAGATAAAGCAGACTGCGCAGAAATAATAACCTTGCAAAAGACAATCTTATTCCCACACTAACCTTAGTAAAAAAGAAACACGAAGACAAAAACATTTTGCTTTTCTTTTTGTGCCTTTTATCATGATTGATTCAAATAGCACCATCACTATTTACATGGAGACAGCTGCTTTTTCTGAAATGTGAAGTACTGTGAAATCTGGAGTGGAAAAGTATCTTACAAGTTGTTAAAGCATAAGCATGCAAAGAAGACTTCTAGATCAAATTTAGTCCTCAGCGGGCTAGTTTTGAAGGAGTAAAGAGTACAGCTCCAGCCAACCATCTCTTACTACAAAGTAATATATATAATTAAAAAAAAAATTAGAAACTACAAACTATGTCAGGCTTCATGTAACTTGCTAAGATTGAAAATCCAACCAAATTTTTTTAATTGTCAAAAATACCCCCGTTCCAGGAGGTTCTTGTTTGCCTCCAAGGTGGGAGTCATGATTCTTTTCTCTCACACAAATTTAGACAACTGTGTTCTCTCTTCAGCCTCCTGGCCATCTGTAGAGATGAGGAGGTGTGTACAGATGTGGGCTCAGCCAGAATGAGCTGCTTCTCTGAGCTCATATTATTGGCAGCCACCAATTCCACCCTCACCCACCAGAAGCAAAGAAGTTCTCAGCCTTGTCTCCCCCTCACCTTCCCAGGATTTGCCTTTCTTCCTGGCTTTCCTAGAACACTTGCCACTCTATCTACCAGAGCACATTTATTACTGGTTCTAAAATAACAGTTTTTATAAGAGAGAAGAACATTTCAGGTCATTATAGGGGAACTTCAGACACAAGAAATTAAATTGTGCAGTACATCAGCGGCAGAACCTGAAAAGGGACCAACTGCTCCCATAATCAATACTTGCAGTTTGATCACCAGACCCGCACTGGATCGCAACGTTGCCCTGTGCCCAGTATCGCAGAGTTTCCGCACCGGGCTTTGCACCAGTTTCCAGCTTTAGAGGGAACGCTCCCAGTCGCTCTGGGCTGCACAGGGACGCACACCGTGGAACGCCATGGGGAGCAGCCGTAAGACACACTACAAGTCAAGCCTACAGAGGCCCGGTGATGCACCCACCCCTCTTGAAGGTCATCCACATGGAATAACTGATTACTTTAAAGAAACAAATAATGTTTTTATATGATTGAAGATTCGGACGGCATGTCTGGGTAACCAAAGAAACCCTAATCTATTTGTTACGTCAAATTATCAAAACATCAAATCAAGAGATCATGAAGCATTGGGACACTGAACAGCTGTTTACAAGACACTTTTAGCTCTCTGAGAAGATGACGATCACTAAGAATCTATGACATGGGAAAGGCATTCTTCAAAGCAGAAGTGGGGAGAAACCGTTTCTTGGGCATTTATTTTTCCTCTCATCTTCTGCAGAGTTAAACCACCTGGGAGAGTAAAGGGAAAGACATTAGGATTGGAAGTGGAGTAGAATTCCAAATGTTCTAAGTGTCTGTACCATCTGCATTTACAAAATAGCTCCAGCAGGTATCGGAGATGACATCTTGAGATCTCATTTCTGAGTCCAGCAATGGCAAAAGTCTTCACGAGGGAAATAAGATGAGCCCAAGTTCCTTCACTGCAGTTTGAGTGCAGCTGCCAGCTCCAATAGGTTCTCAGGTAGGATTTCAGTCTGGTTTACTTAAGAAGAAAAGAATCTCCGGTTCTTACTGCATTTATTGTTCAGGAAAGGAAATGCAGAAGCCAAGAACTGAGACCATACACATTTTCCCCTCTCTTTATTTCAGGGTGAGGAGTTACATAACTAACTCTAATCTGAAGTATTGCTAATTTACATTGACAGAAGACCCACCTAGGCACCATTTTTATGTCTCTACATAAAAAATAATTTTAAAAAAATTAGCTAGTCAGGTTCCTAGACTCCACCTCCATAGTAAAGTACAATTCAACCTGAAATCTCTCTTGCTAATCTACTCTCAAGTTGGTCGGGCTTGGCTCTGGGGTGCAGAACTACCACAATATATTGTATGATGGGGTTAAACACTTCCCAGATTTCTATGGGTGCCTTCCAATCCTCCATTTTCTCTACAAGGACTTTATAGTCTTCCATACGATGCTTTACAGATTCCTTACAACCCCTTCCTTTGAGCTGCCTCCCCCGAGTTCCACGTTCCCTGCTCACCACAGCACAGCCCCAGCTCTCCGGGGCTGTGCGTGTGCTCCAGCACTTCACCCCCTGAACACACACACACACACACACTGCACTGCAGCTCCCCTTCTATTCCAGAGGTTTTTCCGTTCCAGCAAATATTCCAAATTTGCTATAGTATACACGCAGAAATCAAGAAAAGTAGGTAACGAAAAAAGTACTAAACCCACGGAGGGTCAGAGAGCAAACTACAGCACCCCGCAAGCACAGAAAAAGAGCAAGTTCCCGTATACAAAGAGCTGCCTCTGCAGCCCAGAAGTATCAAAACACAGCAATAAATTACTAACTCCTCTTCCTGTCTTCATGCTGGGGAATTGATGTCTGGGAACATCACTGGAGAACCAGCCACCAAGCGAGGCTTGGGCCCAACAATTAACACCCCAGAAAGAGCTGGTATTCAAATGCCAACCCCAAAATTGATTAAATGTTAACACACATTAGTCAGCATTTTCAGATCCACTGATAACATGTTATTTGTTTCTATGGTTAGCAAAAACATCCACAACCCAACCCCATTCAGCTTATCTCCATAAGGTTACACCGGGTGACCTCTTCTGCTCACACTACACAGCGACAGAGCCACAGCACCTCCAGAGCTCAAATGCCTTTTTTCTTTTTAATACAAGCTCTTTTTAAAAAAAGCTGACTGATTTGTACCCTCTTACTGTAGGCTGACACCCAGTTTCCAGGTGATATGTTTAGTACAGCCATTCAATGACTTGCTAAGCAGGCTGTAAAAAGACCATTCAAGTTAAATACCTTCATTATTGAGCTATATACCAGCTAGCGTTTTTAAGAGGTCACCTATTTCAACAATGGCAACTAAATTCAGTGGGGTGGAGCATTCTGGCTTTTTTCCTTGATGAATTTAAACAGCAAATATGAGGACATTCAAGAGAGATACTGTGTTTATGGACAGGGTTACTTACTCTTGAGGACCCTGCTCCCAAGGCTCACGTCTCCTCAGCCTCCACAGCGACTGATTTGCCAAAGCTCATTTCCACAAACACGCAACACTCGTTCCCAAACCAGCTCCACAGCCGCTGTGCCCGAGTTTCACCCCGAGCCCGTCCCGGCTCTGCTGCTGAACCGGGAACACACCGAGATCTTGTTTAGGGTCAGAATCAGCTCAGCTGAGGTTGCCTGGGTGAACCGTTTCCACACGTCACATCGCACCTGTGCCCCAGAGAATACTGAAGGCAGGCAAGGCCCAATGTTTGAAAGCCTGTGCTGACTCTCAAACTTGTGGTATTACAAGTCAAACAAGAAACGTGTTTAGTGTCTCCCCTCCCAAGAATCAGAGGAAATGGAGAAATCAAAGCCTCTAAAATCAGCCTGTCCTTGTCTGCTCCTGCTATGGTGAAAATACTAAGAGGCAACACCAGTTTCTCGCCATTGAGTTCATTTTACTGTCAAGCCAAATGCCAAGTTCTGCTTCAATCACCGTTTCACTTCTTCAGCACTAACTACATCAAAGTTTAAGGTCTAAAATCTTAATTATGTTTTCTAAGATTTCTTCGAGTTCTGACATCTTGTGAGTGTTCTTCCCAACCAGATACTCAAACATTCAATTTTTCAATAAAGCCAATTAAAAGTAAATCCACAAAAAGAACAAGAAGCAGCAAAACACAATTTACTGTGATGCCAGACACACCCCAATTTTGTTTCAAGCATACAATTAAGAGTCATCTAATTCCCCTATGTAGACATGACATGAAAGAGAGACATTACTGTAAGAAGAGCTTAATACTATTGGTACACAAACCTTATGACTGATAAATTAGAGACTAGTAAAACAGCATATAATTTACATTTTGTTATGTCAATCACAAGTAGCATCTTGAGGCTCCTAAATAGTACGCCAAACCACAATGTAAGAGAACTAATTTAAATCAAGCCATACGGCAGGATCACTTACGTTTTCACAATCCAAGAGATCCCCTAAAATGACTTAGCAACCGGATTTCATAAGATTATTCCTCTTCAACATCCATTTACATCTTTTATTTACCAGCATGTTATGAAAATATTTTACTACAAAAGAATGACAACATTTTGCATGGCTACAGAGAAACCAATGAAGTAAAACAAGGGCATGGGTTTAATAATCCATGGCCTTTACTGCTTGAGAAGCCAACCTGCAAATATGAAAATCCACACACTGGATTAGCGCCAGAGTTCCTGGGTTTAACCAGCAGGACAGAGCAGCCAGTACCATGGTCTACGTACCTTTCAGTAACAGCACAAGTGACATACTCTGTATTTTTCCTTATGTTTCTCATATAACCAGCACCTTGCCTACATTCCTATACCACAGGGAAAATTAATGAAATTAATTAATTAATGCATTGCAAGGCAATCTCAAGTACAAGGCAACAGACCAACATGGAGTGGCACCCAAGAATTCTCTCAGTCCTCTTCCCTTCCATCACGTTTAGAGGACCAGAAACATAAGGTAATTCAGCTACGAAATAAAGTCCAGAAATCC
This sequence comes from Streptopelia decaocto, assembly GCF_964273445.1. Classification (NCBI taxonomy): domain Eukaryota; kingdom Metazoa; phylum Chordata; class Aves; order Columbiformes; family Columbidae; genus Streptopelia; species Streptopelia decaocto. The sequence goes on from NC_138672.1 coordinate 10,814,930, forward strand.
AAAGTGTGAGAAGCTTATGTTAACTCATTCGTAAGAATTCCTATCTGTGCTTTTTGTTAAAGGGACACAAATTAAGGTTTTCAAAGAAGTTACACAGCAACACTGTCCCGCTGTGAGCTGACAGCGTATGCGCCACTATCTGTGCTGCCATCGGCGCTCAAAGACTCACATGTAAGAAGGAAAAACTACACAAGTGCCAAGAAATGCAGAAGTACAACTGAAACAATATTGTCTCTGGTCTTGTAGCTTGTATTAATCATCACTTTTATTAAAAAAATATAAGCAAATATATTCAGGTAGAGCAGGTTAGGTTTTGGCTTCCTTAAACATGAAGTACAAAGTTTTCATTTGTCGAATCACGCTGTGAGTACAAACGTACTCAAACTATGGTTTCTACAGAAATGTTTGAGACTTGCATTTTTCTGCTATTTAAATCTATAACAGGAATTTTCCTTTTAATTTCGTCACTGCAGCATATACAGCAGTAATCTCTACTTGCCAATACTGCTCCGTTTATAGCAAATCCAGGACAGTATATCAGCCAAGTGCTCCTCATGTGTATGTTGTTAGAACGGAAAAGTCCTCCCCCCCAAGCTCGATACAAAGCAAGTTACAGAATTCAGGATGCTAAGCTGGAGTCCTCGGCCGGCACAGCTGGACTCGCCGCAAAGCCCAGCTTGCTTGGAGCCAGCCCAGCGAGGCGCAGCTCAAACCTCTGGGCACGCCAGCTCTCCAAGCATCTCCCTGCGCTGACCAACACGTTCCAGGTACCTTCCTCAGCCGCCCCCAGCTCACTCCATAGAAATACACAAAGTGCCGCTTTTTTACCATCTCACATTTACACTTGGACATGTTGGCCACTTCTAGGTGTGTGGGCATCACCACAACCAAGGACAAGACTCTGCAAACTCCTCCCATGTGTTTTAACAGATACTCTATGAGGGTGCTCACAGTGGCTTTTTCACGCACTCACAAGCTTGTGAAGCAGCCAGGGCACTTCCCTCTCCCCTCTTCCAGCCACCGACCTGCTCTTCAAAGAGCTCTATTTACATGCCAAGTTACAAAGTTCAGCTGCTTCCAAAGCAACGTGGAAAAAGTGCAGCTTTTATAATTCTACAGTGAGGCTTTTCACAACATGAAGCGGCTTCTTAGACTAATTTTTTTTTTTATTTCCAAACAGGATTTCACAGTTAAAAAAAAATCAGTCCACACACAGGCCTTTGAGGAATCTTAACTAAGGGCCTTCAAAAGAAGAGAGCTCTGCAACCTTCAGCATCACATTACTGAACACCCACAGAAAAAAAGCACCACAAGTCAGAAAGATGGGTCACCAAGAGCTGCACATCCACCAGAGTTTAAGCTGCTTCTCCAATGCTTAGGCCAGCCGTGCCTTTTGCCATCTCCGCTATATCTTTCCATTTGCTTACTCTTCTCATGTGCTTCTGAACTTTGGGGATGAAGCCCTCACTACCAGCAATCCTTACCCACTCTCTTCCCCATCTCTCCTTCCATTCTCCACCAACATGAAGCAGAGAAAAATGATTGGAAAGTTCCAGAGAGAACAGGACACATGCCAAGAACTTCCAGCAGCAGGTTCAACTTCCCCCAAACTACCAAGAATGTAACAAAAGCTCCAGGCTGCCACAGCCTGACAGGGATTTCTTCTTCCTCTCCAGCCTGGCAGGGACAACTACCCCATCTTCCGCAATGTCTGACGGCCCATCCAAGGGGTGGACTATCTACACTCTTGGGAAAACACTTGCTTTTCAGAGACTTTGAGCAACCACCTTGTGCATATGAAGGAACACGGCAATTACCAGCTCAGTGGAGACGCTCTTGCCTCCCTTCCCTTCCGGCTCCACAAGTCTGGGTTTTAAGGCCTCCTCTCCAAGTAGAGGAGGCACTTTTCCATCTTCCTGCAAACGTCAGGCCCTCTTCTGCCTCCACAGTTGTTTCCTTTGGGTATCTCAAAAACGGTTACCATATCTTTAAAAATAAACTAAAATAAGCCCAAGTTTTGCAAATAGTCCTTCTCCATTCTTTCCAAGAATGTCAGATTATTCTGCATGAATGAAGGGAGTTATTTCCATTTTCTGTCTTTACCCTAGAAGGGCAGGTTTTGAATGCTCACTAGAACACACAACTATTTTAATTTAAGTTAAATAGCCCAGCTATTTTAATTTAAAGTTGTGAAAACATTTTTTGGAATTGGAGACTTGAAATACCTTATGATCCTGACAACAATGCCCACTTAAGTCTTTCTTTACTTTAGCCACACTTTGAATTGCTAAGCTTCCAGGACAAAGTATGATACAACTTTTAAAAAACGTTAACAAAGTACAGCACACAGTTCACAAAAATGAAATCCAGACACATCCAGGACCCCCCATGTTATAAATTTTTCGTCCTGCTGTACTGTACAAGCCATTTGGAATGCACGCTCTCTGGAGCAGGACATTTTATTCTTACTTTCCGTAAATCGCACAGAACCATTGTCAGAGCCATGTAAATAAATAATAAGACATTTAGTTAGATAATGCATATTTCTGTTTTGATTCAGAACTCAAGTTTTGCTTTACTTAGTAGCCTGAACGCGACTCCTCAGTTATCCTTTTAAAGTTATCACTTGCAGAAAAGAATAGTGGGTTAATGATTAACAAAATCCAGTGCAAAGCAAATCCAGAGTGAAAGAGAAAAAAGAACCAAAACACCGATAATTTTTCGATTTCTTTCCTCCCAGCCAGGAAGCCTGTGAAGGTACCAGAGGGACAGCGCCGGGCTCCGGGAACATCGCTGCTCCAGAGGCGGGTCCGGGTGAGCCATGGCCGCCGGGTCACACCCGCACCTGGCGCTGCCGCCCGGAGACCCGCGCCCCGCACGCACCGGCCGATCTCCCTCCCGCTCCGCCCGCCCGCACACACCTGCGCGCCGGGGACAGGTACGGAGGAGCGGCCGCTGCGCGCAGCGCGGCGCCGAGCGCCCATGGCCGCCCCCGCCCGCGGGCCGGCGGCCCCTCCGGGCGCGGGAGCCCCCCCGCCCCCCGCCCGCCTCAACGGCTCCAACGGCAGCCGCGCCCCTCCGCGCGCGCAGCAGCGCCCCCCGCTCCCGCACCGCCTCCCATCCCCCGCACCGCCCCCCGCGCCGTGTCCTGCCCTTGCCTCCTGCCCGCAGTGCCCGGTGCAGTGGGAGGAGCGGTGCCCGGCGCCCGCCTCCCCTCCGGGGCGCGCAGGGAGAGCTGTCTGCCGCCCCGACCCCTCCCCGCCGCCAGCGCGGCCGCTCGCCCGCCTCACCCCGCTCGCCGCCGGCCCCGGCGCAGCCCCCCGGCCCCGGCCCGGCTCCGTGGCCCCGTCCGGCTCCTCCGGCTCCGCAGCGGCGAGCGGGGCTCCGGCACGTGACAGCGCCCAGCGCCCCCATAGGCTGGGGCTGCCGGGCAACGTGAGCCCGCCCCCTCCCTGCACCTGAGAGAGAGCCTTACGCCAACTGCGTAGGGAGATGCCGGGCGGCCGCGCCAATTTCGTAGCGGCGCGGAACCAGCCGTTTCCTCCCTCCTCGCGGCAGGCCGGCGCAGCCTTACGGAATTGACGTAAAGCTGCTTGGCTCGGCTCGGCCGGTTTCCTACCTGGGGCCGCTACTCCTTGCGTTAACTGCGTAATCCCACCCGCCTCCCGAGGAGAGGGGTCTCGGCAGCTCAGAGAGCTCCTGCAGCTGCGTGGGGTAGGAGCAGCCAAGCCTGCACCCAGGAACGTCACTTACGTAAAGCCCCTCAAAGAGGTTAGTGTTTCTTACGAATTCTCCGTAATGTCGTCAACGCGGGCGGTGCACCTGAGAGGGCTCCCGTTGCGCAAATGCCGTAGGTGCTAGCGTGCCTGGCGCAGAGTGCGTAAGCGCCGCGATAGGGTCGTCCCTATCCCCGGTGAGGGGCGGCCGGGCCTGGCGGCGGGAGGCAGGTGTGTGTGCGGGGAGGCTCGTCCCTGCCCCGTCCCCGCTCAGGGCGGGGAGGAGCCGCCGCCCCCGTGTCGAGGCACCTCGGCGGAGACTGGGCGTGTGGTTTCATCGTCACCCGGTCCCGCTTGCAGCCGCCCAGGGCCGTGAGTGTAAAAGTCCCCAGAGGCAGCCCCGTTCCCGGCCCAGGGCGGGGTGAGGTGTGAGGCAGGGCCCTGGCACCCTCGCCTCGGCAGCGCCGACCTTGGTGGATTTTGCACCCCACTGCAAAATCTAAACCAGTGCAGAGGAGTTCTCGAAATTGAACTGTAAATTAGTGTTTCCATGTGAGTAGTTGTTCTCTGTGTGGAACCCTCCGTGGTTGTCTGGGGACATGAAAATCAGGGCAGCTTTAGGGTGGGTTTAGACAGGTTGGGCTTCACAAAGAGTGCGACGTTCAGTGAGCTCTGTCCTTGTCTTCTAGAAATCGATAGAAGTGGGTCCAGGATAGCTTTCAGCTGCCCTGTGGCAATTGTTCCTGATGCCAGACACCTGGCAGTTCCAGAGCAGGTGGGCACCCCGGGCGGCTGCAGAGAAGAGCTCCGAGTTCTTTGTTCATCAGATGCCTCAGAGAAGTGCTAGCCTGCTAAAACCTTTAGGTATGAGGATTTTCTTTTCCTTTTGTATGTGTGTTCTGTAGAACCTTTATGGTTTTGCTTCCACATTCAAATGGCTGATATTTTCACATGGGTGCTTCAAGCTTTGTGCCAGGTTTTCTAGGTTAAGTGCCTTTTCAAACTCAGCTTTTGACATATAAGTCCAGAGCAATTGTATTTAATATAACTTTTTACACTTTTCAGAACTGATTTTATATGGGCTCTAAAGATGAAAGTCTGTGGAGCTCTGTGCCAAAATAATCAATACACAACATGCTGTGCTGAAGCGGCCTATGAGGGAACGCTGGCAGAAGGCAGTGGGATCAGGAGATTTGCAGTGCTGAACCGAAACAGTAACTTCCATTCAAAAGAGCGATTTGCAGCATTAGCGTGGAAGCAGGAAACGTGCATGCATAAATAACTTTAAATGTAGTGAGACATCCAGCTTGTTCAAATTAAACTTCTATTTTGTATACTTCTTTGCAAGCCTGTGGCTAAAGTGTCACTGTAGTTCTGAACAAACACACGTAGTTCTACTTTTGTAACAAACTTTTATCTCATGCTGTTTAAGGAATAGAAGGAGAAACAAATATGAGAGATCTCAGTTACTGCTTTCAAGTCTAGAATCAAAAAGGTTTCAAAGCAATGACTGAGTTTAACTAAATCTCCTGTGTGGCCTTAAAATATCAGTGTAGGCCTTGAGAAGGGGCAGGAAGATAATAGCTAGAAAATCAAGGACTGGTTGAAGGACTTAGTGTGAGAACATTTTTATTTGAAATTGATTACAGCGAATAGAGAGACACAGTAAAAATATAGCCCAGAGGAAGGCTGCTGGAACAGATAGGGAATGGGAAGGGGCAGCTGTGAACATCAGTGGCTGTGTAGTGAAGGTGGGAATGTAGTCAGGAGAGAAAAATCTGCAAGAGATGGCATCTCAGATACTGAAGCTTCTGCAGAGCCACAAGAAAGTTATTTTCAGCTGTGGTCTGAGTGAAATCTTGAATTTTTCTGTTGAGTTCTCCCTTGGTCTAATGATTTGCCAAGGGCGAAAACACAGAGGAAAGGGGATTGATAGATTAATTTAGAATACAGGGGATTGGAAGAGCTTTGGCGCTGCACTACAAGAATATAAATTTAACAAGGAAAAGAACATCTAAGGTTTGGAAAAAAGCTAACATCTGTTAACAACAATCTGTTGTTAGGCTTCATGGAATAAAAAGGGAGAAAATTGAATTTATAATCTAAGTTTACTGAGTAGGAGATGTGGACTTCAGTTGGGCCAAAAGTAACCTGGAATTAGTTACCTTGGGTAAAGTTAAAGTGATTAACATAATTTTCCTTTTTTGGGGGCAAAATACTGGCATAGGAAGATTTTTTTGTTGTTTTAAAATCTATAACTATGATGGAAATAATGTGTGTTTCCTGCAGATGTTTTAAGAGAGATAGGTTAGGGTGGTCTAATTTTAAGTACTATGGAGGTTTTGTGCTGTAACAAGTGTATATAATGGAATAAAGCCAATTCTATGAGAACAGTATACAGATCTGAGCTGTTAATGCAGAGAACAGTCATGGTGACTGAAGTCTAAGACTATTTCACTGATGTCTGACACAATAAACGTAGAATTAGTTTGTAAAAAAAAACCCTCTCTTCCTGGACTGGCTTTCCTGCTTATAGCTCTCATACCTGATTATGCCGTATTCTGAAAAAAATGATAAAGAAATTATGTTACCAGTATTAAATAAAAAAGAGAGGCAAGGCAGGAGCCAGTATCCATGACCAGCATGTGAAAGCGGTTTTCCTGGGTACCGAAAAGCCCCAGAAAAACAGAGGGACCTTACGAAATGTTGATAGCTACCGGTTTGAAGCCCTGAGTGGAGCGGGCACTGAAACATGCAGTGGGGCAGCTCCGCGGGATGGGGGGCACGGATGAGCGAGCGTCACCTACTAATTCTACATTGAAGACTAAATGGCTATTAGCTATAGTAAAGGGAAAGCTCCTACGTGAACAAGGATGAAATGGAACTTACAAAATGTAAAGTGTTTGGTATTGTTTACAGACAAATAGGAATGTTCACTGAGTGCCGGATGGAAGAGGTATTTTTGTCGTTACAACTCAGAAAAGAAATCTCTGTTTGAGACTTCACCATTGTCCACTGACCCAGTTCTTTACAGGTTTCAAATTCTGCCTTTAGACGTGTACTGAAGTTAATGGAATTTGTGCAAAGGTATCTGAGGACAGACTTTGAAATAACTCTGTATGAGGCGTGTATTTAAAAAATCTTTACATGTGAAATTAGTCTCATAGGGTTCACAAGAAATTAAAATAACTAGAAATTGGAGAATTTGAAAAGAACTTGCTTGACTTTACATCTTTTTAATCTATAAAAAAAAAATAATTGTATGTGTTAAACTTTATTTCAGTGGGAATAATCGCACATTGAATGTGGCTGTTTGCATGCTTTGAAGTTTGGCAGTGTTTAAATACTTTCCACACATGAGGCTTGGGTTTAGGAAGGTGATAAGCTAGGAAGATGACTTGCAAATGTGAAGTGTTTTGAAGAAAATCTTGGCATTTGAAAAAACAACTGATGTTTAATGACAAGAATGAAGTTGGGAAACAATTCCATACAACATAAACCAGTGTCCAGAGCCACTGTTCTGTCTTGCTGTGTTTGCTTGTTGGAAAGGAGTCATGAGAAAAGGAGGGAGGTGGAACGCCAGGGGACAGAGAAAACAAAGTGAAAAGCCCTGATGGCATCTGGCTTCCACAAAAAGCCACAATCAACAGCACAGAGAGCAGAAGGTGAAAGTTAAAAGGTTATAATATAAGCAGCATAAAAATAGATGTTGAGCGGATTAAAGCTGCATTCAGAAAGGGTAAACATTTTTTTTTAAATCCCCCATCTTTGCAAAGTGTGCAAGTATTAAAACCCAGAGTCAATAAAATATTTCTGCAAATCTGCATTAAAATCAAAGGCTAAATATCCGGGTAGTCGATTGCTGGGAGTCGTCTGGGGGTGGAGAAGGGGAACTCAACAGTGAAAACTTGGCAGATTTGAGTTGAATCTGTTTCTCTGCAGGATGTGGGCACAAGATTCACAGAGGGAGAAAAGAAACGTGAGATGATAGCAGCACTAGAAAAGCCTTTGGGGTAGATACCCATTGCCTCCCTGTTTCCTAGCATGGATCCTGCAGAAGTTGACTGAGTTAGTGTTTGGTAGTTCTCAAATGCCATCTCGCTGTTCCTCGAACATCCCGTGGTGGTCTAGGTGTCAGAATTTACCTTGTTTTGTGTAGACTTGATACCAGCTTTTATTGTTTTGTTTCATCCTGTTCTGCCTTTGTCTTTGTTTGGCCCACAGCTACTAGCTGATTAAGCTGGGGCATGATATAGCAAAGAGTGTTATTCTGAAAAATGCTTACAGGATCTGTATTAATATATTTTTAAACTATATCTCAGGCATAAATGGGAGAGAATCAAGCTAATGACTATCCAGTGTGGAGGGTACTTAAAAATCTAGAATCTGTGCTGCAAAACAAAAGATGACATACATAAATCTGGCAGTTCTTTGTGTACCTAACTCATTACCAAGAGTTTCACAGAGTACTTACCAATACTCTGCAGTCTGAATGATAGTTGTTTGACTTTGGGCTGGAGCAAAGGAGATAAAACGGAGGAAAATTAGGCGCTAAAAGAGGAGGAATCACACCATGAAATGTACCACAGTGCTCTTCAAGTCCCAGGGCAGGCTCTGTGGGGTAGCATTTCAGAGATCTTTTTAGCAATGGGGATGAGGATTGGCTTGAAAAGCAAGCAAAACTGGAACCAAGTAAGTGGGAAATACTTTCAGGTTATGACTAATGCAATTATTAGAGAGGCTCCTGCATGCACTGTGGTGGATTTAGCTTCAAATAGGAACAAAAGTTATGCCATGTGTGATTGATTCCAGGTTGGGTTACAGTTTAGAAGTGCAATTAGTGAGTCATTTGCTACTTTATATCAATTATTAAAAACAACAGAGGTCTAGGTTTTAAAAAAGCATGCATTTCTCAGTATGTTCTGCTCTACTTGGTAATCTTCTGACTTGCCGTTTTTGTTGGATGTGTCTTGGCTCGCTGGGTGTCACGGTACGGAGTGTTCCTTACCCTCTGCTGCAGTCCCTGTGCTGTGACCCTGTCACCGCATCCCTTCCCTTCTGTGTCTGCTACAACCCGCCAGAATGAGCAGCTTCCTGAACCCCGTGTGAACAGAAGTGCTTGAATCCCATTGTTGGAGGTGCTGTTCAGGGCACAGTTGACACAGCTAACCTTGCCCACCCTAACATCGGGATTGGTTTGTAGACTGTGCTGCCTTTGGTCCACTGGTTTTATTCTCTTCCCCATCTGACAACTGCTGAATGTATAATTAAAACTTTTCTACTAGTGGCCGGGACAAAGCTCATAGCAGCGAACAGCCTTCTTTAAAATGTGAGTGTGCACATGCGGACATTTTTCTGCTGAGATTATTTCACTGTCTCGTGTGTCTCGGGAGTATTTCCTGAGAAATTAAAACTTCATAGTTAATTTTTTATTAGTAGTTAATAGGTTTTGTTTGTTTGTTTTAAAAAAAGCATGAGCTTACAGGGCATCTGCGCAAGGAAGGGTGGCAGAAAGAAGGTTCTAGATCCGGGTTCTAGAGCCATGTTGTGGCTGAGCCTGTGGGGCTGGCAGTGTCTCGTACAGCGGGTTTCTCATTGCAGTTTAATGGGATGAAGTACCAAAGACTGACCGTCGGGCTGCAGCTTTCCTCCCTAGGTAAGCCCGGGCTGTAAGAACAGACATCCAGAGTAGGGCTGGACCTCAGAGGTGGCCAAGGTTTCGGCCTTATAATACTTTATAATACACATCTGAGATTTGATCCTGTGATTGTTTAACCCTCACCAGGATTGTGATTGATGTGGTTAACACTTCTCTATTATTTGGATTGTAGATGTGATGAACCAATCTGGAAATCAGCTGGGTTTTTTCCATTGTGTGGGTAGGATACATATGTGTTTATCTCCTAGCAATAGGAGATAAGTATTTTCATACATGTCAGTGGCAAGTAGATACATATTTGGGGAAATATGTATGTTCTTTCTAGAAAAATGATGATACAGTTGTAAGAGTGTTTTATGGAAGAATGTGATTGGACCAGCTGAGGGAAGACAGGAGTTTTGTGCAGGTCCTTAGATATATTAGGGTATTTTTCCTTTTCCTTTGAAGTTTAGGATTGCAGAGCTGCCATCGTTCCAAAGTAGAAACAACTTGGGTGGCCTTTTTATCACTAATAGGCAGAGTAACCAGGCAGGACTGTGACTCCGCTGAAAAGAGGCTCTGTCATACAAGAGGTTTTCCAGGTCAACATTAAAAGCAAAATATCTCTCATCACATGAGCCTTTGTACTGCACCCATATTTTCTAAATGCTCTTGGCTTATCTTTAATGTTTATGCTGCTATCAAAAATAAACGCAGCTTCCATCTCTGCGGGTGTTGTATTTAACATCAACAGTGAATAGGCTTTTTCATTCCTAAATGCTAATTTTCTTTCTGTTTTCAATCTGTTTCTGGTACAAAAAGTTTTTGTCTTCAGTGGTGTTTTTTCTTTTCTCTTTGGTTTTTTAGCTGCATGTTTTCTCCCTCCCTTATCTCTTTTTTGTCTATGGGTATCTGTATTTTTTTTGATGGAAGCAAAAGCTGGGTGACTTTTGATGACCCTGAAGCCTAAAACTTGAAACAGAGTTTGTCTGAGTGCAGCTGGCGGTACAGTCATCATAATAGCTTGAAAAAAGCTTTACCGAGATTCATTTTCATCAGTAGAAAGTGGAGATCTCTTAGGAATAATAGTAATTGTTAGATAGAAATAAAACACTTTGAACTGTGGTCAGCAATCTGATCTAAAAATCTTGCTATAATGAAAACTTTGGTTATAATTAAGTAGTTTTATAATTTCATTAAAAATTCTGTGAGAGTACAGCCAGAATTCAATGGCATTTGGGAAATGTTCACGGGCTGTACCCTTGAGATCAAATACTGACCTTGCTGAAGCTGATGTATTTCCTGAATGCACTGGTACCCAAACCTGGTATTGCAGTGCGGGGTCAGAACAGTTTGTGATTCTGAGGTCTGTTCATCTCGAAGCGGTTGAAGTTCTAGAGCAAACAGATACAGCCAGTGCACTAAAACCTCGGTCTGACATATGGGGCTTGGCACATTCCTGTAACCAAAGTCACGGCAGAAGGCTCACTGTTTGAAATCTCTTCTGCCTAATCTATACGGTTCTGTAGGGCAGATCTTCAGAATTTTCCTGCTCCATGTCCCAGATGCTCTGTGTTTGATGTCATCAGTCAGCTTTTGCAGACAGCGCTACCTGCCTCTGCCAAGTCTCTAACAAGGTGCTGTGAAACAATTTTCCCGAGTATTGGGATGTTCCTGCTGACTTGCAAATCGCTCCTGTTTCCTTGACAAGAGGCGAGTGGCCAATTTGATTTGTTTCTCAACACCATGAGGGTCACTGGAAATGGGGAGCATAATACGTAAATAAGTGCTCGCGATGTCTGTTGGGGGGAGACTTTCTTCCGAGTTTTGGCTCATCAGCCCTGCGGCTGGTCCGTCTTTGGGCTGGTGCTGCTGGTCCCCTGGGCACAGCGGCTGCTCCCAAGGGCCCCGGGCAGCCAGCGCTGCTCCATTGATCTCTGCCTTGCTGACTCCCAGCAAGGTCACACAACTGCCAGCTACAAAAACAGTGTTCTGTGCAAATTTAAAGGGGAAGAGTAGAAGTACCTAGCACAGAATGTTTGCGGGGCCTTTTAAAATGCATAAATATTTTTATTTGTTGGATCTTCTGTTTTGCTTCTGCGGAAGTCTAAAACTTGGAAAGAGCTGGTGGCAGAAGTTTGTCCATTGTGACCCGTTTCTTCAGTTTGTGAGTTATGCCCTATCCTGCAAATTGTTCTGTTCTATATTTGTTTTTTGCAAAAGGGTTTGAAATCATGCATACTATGTTCTCAGAACTGACTCTGATTAATTTGGGCTTTTTATTATTGGAAATGTGATGGACATTTGGGGTTAGAAAACCCAAACGAACCTAAACTCAGTCTGCAAATGCCTGTGTCTGTGTTGCTCATGAAATGCTATGGAAATTGCGCTCGCTGTCTTTGTCATTGTTACAGTAATGCTGTTTGCCTACCGCCGAACGCTGGCGGCTGCGCTCAGCAGGTCGCGTTCCAGCCAGCGCAGCCCCTGCCAGGGCCGCATGCTGTCGGGTGCGCTGTTCTGCTTGGGCCATTCCAAGGGCATTGCCATGACTTTTTTAAAGCTGTGTAGCATGCTGCATGTGTCCAGCCTAGCAAAACGTGAGAACTGCAACTGAAAAAATGCTTCAGCAAAGCTGAAGTGCTTAAATACTTGAGAAGCACAAGTGTCTACAGGGTTTGAATAAAGGAAATGGTCCAAACTGCATGAACGCAAGACTGGAACACCGAGGGCAGAACTAAGCTGTACTGCGTTGTAAAGGGTTTCAGGAATGGTGTGGCAGAGACTGGAAAGGGAGTTTAATTGACCTGGTGGAACTTGTGTGATGTAGAAATACAGGGATCTTCCCAAAAGTTTGTGCAGATACAGGTCTGTTCCAGGAAGAAGCTGGAGCAGCTGATAAAGACAGGTTGACAGATGGCCAGTTTGTCTGGATCTTTGAATGGATGCAGAGGTCAATGCTGTTGACATTGTTACTTAAGAGCCTGGATACCCTGATGCTAAGAGCCATAAAATAGTCAATAAGTATTATAGAACATTTGCTTTCTGTTAAATACTGCATGCGTATTTTTCTTACCTGAACTCTTCCAGAAGAAGGACTTGCAGGAATCTGACAAATCTCAGGTTTATAGTTTTAATTTGTACATTTGTATTTTTCCAGGCTTCGTGCCAAATAATGAAGGAAAAGAGAAAGGTGCATTTCCCAACTAACTTGTGCAGCATTTGAGACACCAAATGTGCAGCGTACAAGTCTAAAACTAGATGTGTTTCAGGAAATAGAGGAGTACACTTCTGGACTGGGAAACTCTGACGTAAATAAGTCTAGGAATAACAGAGGGATACCAGTTATAGTAACTCCCAACCTGTGCTGAAATAACAGGCAAATGGAGATTTTGCATCTCTAACAGCAGTGACTTGGCTTTGGAAAATATTAATATAGTGGATGAAAAAATAATATTCTAAGTGGCATAATTCTGAATTAATGGAAATGTGGTAGATAGTATATTCAGTCTCTGCAGTAACTGCTTCTGTTGAGAATCTGTAAATCATGTTAAGTAGTTGGTTTCTCTCTTATACAGAGTTACTGCTTGTTCTGGTTTTAACCCATATTTGTGTTTCTTCTTGGAAAGTTAACAAATGTTTAGTAGCGGATCCTGAAAGTTAGCACTACCAAAACATCTTGGTGTGTTTATGCTTACTCTCTGTCTTCGTTTGGAGTGTCAGAAGAGGTCCACAATATTTGGATAAATGCATACTTTGTACATAGAGCACGCCTGCTTGATGAAGTGCAGCTGGTGCACATAGAGCCAGCGTGGCTAACCTGGTAAAGTGGCTAGATGAATTTCAGTTAATTGAAATCTTATGAAATGGTTCATACTAAGATGATCTTTAATTATGTCAGCGTTTCTAGATTAGAGTTTTCTTGTGTGGGCGAAACAGTTTTTATTAGGTGAAATTATCATTATTTGGAGGGTTTGTGATATTTATTTCTGAGGTTAAATGCCTATGGTTTATAAACTCTGTCCTGAACTTCTACTTGTACAGTCTGTCCAAAGTTTCCTGTCAGAAAAAACAGTTGATAAAAGTTACTTGTCCTTAAAGAGCCTTTTTCCCAGGGCCACTTTACTAGCTATTGTATAATGGGAAGCGTTCTGGCTTGGAGTGTATCAGCAGTGATGTTCTGCAGCTTTGTGTGTAACTTGCTCTGAATGGCATGATGGAGTTGGAGAGGAATAAGAACTGGAGACCACATCGGTGGTGAGCAGGGTCTGTGTGCCCTGGGTTAGGCATAAACTTAGTTCACAGTGTTCAGCTCAATCCTCCATAGAAGTCCTGCGAATGCGAAATTGTCAATTCCCTTTCATTTATTTGTAGATCAAATGAGTGGTTATTCCTGTATGTATTTATGAAGTCCACAATGTCATGTAGGTTTTGAAAAGACCATGAAACCCAAAGTGGAGAGCAGAGATTCAATTTGCGTAGGTCTCCTTGGCTTGACTTTGATTTTTCTTGCGGTCAGACGCTGCAGCTCGTCCCTGTGCGGGGAGCTGCTGGGGTCACGGGCTCCCTGCATGGGCTGGAAGAGTTGGAGCTGGTGCAGCATCTTTGAGGAATGAAGCGTGCAGCTCCCTCAGGTGTGGAATGATAAGCAAGGTCTCATGGAGCAAATATTCAGTAGTGTTTGTAGAATATTGTTTATTCGTGTTGTGAACCAGATTGTGATAAGTAAGGAACATATACTGTGTTTCTAGTTGCTCTCCAGAAGCTGGTAATTGAATTATCAGGATTAGGCATAATGTCCTTGGAAGAGGAGTGTAAAAGCAAGCCTAATTTGATTATTGCAGCAAATCCATTTTCTGTTCATTGAGAGTTGAAGCAAATAGTTTGATGGTTCAGAACTTCTTATGCTCTCTCTGTTACAAAGATAGCTGCTGGTGTTTGAGGTTTTGACTCTAGTGTGAGAGATGATACTACTGTCTGTATCCATGAATTTGTACCGGCTTTCCCTGTGTCTCAGTTCTTCAGCAGCAGGGACTAATCTTAACCATTCTGCACTGATGGAGAATTTTGATTATGTGTTCTGCTTCCCAAAGAGGATCCTTAAAGAGCGTGATGTGGATTGAGGAATGTTTTACTTTTCATGTAGCTGCACGTAATTGTTCTTGAGCTGCTTTTTACCTAAGCAATTCACATTAGTTTAAGCACTTGCAATTGCTGAGTTAATATTCTTGATCATGTTAACAACATCTGTTTTGGGAGTTATTGCATTTGCAGTTCCGATGCTGCCTGGTGGAGCTGTGCCGGTGGTAACCGGTGGAGCTGGAGCCTCTGGGCGCTGTGGAAACGCAGCCGCTCCAGCACTGCTCGTCATGTGCTCGTCCCAGTGAGCCGCTGGGACCTGCACTAAGGTTTTGTGGGGAGGGACAGACACGTTTAGCACAGGGTAGTCTGCATCCTCCTCCTCAACACTTTAATTTGCAAAAAACGATAAGTTTTTCTTGTCATAATTGCATTTGTGCCTTATTAACTGTGATTCTCTCTGCCAGTATCCACAATGACTGTTCTGTTGTCCTCAGTGTTAGCTGTGTTTTGGTTTGCTTTTCAGCATATAAATATATTTTCTTTTCCATAGGATAGAGATATAGTGGGCCACAAAAGTCATTTAGGGCTGAGTCAATATATCTTTTTGCATAAGTCGTTACCCAGTTACGTATGCTGTATCTCCCAGGCGGCTCCTGCAGCAGGGTTTTCTGGAAAGGCGCCGTGTTAGGAGAGGAGGTGACAGGTTTTCTGTCCGAATTACCTTGCAAGTGATACCTTGCTGTTACATTGTTATAGAGAGTATAATTCAGAGCATTATATGAAAAGTGTAATGGTCAGAGGAGACACAATAACAGCACCATCAAATATTGATAAAGTAGGATTATTAATTAGAGCAGGGGTGTAGGATTAAAATGTCCCTTGAGTTTCATTCCCCATTTGATGTGAGAGTGTGGTTTTGTGGTCAGAGAGTGGGAAGCTCAGGACAACAGGAATCTTTTCTTCTCTCTTCAATGTATTTGCTTAATGTTCCTAGTGGTTCAGCGGATATATAATACTATTGACCAGAGTTCGTAGAATTACAACATGCTCCTATGGTGGCACTGCTGAGAGGGAATTTTACAAGGACCTTTCTGTTAGTGTAGCTTAGACTGATTTGTAGGTCATAAAAAAGAAAAACACCTCAAACGAGCTGGTAATTTGCAGTCCTGTCATCTGGGAGTCTCCTCGTCCTTGAAGGAGCTGCCTGCTCCTGCTTTTGGGAGCTGGAAGCGCCTGGCTGGTTGGGTGGAGCGGAGCGCACACCGTGGCACCGCTCGGCCTCGGTGCCGAGAACAGCGTCTTGCTCTTGGTGGTGTGTGCAGTGCTGAACTAAAGAGATATCAAAGGAAAGAGACTGAATTGAATTTCCCAGGTGCACAGCCCCACTTAAAAAGGAGCTTTCAAATGTCTCACACTTGAAAAAGACACTGCAGGTTAGAAATGAGATTTGCATTTAGAACAAAGCCCCGATCTGCATTACTAATAACAGCTCATTCAAATAGAAATAATTTCGCTTTGACTTTCTTTTGAAGAGTATCTGTGCTCTCTGCGTCATTGGCGTTAGCTTTTCTTTCCCTACATTTTTGATCCATCAGGACAGTACCGTAAGGATTTGTTTTCCTCTTTAGGTGTTTTCTGGTTCTAATATTCTACCCAGAATAAGTGTTTTAGACCTGTTGTAATCATACAAGTTCTGTAAATTCATTCTTCCATTTCCTATACCTGAAGTGAGCATTCTTGGCATCCCTCAGTATGTACCTGTATGTGCTGTAGCGTTTTAATGTTCCTTGTGTGTCCCTAGGGCTGTTTTACCTGATAAAACTCTCCAGTCTAAAGCATCTTCTCTTCTTTTTTACTTTTCTTTTTTCTTTTCCCATTTTGAATGTTTCCCTGCACTCTCTAGAGCCATTAAATGTTCTGACTGTGCACTTCAGGAGATCAATATGCTTTTGGTATTCAGAGGCATTATCATTCTGAGGCTGTGTGACTCGTATGTATTCATCCTATTAACATCTGCTCAAAATTCCCAGGGTCCCACCACAGCGAACAGCGAACAACCGTTTTGTCCTTGGTCGGGCTCTGTGAATCAGGTGCCTGACACCTGGCTCGGTGTCGGACAGATTCCATTTGAATCTTCACTTCGTTTTGGCCTTATTTCACCCCTGGAAGCTCAGGTTCAGCTGAAGGCGAATGAATGGATGAATTGGGAAGGGTTGTGTCCTTTGCTGCAGTGGCAATTCCTGCGTATTACTGCCCAAATAAATTATTTGGTTCCTAAATTGTAGGACCCTGTTCTGATCCAGCAGTGAGATTCTATCAGCCCACAAGGATGTGCTCATAGTTGAAGTACCTTTCTGTAAAGCAACAGAAAAAGACAAAAGCTCAAGTCCTTTGCTGGGCATGATTGGCAAGTCACTGTCCTTACTGGCTAATTTAGTGGAGGATTATGAGCTTTAAAGTCATGCAAAGAGGATGAACTGTGGCTTTGTCTTCAGCGTTAACTCCAGTGGATATTTGGTGGTGGGAATACAAAGTGTCAGCTTTATTGTTTTAACAGAAATTGCCAATAGGATTAAATTAGTGAGGGGAAATAAACAAGGAAATTGAAGTTAAGTGTATAACAGTGCTGAAGTCAATAGCCAGGAGTGGATTCTCTATTTTAAAATCATGTCTGAGGGACGTGACCTTTTACCCACTTCAGGTAAGGCCATTATTCTGGGGCATCTGTGGAGAGGAAACAATTGACCAACGTGGAAGCTCCAGCCTGTGAAATACGGATCCGAAAGCTGCCCAGCACTGCCCTCCAGTGGTGCGAGACTCGTATTTACAAGTGTGTTGGGTCTTTTGACAAAAACAGCAGCAAAAACACTTCTCAATAGTCAACACAACTTCAAAACGCTCTTAGATCCAGGCAATGTATTGGACATATCCTTCTTCCTGCTATAATGTTTTACTGCAGAAATTCTCGCCTGAGACCTGGTTACATTATTGGCTGCTCAACATTCTCATCTTCCCCTCTGCCCGGAGGCCCCTTGGAAGGGACTCCCCTCCGCCAGGTGGCGGTGAGCAGGGCAGGAGGATCCAAGGGTTTGATGCTGACCTGCAGCAATCCAGAGGGGGCTGGTGTAGATCAGAGGGTCCAGCCATGGTTAGAGCCTCACTTCTGTGACTTCCCTTGGAGAGAACCTGGCACAGGTATGGCCCAGTCTGCATCTGCTCTGAGTGGGCTCGCACATTGAAGAGGAAGCTATAGGTGCCATGCATGTATTGCATATCCTTACGGATCAGACAATTTGTTAGTTTTTTGGAATGAGGCATGTGAGGAAGATCTCTGCACAAGAAGGCAATATTGCAAGGCAGAGTAGGTGATTTCAGAATTCAGGCCAGTCTGCTTCAGCCTGTCGCCTCAGATCCTACCCGTGGTCTTCCCGTAGTCTGCACACAAACATTGGAGCCTGTGAGAAATTGACGATGATACTGATAAGAGTAAGTTCTGCTTAAGATATGATTTCTCTGTAGAAGTGGTATTCTTCAAAGAGGACCGGGTGTTGTCGCAGTTCCCGCGCTGAGGCCGGAGCTCCCTGCGGGTTTGCTGTGTGCGGTGTGATGCCGTGGATCCTGCCTCGGGCCTGGCGCGTGCACGGCCAGCGGGAGCGCGTTGCTGCAGGATGGCGCCTGCTGGCCGGGCTGCCGGGGCTGGGAGGAGCCGGAGCCCAAACCTGCACATGTGGGGTATGTGTGCTGCATTCAGCCTTAACCCACAGAGATGTTTCCTATGAAATTCTCATAAATAAATGTTCATTCTGCCTTTGTCCTACTGGACTGCCAACCCTCTTCTTCCTCAACGCTACAGTTTTATCTGAAGTTGATTATTGTGCTCCAGGGAAGTGAGACTGGGTCAGAACTCTGACCATCTGTTACATTACTCTGTTGAATTGTTGCATAGCAAGAAATACTAACCTTTCTGCTCTCTCTTGTCACACCAATTCATTGCCATTACCCACAACTGATCCGTGGCTCTTCTGCTGTGTGGAGTTCGCAGTGGGTCTCACAGTGTTCAGTGTGCTGCCTGGTACTGTCCCGCGCATTCAGGCAGCGCTGGTGATACATGAATTTCTTGTGAACTCCTGTTTTCACACTATGGATTTGGCTTGAATGTGTGCGGTGCAGAAGGGACATCTAGTGGCAAGATGGCAAAGTGGTGACAATGCGTTTTAAGGGCTGTCGCTTTGCTTATTGTGGGAGAGAGCAAATTGTGGGCCCTGGAGGTCTCCCGAGCATTACACGACCAAACTGTATTTGAACTTTTCAGTTCACAGAATTGGCCTGTGAGTCCCTAGGCTTGAAATTCCAAAACCCAAACTTTTAAAAAATGTATGTGTCGCTTTTCAGCAGTGATGAGAGCACAAGAGCGTACTGAAGCAGTCATTTTTGACCACTGTTTTTGAGTGGAACTGGAGTTTGTTCCTTAACTAGTTCAACCTCCCAAGTTCTCAGTCTGCACCCACTGTTAGTATGGGCTCATTTGTTCACGGCTGTGCCTAATAACCCCCAGAGGATGAAGTTGGGGAAAAATGAGAAGATTTTGATGTTGTTGGCTTGCATGGTTTAATTCAGAAAAGCAGATCTGAATTCAGTGGTGAGGTTCCAGAACGGTGATGAGGGAAGGTGAGGCTCTCTCCCCGGAGGCAGGTACCGTGTGGTATGGCAGGAGATGGGAATGTCTCTATTCCTACCAGCGCCTGTCTGTGATACTGGCTGTCATACCACATGTCTAACCTCTATTATCCGATCTGTAATATTAGGCTTATTTTAAGCCCTGTGTGAGGAAAGATTGTGAAACTCATGCAAGCATACATTGTTCTTTGAATGGAAAGCACAGGCTGTTTTGCTTAGGTACCTCACTGCACAGTTCATTCTGAACCGTTTGTAGAAAAATGTATAGGATTGTTTTGTGAAAAGTGTACAAAAATATAGGATAAGGGGACAGAAAGGATATGCTGAGTACCCCAGACCTACTGTCTCTCTTTTCTCTTAATCCAGTTTGCTGCCCCATTTTCATGTCATGCATTTCCGGCTTGCAAAGTTTCCTGCCTGCTGAGAATAGAAGCCTTGCTGTTATGCTGTCCTTAAGTCTCCTGTAATGAGTGTTACGCAGACGAAAGCAGCTGTGTCCTTTGGCTCCAGTTTTAATGCTATGTTAAAGAGCAGATTATAGATGCTGGACTGCAGCGAGACAGAGGTAGCACAAACCATGGCCAGTTTGGGGAAGGCTTTAGCAAGGATGACTAAGAACTTGGGGCTTATGCTTTAGATAACAAATCCGCACAATTGTGCTCCTTCTTTGGAAATGTAGGCAAGCCTAACAAATCAGGGCCTTACCGGAGTTGTTTCAGGGTCTCCTAATTGGACTAAGCTGGTTAATACCCACATTGGCCTTCAGATGCCCAAGGGTCTAGCACAGAAATGGTCTTCCATTAGTGCTGGCAAAGTGTCATAAAAATGTAACTATGGGTCTTGAAAAAAATTAAACGCTAATATCCTCACAGGTAGACACTGGATTAAGGTATTTTGATTATTATAAGGAAGTTGGATGTCTTGACCTTTGCAGGCTTTGCTAGCTTGGGTTTTGAGTCCTGGCAGAGCCTTGGATGTGCTGCAGTCAGCAGTGGTCAGAGAGCACAGTGAACACCTTTTCAGGAGGATCCTCCTGCCGAGCTGCTCCAGCCCCAGCACCCGCAGCGTGTCCTGGCAGCGGCGCAGCTGCGGCGGTATCCCCCTGCGGAACGTGTCGGCTGAGAACCGCGTGCTGCTGCCATTTCCCAGGCTGCTCAAGTCCAAACTCTGCTGTGACAAATGCAGGAAATCCTTCAAGAATGCACCGTTCATAGCATTCCTGCATGTTTAATATTATTGACACATTTGCCATGTTAGCAGTTCAGTTTGAACCCATTGACATGGACTTGACAGACCAAGGGACTCCAAAGTAAAACTCAGCCACTAGCACAAGAAGCTACAGCTTGAGACTGTCTCAAATGTACTGGGAGATACCAAGAATATTCAGACTCTGCTAAACTGTTTTGCTCTTTTCTGAGCCTTGCTCTCCTGTACCAAGTCTGCTGTAGCCAAAGGCTCTGTTGGGTACGAGCTGCCACTGGCCACACAGCACAGTAGTGGCACCAGACTTGCATGAGACATAAGCCTCTGTGGGACGATGTCTACTTTCATATGTGTAGGGATTTGTTATGCTAATTCTGTTTTATGAAAGCTGAGCATGTCCTTCAGGTAGACATATAAGCCATAAATTACTGCAGGTAGTTTTATTTCCCCTGCGTTGTGAAGTATTGCGCCAGTTGACTTGCAGAAGTGGCTGTACTCAGTGGAAGAAGAATGGCTTATTGCAGTGTTAATTGTGCAATGGATTCATAAGTATTTGCTTTAGTTGTGGAAAAGATGAGTTGTTTGGATAATTCACACAGGTGAGGCAAGAAAATCCTGAGCAGAAAGATTCCGCACATGTCAGCGGTTGGTTGAGCCCCCTGACAGCAAAATGAGAATTTAAAGACAGAGAAATGAGTTCCAGATGGTTGTGGTAACTGGCAAGAAACTAATACTGAGGCTGATCTTGAGAAAACAGACAAGACACCAGAGATGAAAGTGGGGGCAGGGTGGTCCAGATAAGGTTGATAACACATGATATATCATCTTTGGAGCATTCCAAGGCAGGACAGTGAGATGAACCATTTGTTGCTGAACTGCAGTGTTTGGGTGGTGAAAACGCTCTTGCTGTGCCTGTTCTGCTTTCTGCACCGAAGTTAAAAGTAGGGCAGTAAATGTCCCTGCACATGGCCCATCAGCCTTTGTCCTCTGCAAGGATGCTGAGATAACAGGAATGACTCCTTGCAGGATTGATGTTGTTTTCCTCGTATGCGGCCTGGCTGCACCAATTCTTCTCTATCTTGCATGTTTCTTGTTTGAAGTAGGAATTTATATGGCATCTTACCTGCTTTCTATTCTTAGTTGTCCGTGGAAGGGTGAGGCAAGGGACGTAATTCTCCTTACAGTCAGTTTAATCCAATTGTGGTGTGGGTTTAGAGGTACTTAGTGGGTCACAACTGAGTGTGGGCTCTGTCTTTTTCCAGTTACTTTCACAAAACAATGGACACATAATTTTTTCACTTATAAAACTGAACGCATGCATCTAAAGGTGGAGGTGTGGCTTGGTGCTTGTGTTACGCAGATACTGCTGTTCATGTCTGCAACTGTCCCTTAGCTGGGAAAGAGGGTTTGTGTGCATTCTGTGAGTTTGTACGTTTTTGGGGGTTCAGACATCTCCTGATGTATGAGAGCGAGCAGGAAGGACCAATGTGGACTAGATCTGCTCTTTGGGATTCACAGTGTGCCTTTTGTGTCTTTTGTCATTTTCTCTTTGAACAAATTTCTCTATCAGGAAATTGTGATTGATCCTCATCTGGCATTTCTTTGTAAATATGAGTTCATACAGAATCCTGCATGCAAGAAATGAGCCGCAGCCACCTCAGTCCCCAAGCTGGTTCTGAGCTATGGAGAAGACACCAGGTTTGTTTTTTCATTCTATAGATGGAGTTCAAACAACAGAAAGC
Source organism: Streptopelia decaocto (assembly GCF_964273445.1). Taxonomy (NCBI): domain Eukaryota; kingdom Metazoa; phylum Chordata; class Aves; order Columbiformes; family Columbidae; genus Streptopelia; species Streptopelia decaocto. The sequence continues at coordinate 10,836,985 of NC_138672.1, forward strand.
AAAAACCCACCCAGGGTCCTTTTTCCTTGTTGCCTGTGCGGTGAGTCTCGTAGTCCTGCAGTTTCTCACTCCTTGGGCAGCCCGTCCGGTTCTCAGCCCGGGCCGTTCTCCGCCCGCCCCTCCGGCCGCCGGGCGGTGCAGCCGCTGGCGCCCCGCGCGGTCCGATCCGGAGATCCATGCCGCGTTTTCCCTGCGCTCCGGCGCGGCCTCTGTCCAGCGGGCAGTGCTGGTCCGGCGCGTGCGGCGGGCCCGCCCGGCCGCGATGCGGGAGCAGCCGGGGCTGCGCGGAGCGGGCACCGCACCGGCCATGGAGCTGAGCGCAGCCGCGCCCCGCCCGAGCGGCGCTGCCCTCCTGCCGCTCTTCCTCCTGCTTTGCGGTAAGTTGGTTTGTCTTCTGTGCCTGATTCTTGCCCAGTTACTGTGCGTTAACTTCGGATCAAATCTGTAACCTGCCCTTGTATTGCAAAGGTAACTAAAGGAAACGTCACTCTCACTGTTAGATTCGAAGGCTGAACACTTCTTGTCTGGGAGGCAGACAGGCATTTCATTCTAGATATGTTTTTCCTTCTATTTATTTCTTGTCTCCTTTTGTCTTTCTGCCTGTGCACATGTACATATGCATTTATTCAGAAGAGCTAAAAGCGTGTGCACTACCATGTAATTGTATACAACTATTACAGTAACCGTTGTCTGCGTTGAAAAGTTCTGAATTTTACGATTGTGCCCATACAGAGGAAACACAGAGCTTTATTTCCATTCTGTATTCTTTAGAAATACATGTAGGCAAAAGAGGAGTGTACCTAGGGGAGTGTACTGATACATTCAAGTGCCAGATACCCCTGGTACAAAATTTGGCGCAAGAAGACACTCCATACGTATTCTCACTTGGAAATCTTGAAGAAAGCAGATCCATCCTCAAAATGCAAGAACTGATGAGGTTACAAAAGAGTCTATCACACTGATGGGGGATTTCGGGTTTTTTTGTTTATTTGTTTGTTTTCCCCACATTGAAAACTTATTTTATTACAAAAGAATATACTTGAGTATACTGGGATTCAAGCTCACATAAACATGTCTCTGGGCTCCAAAAAGACACTCTTGTATACAATTTCTTATGCTGCCTGAAAAATAGATGTCTGTGTTTCTTCTGGAGTGGGTGCCTGGAGATCTGCCGGGCCCAGACACCTGGTTTAGTCATCTAGGGATTATAGGGTCGCGTCAGGAACATGACCAGCCTTTTACTGGAAAGTGGTTGGGACTGAAGAGGCCTCCTCGTCCTGGCGCTGCCAGACCGGTGTCTGGTGTCCGAGTCCCGTTTGGTTTCCACTGAGCGGGGACAGAAATGATCGATGATGTGAAGAAGTGCAGGTGAAACATGGAGAACATGCAGAGCATGGAGTCAGAGTGCCTTTTCTCTGCTAATATCTGCTGCATTTGGCATTTTCTCGCATTAGTGGGTGAAGTTTATGTACTTTTGCAGAGTTGGAGAAAGTTTGCAACTTTTCTTTTGATTCCCCAACAGTCTTCTTTTTTTCCCTCCTCTGAAGCCTCTCTACATTTCCTTCGCTCCAATCACCTTGCACTATGGTTATGAAAGTCAAACTACATTTGGGTTTTGTCTTTTCTTTTTTCTCTTGTACCAGCCTCTTTGTCCGGTGCATTCGCTCCAAGTGCCTGGAATTCCTCTGGCCACAGGGAAGCAGCAGGACTGTCTTTTGTATCTCGTAACCATAGCTACTGGTTTGGAGTGTGAGGCGATTCTGGTGGCTTTCATTGTGCAGAAGGGAGGCCGGTTGCAATGGGGTGTTGCTGGTGTGTGGCTGCCAGAGCCGGCCTGTTTCTGGGGATTTGTGCTGTTTGCCCATCGCACTGATAGTTTTCACTGCTGGGTGAAGCTCTTTTCTCAACAGTGATTTACTGAGAATGTGGTTTTCTTTTGGAGTGCAGGTGGATGATGCATCTTGGTACAGCCAGGAAAGCTCAAAGAAAGCAACAATTTCCATAGTCTTTCCACCTGCTCCTATTTTGAAAGGGGAATTCTGCCAGATTTAAACTATAGTGAATGGTGGTATTTGAGTAGTGCTTTTAGAATGTTAAGGCTGTAAGGAAATGCCTTTTCTTGCCCTTGTGAGGTATATGACTACTCTTTTTCGTAATTGACTGAGCCTCAATGTCATCGAAGCATGGAGTGGCTAAGTTATTTGTTCAAAATGTGTTGGGAAAGTTCTGATCATCCAGATGGCCTGTTGCACCCAGGTTGCCTGTAACCATAAGACCATCCTGCAGCCAGATCCAGCCAGTCTCCAGTTGTTTGAAATAAACTCCAGAGGACAGAGGTTTACACTGCATGTGACTCCGCTTTTCCTGCCGCTGTCTAAGGGGCAGAATAGCCCTCAGCTTCATCTGTGGTGTTCTAAGGGGGATTCTGGAGGGCAGAACTGCGTGTGTACTCATTGCTGTTCCCACAACTCTAGCCAGCAGTGAGCACGGTAGTTCACATACCTTTGGCCTGGAAAATGCTTTGGATGCCTATTGAGGGAGGACACTGCAGACAAACCTTTTTCCTGGCAGTTTGCTATCTGCTTTAATGCAAACTCTTGAGATGAGCTCGGGGACCTATGGGCAGTTTAAATCTTACTTCAAAACATGGAAACAAAGACATAAAAGCTTTTCAGCCATTTTGTTCCTTATCAATATATTTAAATAAGAATTGGACCTTCAAGCTTGTGATTCAGTCTGGTTAACTGAATCCACAGGAAACCCCCTGTCTCGGTGTTTGATCTGTGGAAATAGCTGAGAGATCAGAGAATGTGTAAACCTTGAAGGTCAGCTTGGAGGGGTGTTTATTAAGGGAAAATACGGGGGTGTCATAAGCACAGAAGATCAAAGAGTTACTGTGGCAATATATGCAGTGCTATCATAAAACATAGATTTATAGCTCCTGTCCTTCTCTCAGTTCCAGCAGCATGATAATAGGAGTTACATCTTCAAATCTGCATTAAAACAGTGGACAGATAATGAAAATGATTTAGCTGGCTACTTGTTCTGTATTAAGAGTAAGTTTAATTCCCTGAAGTGGTATTGCTGATAATGCTGTTAATGCCGCTGGCCACAACGTTGGCACTGCTCAGCCATATGGATTGCTGCCCACCTTTGGCACCTTTAGCAGTTCACTGGGTGAGAGCGAGACAGGAATCAGCTTTCTGCTTCTTTGGGGGGGTAAATATGCAAATTTCACAAGGGAAAATGGAGCCACTTCTTATGCCTGTCTGCATGAAAGTCCAGTGGTCTAGGTGCTTATGAGTTCTTTACATTTTACACTACTAGACAGTAATATCTCTGCCGTGAAAAAGCTTTGTCACACCAAAAGCCTGGCTTGCAAATGTTGTGGTCTGGAACTTGTTGGTCTGCAATAACAGAGAAAACCAATGTAAGAAGCCTAGAAAGTGATGAAACCACAATATGAATCTAAAAATTGGAATAGGAAAAGCTGAAATCTGAACCGTGTGCAGGGGTTTCCCGAGAGGTTGTTCAGTTAGTATCCGAACTGGCAGTTGGCTCAGAAACTGGGCTTAGTGCTTCATCTACCAAAACTCTACAAGTTGTATCAAATCCATGAATAGTAATTTTTTTTTTACCTTCTTTATCAGGAAGCAGGTATTTGGTGTAGATCTGGGAAGGGTTTTCTCTCTGTGTCAACAAAGAAATGAGGCTTGTAAAGCCCTAGAATGCATGAAGTCACCCGAAAGGCCTTGTGCACTCCCTGGCCGGGTACACTGAAGGTACTTCCTAAAGAAGGGTTTGATTTTACTCTGCCGTCATCTTTCCAGAGTTAGCGAGGGTGGGTGACCAGCGCGAGTGGCCCTTGAGGGCTCTGGTCCCGGTGGGTGCTGGGAACAGGCCGTGGTGTGTACCCTGGCACTAATCCTTCACCCGGACCAGGAGAGGCAGAGATCAGCAGAGGTCAGCAGGGATTTACTAATATAAGCACATGCCTTCCCGTTGTCATGGAGACAGAACTCTTTCCATTCCTTTATTCAGAGTTTATTTAGTAGTTGTGTTACCCTGATAGTTGCAGTGGAGGGTTCCCGCTCTGCCCTTGGCCCCGGTGCTCAGCAGGGCAGCGCCGGCTGCTGGAGCCGTGTCGGGCTGGCACCGTGAGCGTTCGCGGTTTGAGGGCTCCTCTCCCTCGGTTGTGATTGCGGAGCAGCGGGGGCTGCTGCTGGGCAGCCTGATGTTCTCACCTCTTGGCCATAAATTGTCCTTTTCCAGTTGTAGCAAGGAAGCCTCTTTCTCCACGAGCCTGCAGTACCTTTTTGTAAAAGATGAGCAAGATTTAAAATAGCATGGAAGTCAAGGAACTCAACAACAAATCCATGCACAAAAGGTACTTCACACATCATGACTGGGTCATAATTTTGGAAACGTAAATACTCATAAGCATGAAGCAGTCTTTTCCCAAAGTATATCTTGAGCATTTTGCTGAGATATTGTGTGCAACAGATAGTGAAAATATGCAAATGAACTCTGAGTGCAGTGCACATGCATGAACAGGTATTCAGAGATGGGTTATTTTCAGTAAGTACCACTGACTCTGCTTAGAATTTTTTTTGTGTTTGTGGAGGTTATATTGTTCCATTTGAATAACACTTTAATAAAAACCAAACTAACCAACCCACAAAAACCACATTAGTCACTTGGCAAAATTGTCCTTCAGTCTGAAGGAAACAAGGGAATCTCTGGGCTGATAACCCCTGCCTGCCGCTTCCTCGCTGGAATTTTAAGTGACCATAAAGAGCACCTTTAGGGTGGTTATCAGTGAAGCTGTGTGAGGAGCCGGAAACTTCAGGTACTCTGTGCCTTGATAGGGTGACAATTAAGTGGAGCCTGGAAATCAACAACTCTAGCTGCTAAAATTCAAGTGAGAGAGAGGTTCATGTAGATGTGGCAGTGGCATCTTCCACGAGGTTGGGTGTATCCCCAGCTTGGCCCATCCATCCCCTGTTTCCCAAGGCTTTGAAAAACAAACCTGTGAAAAGCAAAAACAAAAACCAGAAGCCAGTGACTAATGCTAAAGCAGCATCTCACAAACAGTGAAGTAATAAAATGACTGAAGCTCCTTGTCCTGTGTATTTTTGTCTTAGCAACTCATAATTGGTCTCTAATAAAACCTTCTGCCAGCAATGCCAACATAACATCAGGATGGAGAGGTTGTGCAAGAAGTTACTTTCACGCAACTCATGTTGGGGGGGAAATAACTGCTGAGATTTCACATTTTGAGTAGGCAGAGTTGAGGGGGTTTATTTGTTTTTTAAAGAGAAGGACAGAAACCTTCCTTTGAGAGCCTCCCTGTCCCGTGTCACTGCGGTGGCAGACACTGCGCTGCTACCAGGGGCATCTCGGGTCCCCCAGCTCCTCATTCATCTCGCATTTCTCTTTTTATGGCTAGAAAACTTGCTGTTGAAACTGTCCTTTGACAAGATAATGTAGTAAAGGTATAGAGTATAAAATTATTAAAGCCTGTTATTAAAACAGAAATGGATAATGCAGCTTGCTTGCCTAAAAGTGTTACAAAGGGTCACAAACCTCATCTTTTAGGGAAAGTCTTTGTCAGCTACCTCTAAAGTGTAAAACCAGACCTGTCCTGAGAGAGCTCAATGGATGCTTTATATGCCACTGTGTTAGCCTTTGAAGTGCCTCCTAATCCACCCCTAAATGCCTGGAACATATTCTTCAAAGAAACTGTGGGCTTCTCCGGTTTCGTTTCAGATTAGGGTTGCAGGATGGGATGACTAATATATTTTAAAATGTTTTTTTCACTTACAAACATCACTGATTCTCATAGTTGTCTTGTGAAACGTAAAACAGTCCCAAGTGTCATTGTTAATGCAGCAATAATTACTTTAGTCGAGAACTATTAAACTCGTGTCATTCAATAAGTTCTTTGACCTGAATTTCACCATTTTCATGGAACAGCATAGTCTGAATTCCATGTTTTCATGGTTCGTATATTGTACAGTAGGAAAAGCTAATTTATTCATTTTGCTTATTAGCATTTGATGAATATTCATATGCTATTCATATAATTATTCCAAAATTGAGAGGAATTATTGTATGCCCTAGGACTGATGGATGAAAATAACAAAACTAGAGCTGAAAGTGTCACTCGTGTTCTTTCTCGGGCCAGGTGCTGCTCCGGGTCTGGATACCCCGTAGTGCGCAGAGCTCCTGCAGGCTCTGTGCTTAACGTCAGGGACATCACAAGCGTTGTGCTCATTCTCACTGCTGAAACCCCCTTTCTGACGTCCCTCTGGAACAAATTGTGTTTTGAATTAGTGTCTCATCTGTGGAATTATTTAGCCACTGAATGAATATTAGGGTTATACTATATTTACACAGGAGCTTGCTTTGTCCTTGGGAAATGTTTTTTCCAGTATTAGTATGGTCATGCTATATACAGGAGAATGTATGCTATAATCTTGGAGTTAGTGTTGTTAATACGTCTGTAACCTCTACTGAGTAGGGCAAACGTGTGGGTCATTTTCTGCAAGCTGCAGTTCACAGAATAATTTGAAGTTATTTAGATATTGTTTCATTTCTTGGAAAAAACAGGAAGTAGAAAATGGATTTGATGTTTTATGTTTAATTGCAAGAAGCACTTAGACTGTGTACTTACAACGGAAGCAGAAAACTATATATGTAGTCTTTGAAATGACTTCAGGCTGCCAACACTGGCAGTGCTTGGTGATTCTGTTGAAATGTGGGTTTCTTTGCAGACGGGTCTGCTGCAGATCGGAGCGCTCGTTCTGAAGGCGCAGTGGACTCGGTGTCCGTCTCGGGCTGCGCTCCTGGCCTGTGGAACGTGCAGCCTGGGCCTGGTTCCTCATTAAGCCTCCAAAGGCTCCCATCTCCTGCCTAGTAAAGCTCTTTTGCGAATAGTTTCCTGGGCTCCCACTCTTAATTGCTACAGAGATTCCTGGCAGATTCCGTCATCTTGTTTTCTGCCTGACTGGGAATCTGAGAATAAAAGGGTTGATGGCAGAATAAAGAGATTGCTGGACAGTGCAGTGCTCAGCAGCTCTCCCAGCATCACATGAGAGGGGAAGGAAGGGGTGGGCTGCGGAGATGATGCTGGGAAGAGAAAGGGCTGTCTGAATCCCTGAGCCTCCCTCCCCCTCCCCACCGCCCCTCAAAAGAAGACTTAGAAACACTACAGTCTTTTGGTGGGAGGAATCTGGGGGAGGTCAGGGCAGGGGCAGGCTTTTGTAAACCAAAGTCTCCTATAAATCCCCTTCAGGCCCCAAAGCCGGATGCCTCCATCTTCAGGTACAAAGAGACTGAGGGGCTCATGGGGCAGCGAGCCGATAGAAAACCACTGACACAGATTAACTACTGGGTGTGTAGAAGGTGCACCAGAGCAAGGCAAACATGACCAAAAATGGGCTGGGATAATGATGGCATGAATGAGAGAATGCACAAGGTCAGCTGAGAAGTGATGCTGGTGTGTGATCCTGGCAAATCCTTAGTGTGGAACTTGGCATCTTAAAACAGCGTTTCTCCACTGGTCGTAACGCGGTGAGGGCCGAGGGTGCTGAGCTGTGGGCAGTGCCAGAGCTGTACAGGCCCCCGCCGTTTGAGTAACTGCCCACTCTCTACCTGCAGCTCTGTGGAGTTTCCCAAGGACCGATTCCTGTCACTCGCTGGCCCACAGTCACATTCAGAAGGCAGCAGAAAGGGCAAATGGCACCTAAAAGCGAGGACAAGTCAAGTGGTTCATTTGTGAGTGCCTCTAAAAACCAGGCATCTAGTCACCCGACTTAGTAAGAAATTCCCGATTGCCATTGTATGAAGGCGTGTTGTGTTCCTTATAGTGAGTGTTTGATTCTCCAGAATCCTCAGCTAACGGCTGGAACAGCCCCATGCAGGGTGGATTTAGATGGGCAGTCCCTGAGTTGTATGTGATGGTCAGCCGAAGAACTTTCTTGTTTAGGGCTATGAATGCTGACTAACAAAACGTCTCTTTTCTCAACAGGAACTTCATACTCTGAAAATGATAGCGGCTGTTCCTCATCCCCATGTGAAAATGGTGGGAGCTGTAAGGATTTGGAAGTGGGTTACCAGTGCGCCTGCCCCGTGGAGCCTGTAGCCTACATGGGCAAAAACTGCGAACTCCTCTATGACGCGTGCATGAAACACGCGTGTCCTGCCCACAGGATTTGCAGCAGGACTCCAGGACTCCTGGAGTATGAGTGCATCTGTGAGCCTGGCTTCACAGGTGTTGATTGTAACATTAATATTAACGAGTGTGAGAGCAACCCCTGTAAAGATCCTGGTTTTGAATGTGTAGATGGTGTAAATGGATATACCTGCAAATGCCAGACAGGACTGAGTGGAGAAGGCTGCCAAACAGAAAGCTCCGTGTGCTCTAGCCACCCCTGCCTAAACAACGGGACATGTGTCGAGGGTCCTGGGGACTATACCTGCATCTGCCAGCCTGGCTTCGGCGGGGCCAACTGCAGAGACGACATTGACGAGTGCGCATCCAGCCCCTGCCAGAACGGAGCCATCTGCCGAGAGGGGCTGAACGAGTACAGCTGTTTCTGTGTGCCGGGCTTCCAAGGACACAACTGCGACATAGACATCAACGAGTGTGCGTCCCGGCCCTGTCAGAACAACGGCACCTGCCTGAACGAGATGGATCACTACGTGTGCAAGTGCGTCCCTGGCTACACAGGTACCTCCCGTGCTGTCTGGGTGGTTGGGTTACATCTCGCTGTTCCTGCACTTCCACACTTTGGCTGCTCCTCGTGTGTCTTGCAGTGTTAGTAGCTGTCCTGAAAAGCTGTTGTTTGACAGCTATGAGACTAAAGCTGTTGCACGACTGATATTTCTGGAGCGTTTGGCACTGTGTGAATAATGGCATCGGGCTTGTTGTTGCAGCTTTTGGGCAATAGTTGAGGCTTTGATTTCCATGGATCCTGTGGATGTTGAGAGGTGTGGATCCAAGAGTGGAAGTGGGCGGATTGTCTGAGACCTGAGTACTAGATGGGATTAGCTCTCAGCGTAAAATAAAGGGAGATATACAAGAAAAGAGATTTATTTTCAGGAAATGTATACTTAGTGTTTCTGGGTGTAATTTATCCCTGCCTATCCAGCCTGTAATTCTTTGTCCCATGCTGCAGGATTTCTCTGAGGGAAGTAGCCTTTTTGGAATAAAGTGGCTTTTAGTTGGATATTTCTTTTCCAATTCTTTCATGCCTGGCAAATGTTTGTTGGCTTGTGATATAAGTATCTGTTTTTTTGTGCATCTGTGCTAATGGTGACTCAGAGTAATCTCCACCTGTGAGTTATCTGTGAGGGAGGCAGCGGGGTTCTCCAGCCCTGCTATCGGAGTGGAATGCAGCTGCACTGCGCCGTGTCTGCCTGGCACCACCGAGCACGGGAGCTTCTCAGCCTTCCTCCTTGTCACCCACTGAAGTGTTTAAAGAGTTAGTTTGCTGCAAGGAATGCTACTGATTACCAGTGGAATGAGAAGTTACAACATCAGAAATGCCGTCCCTGATGCTGACTCACTGATAAAAATGAACAGAAGTGAAGGAGGGGAAAAAAAAAAGCATTTCTGTGTAGGCCTTAAGATTAATATTGGTTTTAAGTATCAAGCATAATTATGTCTTTGCAAATCAGTTTCTGTTTTATCTTTATGCTGAATTCTCAATTTAGGATTGTGGGATTCCCCTGCCAAGGAAGTGATAAATGACCCAGGCAGCTGGAGGAGCTTGTTGTGCTCCGAGTTATTCTGATGTCAAACGTGAGGCTTTGCCTTATGATCTAGTGCTTCATCCAGAGGTTTCATTGCCACAGGCTGGCCAGGCCGGGTTGTTGCCTGCTGCTTGCAGCTGGAATTCGGAGGAAGGAAGTTTTGTGTGGGTGTTGACGGGTTTGAAGGGCAGATTAGGGGGCCCACATTCCGTCAGGATTAGGATGGCCCTGTCCGCTCTGCGGAGCCTTTGCCAAGAAGGGGAGATTAGGTGGATTGGCAGGTGCCACTGTAATGACTGAGGTTTGGAGGTGATGCCAGGCCACGGATCCCAAACCAAACCAGCTATCACTATGTTACTAAGAGCTGTATGCGAGGTCAAGATTTTGTGGATGTTATTTGTGAAGTGCTGACTAATTGGCTACTTCAACAAACCTGAATGAGACTAAAACTTCACAAATACTGGAAACTGTTTAGTTTTGATAGAAGACTAAAATCCAAAAGTCTAGACAAAATAATTTTTTTGCAAATAAAAAGTAAAGGTCCTTAATTTGTGAGAATCACGTGCTGTTCATGAGCTCCTAATTTTCTTATGGCAAAGTGAGAACAGATCGCTATGCTGGCCAGTTTGGGTCGATAATGTGGCTTTCGTGGTTCTAGCTCAGAAGTCCAGGCAGCACAAATATACTTTTCTAGATTTGTAACAAAGATATTTCTCTGTTTCGTAACAAAGGTGTGAACTGTGACACTGAAATAGATGAATGTGATTCAGACCCTTGCCAGAACGGGGCCCTGTGCAATGATCGCGTTGGGTTCTACACCTGCACCTGTGCACCAGGGTTCCGAGGGATCCAGTGTGAGCTGGACATCAACGAATGTGAGAGCCAGCCATGCCAGCACAACGGGACGTGTCTAGACCTTATTAACAGGTGAGAAATCAGTGATGTTCAGGCACTTAGATACCAGGACCGATCTAAAGGTCTGCTTAGTGTAACCTATGAAAATTAGATTAGAAATCCGTGGGAAGAATTCAATTTAGTGTTTTGTACATCACAACTTCATTTGCTCTTTGCTCGTACTGGGCTTTGCAGTCAGACTAAGAGCTCATGCCTTGCTCTGTTTTGCTGCCCCACAGCTACGGCTGCGACTGCAGTGACACAGGCTTCGAGGGGGAGCACTGCGAGCTGGACATCCTGGAGTGCGCCTCTGCGCCCTGTCTGAACGGGGCCACCTGTGTGGAGGGAATCAAACACTACAGCTGTGCCTGCTGGCCAGGTAGGCTGGAAACCTGGTTTGCTAAGCTGACATGTAGGCACGCTGCAATGGAGAGCATGTGCTAAATTGCTGTGTTGAAAAGGTAAAGAATTAATGATGCTGCAGGGTCCAGTGTGATTTTTTTTCTTTTAATTGTCTGGAACAGTGAGGCTGCCACTGCTGCCACTTACAGGCCATCCCAGGATCCAGGTGACCTTGTTACTGGGAAATGCACCCTGATTATCAGCCATAAGATTGTCTTTCTCTTTTCTACCTCTTTCCATCATGCGTTTTCTGTCACAGGTTAATACTTTCCTGCAAATTGATTATTTGGCTCCTGTGTTTGACATAATGGAGAAAGTGGAGGGTCCTGGGACTCCCTGCTAGATGAGCTGCAGTGTCTTCTGGGTCTTGTTCAGCTACAATGTTTGGGAGATTGGTTCCAGCGAAGTTGTGCGCGGTGTTGGCACTGCTGTCTTCTGGCAGGTTACACAGGGCAGCACTGTGAAAAGGATGTGGATGAGTGTGTGACAAATCCTTGCCACAACGGAGGCGTGTGCTTTGAGCGATCCAACCCAACCTATTACGGAACACGACCCGACTTCCCCAGCAATTTCAGCTATAGCCAAGCAGCTGGATTCCTGTGCTGGTGCCAGCCAGGCTTTGCAGGTGAGCGCTTCAGAAACTGTTCATCCTGTCTCCACCTGACAGGTGCTGCGTGGTTTGAGCAGATGGGAGTGGAGCAATGTTATCTGTGCAACACAAATCACTTAATGACTGGTACTTAGAGAGGGCGGCTACTGCATCAGGAACGCGCTCCTGTTCACACGCTGTGTGAATGTACTGCAGAGAGCTGCGCCAGCGTCCCTGTGTGCCCAGCAGGCCTGTCTGGAGGCTGGGGCAGCAGCCTGTGCGCTTTCCCAGTGCTCTGATGGATGCCCCCAGCTATGCAGGTGCCAAGGTGGTTTCTCTTTGTCACTCTCTCATGATGTGGTGGAATTCATCCCCACAGGATATCTGTGAAACTCCTCTTCAGAGGAAATTGTTTCCCTGGAGTCCCAAATAACTATTGTAGGTGTTTTTTGATGAGACTTCTCTCATGACAGCAACTGTATAATCAGCGTGGGTATGAGAAGAGGGTTCTTGATGTCTTGCTCTTGGAGCTAGAAGCTCTGTGGATGTTCAGCTGAAATATCACCCTCTCCCTGCTTTATAGACATGTATAAGAGGCTGGATTTAACAGCCGGGGAAATCCCCTGCTAGGAGGGGCTAAGCAATAATACTTTATTCTTTTTTGAGAGAAAAACTAGAGTTTGGTCCACTGTTCCACAGATGGGAATGGTTCAGAAGTTCTGATCCTGCCGCTGCTGCCTTTCATGACACTGGAAAATCATTTGACCTTTCTGTACTTCTTTTTCTCTACTTGTTTCGGTGATGGTATCTGTTCACCAGAGTGTCCGGAGAGACACAGAAATTCTTTTGCATTTTTAGATGATAGAAAACAAGTGCAAAAGTCAGGAATGCAGTTGTCATTCACATTCTTTCCTTCACTGATGCACTCATGCGCTTAAGATGCCTCTCCTGTTTTCACTTTAAAGGGGAGACCTGCTTTACGAACATCGATGAGTGCGAGTCCCAGCCGTGTCAGAATGGAGGGCTCTGCGTGGACCGTATTGATGGCTTCCTCTGTCACTGCCTACCGGGTTATTCAGGTACTGCTGGTGAAGGGGGTGGCTGGAATCAGGTTCTTGCATTACCGCTGAGCTGCTGCGTTGCTGCAGGGCTGGAGAGCAGCCTGCTGCAGGACTGAGGTGAACTGCGGGGAGCGCAGCAGTGGCGCAGTGGGATGTCTGCAGTTCAGGGCTCAAATGCCATGAGAAAGCTCTGTGATTTTGGTCAAGTAAGCTGGCAGATCATGAACTAGATTTTGAGACATGAGATCAGCTATTTAGAAGAGCCTAAGATCAGAATAGCTGGGGGATCTGTATCCTGGAGTGAAGTTCACTGCGAGAACTGTGGGGATTTTTTATACAGGTTCTGTGAAGGTGAACAAAACAAGCCTTCAGATTAAAAAAGGGGTGCCTAACATTCTAGTTGTCACAAGCTACTGACTGTAGCAGATTGGATCACTAGCACATAAAACATCTGTAAAACATCTCCATTCCCTGACACCCCTGGATGATAAGAGCCAGTGAGTTTTGGCTGAGGGCAGTGATCTGCTATGTTAGGAGGTCAAAAGGTCTTTGTCATGTGAGCAAATGAAGCCTTCTCTGTTTACAAGGGAATGGGGAGTCTGGATTCTTACAGAAATGCCCTGCCTGACCTTAATGGGTCTCAGTTTTCTAGCTGAGAAACAAGGGGATAGTGAATATTGCACATCAGCTCTGTTGGGAATGTACACTGCTAACTGATACTAAACCTCATATTTGTTTAAAATATTTGTACTCAGTCTTCTGAATCTTTAAATTCCACATGTACTCTCTGTTTTGAGCAATTTAACACCAAAGGTAGTTTATATGAAAGGTAGTCCTCAGCAAAATCTTGTATTTCTGTATTTTTGAGGTGGATGTAACCTTTCCATAGTGTTACCAGGCTGCCATCTCGTGGGAAAAAGAAAAACTTGAAGCCAGAAGAAAACCTTGTCCCTTTAGCTTCTTGCAAGAGCAGGCAGCGGCATTGCAGAGGCCGGCTGAGCCCTGGATTGCAGGGGAAGGTTTCCGTTTTCCTTTTGTGGTTGTGGTGGTTGGGCTGTGTTGGTGTAACTGTCCAGCTCTTTCCTGGGCAGACCCATTACAGAGGTATTTTCTCTCCCAGAATCTCAAATCAACGCCTCGTTAACACCTCCTGTAACTGGGCTGGATTCTTTGTGGGGTTTTCTGGCCTATCTTGTTTGCTTTTGATTCCTAATTTAGACTTTGCCTTTGTCTTTGAAAACAGGCTTTTATCCAAGGTCTTTATTGGTACTTTCTTGGGTAGTTACAATGCTGTACTCATGAGCTGAGATCTCGTCCAAAGTGATGGTTTAAAGTTTATCCTGCTTGTCAGAATTCCCACTCACAGATGTGCCCTGTTCGCTTATCCTCCCAGAGTTCAGAATCTCACTGTGCTTTGCCAAACTGCAGATCTCTTTAATCCTGCTCATGGGCAGAAAAGCTGACAGAAACACAGGATGATGGGCAAAGGAGCACTAGAGTTCATTCTGTTGCATCAAATTTGGGTTCATTAGTACTTGAAGGGGATTAGAAGCAGGTTGCTCTTCTGGATATTGCTCTTGGTGAAGGACTTTTGTCTCAGCTGAGGTAGTTCTGACACATTAATGCAGTGAGGGGCTGGGAGCAGCCTGAGAGATCAGTGAGTGCGTGTGGAGGACTGAAGCTGACAGGGAAATAATAGCAATTAATCTCCCCTCCTTTGTCAATTAATCCCAGTACAGTCATGCTGGGTAAACAGCTTATTACTTCATATTAGGATCACAGAACAACTTTGTGAAGCTTCCCAGAATGTTTCTGTTCAAAACGCATTTCTGTGGCAGCTTAGATCTGCCGTGAACTTGGGTTTAAGCTGCCTCCGCTGATTAAAGTGAACTTGCTACTCTGAAAATGCTTTCTTGGGGCGGCAGGGGGTTCTTTATTTTTTTTTCTCCGGTCTGAGGAATTTGGGGAGTGTTGGGATAACAATGTGAGTCAGGATAAATTCTTTCTTTGCAAATTAACTGCCTCAGTGCTGTCCCGGGCTGCAGCGGTGGAGGAGGCGAGCCAGCTGCTCTGAAATGGAGTTGTTGCAAGAGAGGTGCCCCACTCCTGAGAGAACCACTCAATAGGTCCTAAAGAGTGTTCGACGTGTCAGTTTGTGCTTTAGCAGAGGATGTATCCTGGGAGGATGTAAGAAGTGTGAATCAAAAGATTGCATGGGTGCTAAATGAAATGTGAAGGACAATGAATCTTGCATTATCTTGGAAATTATGTCAACTGTCGTCCGGAGAAGCAGCATATTAGGAAAAGTCTGCTTTTTAGGAAAAAACAAACAAACCAAAAAACAATGCAAATGAATTATTTATTCATAGGTATGGTTTTGGCCCATCATGTAGGTAATAGTGTGGACCAGAACATGAGAAAGTCAGGTACCTCCATTAGGAATGGCAACTGATTTTTAACTTGCAAGAGTGTGGTCACTCAAGTAGAATCTGGCTCATTCATTCTTTAAAAACTTTTACACGGCCTGAGCGGTCCCCTCATATTCCACTCCTGCTAAAGCTGCCTTTAGAAAGGCAGAGTCCTGACCCAGAGCGCTGGGGCGCTGGGCAGCCCGCCCGAGGGGGAAGAGCCCGACGCTTCGTGGCAGCCTCGGCAGCGGCACCTCGTGATCCTGGTGAAATCCTGAGCGTCTGCCCGGGCTGAGCAATGCTGCCGCTGTCCTGAGAAATCAGGTGCTGTGGTGGTAGATTTGGGAGGGATTGTGAATGTGTCTCACTATAACTGGAGTGCTTATTGACAGCTTTACTTTGTTCAGCCATAATGTGCTTGTCAAGGGTCCCTAGAGAAGTAGGACACCTCTGTGTAGCTGGCTATAAACAGTTACTTTGTAAGAATGGTTGAATTCCTGGGTTGTGAAATAAAGGGGAGATTTTTCCTTTTAACCACCTTTGGACAGGTTTGTGTGTGTGTGTGCAGGTGTTTCATGATGTCAGCTTTGTTTTAGAGATGTAGCCTCCACAGAAAGGGCAGCTCAGAGGTTAAGATAGTAAAGAGATTAGAGGACTGTTACCCCTTCAACAGAAGCCCTTTTGGTAAATATAGCTGAAGGGAGCTGGAGCACACTCAGTGAGATCCCCCTGCTTCCCTCGGGTTCCACGCTGAGTGGAATTCTGGATCACAGCTCCGTGGGTGATCAGAGCTCTCGATTTCCCTGCCGTCTGCTCAGGATGCTGTGGGAGCGGACGCTCCAGTCTGGACCCTGCGCGTGTCAGGTGAGCTTGGACCAAAAGTGTCCTCTGAGATTCTGATGCTCGTGACTGCACAGTCTGTTTGGAACTGGCCTTTTGCATAGATTTTCTGACTTCATTGTTGCAGTAGGTGGTTGAATGGCACAAGCTGCCCACTTGTTTTCTCTTGAGCAATAGTGGAAGGGGTGGTACTAGCTAATATAGGTACTATTTAAATCTGTGCTAGGACAGGTCTCTGTGTGCATAGGACCCAGATGTGACTGAGAAGTTTTGACTCCAAACAAACACTCGCAATATCCCTCCCACTTAACATATCTGTAAAATTGACTGACATGTTAGGATTGAGTGAAGAAAGTCAAATAGCTACAAGAGCTGTTGGAATTCTTTCTTTTAATATCTTGAAGTGATACTGCTAACGCAGATTCCAGACTCTGACATGTGGGAGTTTTTGTTTGCTTGGACCTGACACTGGTACTAACAGAGACTCCAAGTTTGGGGAAAAGCTCTCAGATAACATTTCTTTACAGAAATAAGAACCTTCTCTGGGTTCTTTACAACATGAAAGCAATTCTGCCCTCAGGAACTTTACAATGTGAGAGCGACTACATTTAGAAACAAACAAAAACCCAACCCAAACCAAAACAACAACAAAAAAAAACAGATAAAATTGAGATAGCAACAGCTAATTTTATAAGGTTGCTAATGAGGAAAGAGAGTTGTTATTCTGCAGTGCCATGTTTGAACCAGTACAGTCAGCATAATGCAGGGAATTCCCTTCCATTCGTTTTGACTTCAGAGAACCAGGTCACGGCAGTTAAAACTTGAGACTTAGTGAATGTAGCAGAGTGGAAACGCTTGTGCTCACAAATGCACCGAATGGGAGACATGGGGGAAGGAAACGGCGCGAGGTGCTGGGCCCTGGGTGGGTCACTCCATGTGCAGCGGGGCCCGGGTTCCACTCTGGAGCCGCAGCTCTCCTCATTCCTGTGGTTTGGATTGGTAGTGGAAATGCAGCTCTTCGGCTTAGCCTCTAAAAAGAAAAATCTATATTTTGGCCTTATTTAGGGAATGTGGCAGATTCACCAGGGAGGCGGCAAGGACAAGAGATTGTCTCTTGACTTTTTAGTGCTGGAGCTAATGCTGTGGATAGGGCAGGGTATTACTGTAATGCACCGGGTGAGAATACGCTGTGAGCAGGAATTCTTCGTGTCAGCGCTGACAGGGGCCAGCTGGGGAGGGTTAGAGCCGGCCTGGATTAGATCGCAGCGCAGGGCTCTTCTATATTGGCTGGTTTCATCTCCAATCCTTTCTGTCTGCCTGGCACTGGGCAGTGCTCGCGCTCCTGCCGGCTCAGTCCAGCCCTTTCTGTCCTTCCTCCCCCCATTCACCCCATTTTTTTTTTCCCTTTACTGTCACAAATGTCCACAAGGAGTCGGCCATGGAATCTGTGCTGATTGGCGTGATCCTGAAGGGAATTTTTCTGCTAGCAGGTAATGAGATCTACCCAGTAATTGCAATGTGTCCTGAATGTTTGCGTGCCTGCCCCGGGCAGGGAGCAGGCTGGGCGATTAGTGGTAGCTGGAGGCATGAGAAGGAACAAGAACTGGCTGGAGAGGAAGAATGTCTTTATTTAGAAGAGACCTAAAGTTTTGTTTTGGAAACTTTAGGGCAAGGAGTTTCCTTGTTGCTGTGAGATGAATGCGTGTGCATCTTCGCTACGGCTCTGCCCTTGTTCTGCGCAGCGATCGGATCCGGGGCGTCCCAAGGGCCACAGGTCCTTGTTTCGTACTCAGATGTGCTGTGTGAGTGCACAGGTGTCTCCCTGTTAGTTTTGTGAAATGCTAGTTTTGCGTTTTACGGGTGTTTTAACAATTTTCCGTTACTGAGAAGTAGGGTTTTGTTTTAGCTCTGAGGACAAACCCTTTGCTGGCCTGTGCGCTTCTCCATCTCCGCCCCCACGTCTCCTGAGCAGTGGTGCACGGTGGGAGCGAGGTCAGAGCGCTGGGTTGCCATGGAAATGGCAGTAATTGTGCAAATATAATTGTGTCGGGTCCATTTGTTATCGCTAATTCTCTCTCTCCCTCCTCTCCTTTTTTCTTTTGATAATAATAATACAGACCCTAATTAGGATGCACCAGGGAAAGGTTGCCGGGAATTCAGCTCTCATGGAGAGGGCAAGCAGCGGCTGCCCCGCTGAACCCGCACCTTTCACAACTGGGCCCGTGAATCAACCTTGTCCTACAAGAGTTTTTGGTAAATGGCAGCTAAATTAGAATATCTCCATGTGTGCTAATTCTTTTAACATATTATGTATCTATTGAAGTATATGATTCTTACATTATATACAATGAATCTTTGCTTATTAATAGCAGTCAGTAAAATCATTACCTTAATTCAGAGAATGGTGAGCTCTGTGGATTTTAATAACACATCTATGAAATGCAATTGTTCTCACCACATCTGTAACGCTGTAGAATTTAGTGAATAGGTTTGTGTTTGAAAAAGGTTGTTAAAGCTCAGTGACTTCGGAGTGTCTGTGTCTGCCCCAGCCCCTGCGGGTTGTTAGTGTGGGACTATTAGCTTAAACACCGTTAAATTAACTGGAATGTTTGAAAATGCTTGTCTCCAGATAGGAGCCTTTTAAATAACACTTGTCTGATTTCCAGATAACAAATTCCAGTGATTTGCATTTGTTAGTTTTTAACTAGATAAGAAACTCATTAAACATTTTAAAGTCTCCTGATGATGTAATGAATTAGATTGGCAACATTGCTCTTACTTTTGATAGCTTGAATGTTACTATTATTTGAACTAAGAAATGTAGAGGGAAGAGAGGCGATTACTTCAGGGTAACTTGTTTTGTCAGATAGAGTTGTCCCCCCTTTAAGTTTTTTTACTATACCTGAAAGGGCTGCCTAAGCTGCTCTTAGGGAAACAAATTAGTTTTGAACTTTTCTAATATACACTTTCCAGTGGGTTTGCAAAGACACAAGTGTCCATGTCTTGGAGAAGCCTGGAGTAATGGATATCCAGGAAACGATCTGTGCTTCTGGCTGCTGTAATGGCCTGTGGCAGCAACTTATTTGTTCTGGAGTAGGGAAAAGTTCCTTTATTTTGCTGGCACCCCGTTCTGCATTTACACTCTGTCATCTGCAGCCCAAACCCGGCAGGGCAAGAACACGCTGGGTGCTGCGTTAGAGGCCCTTTCCTCTCCTGCTCCGTCCTGGGAAGGTTGGCCGTGTGCTGGCAGAAACAATGACGGTGACAAAGACCATGCTGGTGGGTTTGGTTCCTCCTCTCTTTCTGAACGTTTCCTTGGCCTGTTTGTAATCTGAGAGAGGAGACAGCACTGTGTAAAGACCTGAAGTGTCAGCTGATTCTTTTCACCCATTTAAAACAAATAATCGAAGAAATCAAACCAGCTGCATCCCCTGGGAAAGGCTGGTGTTTAATTAGCCACCGGCCTGGGGTTGTGCACTCCCCGTGGGGACTCATGTGCCGCTGGTCGCAGCGCTCACCCGCAGCTGTGGCCGGGCAGGTGTTCCTGCTGCGGGGACGGAAACGGGGCTCTCAGCGCTTCACCGCAGCTCTCCCTTTGTGGTTTGTTATCTATTATACAAACCGCTGCTATCTTCTCCTCATTGCTGTGTAAATACCAAGAGCTCTGATCTGAAATGAGCAGCATCTCAAGGATTTGGGACTATACCAAACCTAACTATCTTTCTGACGCCATTCAACAGCCACCCCCCTTAAATCTCACTGCAAACTTGCCTCTTGCAGTTTTGAGAGCCCTCCAGTCCCCTGATAAGTCAGAAAAGCCACTCCATGTAGTTCTGCTGCTCTGCTGATTTCTTATATATCCAATTGAAGCCTTGCCGCCTTCTCCCAGACTGGGGTTCTCCAGGCTCAGACATGTCCATTATACTGCATTTATTCCACCACATTTCCTTCATGTGTGGCCATTGCTTTGTGCTGAAATCTTAATTTTATCCTTGCTGGTTCCGTTACAGGTGGGATCACACCCTGTGTGCTGAGCAAGGCCAGCATTAGTAGCTGGAGCAAGAAGCTGTGCTGAGGTAGTATCAGCAGCTCTGAATCTGGCCACCAGCCGAGCTCTTCTTCATTATTGGCCAAATTCAGTGCTTTTCCACAGCCACTACACAGAGCGGTTCTTTTCAAGTCTGTGTCAGTAGAGATCTGTGTCCTAGAGAAATCTGAGGTAACGTTGCCCACGGAACAGCTCTAGCATAGCTGGAAAGTGCAGAATTACCAGAGCCTTCCATTTCTCTCCCAGTGCTTCTCCAAGCTCCACACGTGGTATGTCCCTACACAGACACAATCTGACATTTGGAGCTGGAAGCTGGTGTTGAGTCTTGGCCCATCTGCAGAGGTGGGACTGGGAACAGCAACGAGCACGGGCTGGAAAGCGGCAAGCGGGGTGTTCCAGCGCCGGGCAGCGGGGTGTTCCAGCACCAGGTAGCCGGGGTGTTCCAGCGCCGGGCAGCGGGGTGTTCCAGCGCCGGGCAGCGGGGTGTTCCAGCGCCGGGCAGCCGGGGTGTTCCAGCGCCGGGCAGCCGGGGTGTTCCAGCGCCGGGCAGCCGGGGTGTTCCAGCGCCGGGCAGGAGCGGGACAGGCCGGGGTTCAAGGAGCCCATGTCAAACATACCGAGTCCAGCTCCAGTGCTCTAATGGCCCGTGTCCCCTCATCTCTTTCCCTCAGGCAACTCTCTGACCTCTCTGACATGCACTTTCTGTTTGGTGGCTTTTCTTTACAAATGTTTGTTGTGTTTTGATTATCCTCCTTTGTGTGCAAATTCCTTCTTTTTCTCTCTGCTGTCCTCATTGTGCTTGGGGTGTAATGCTATTAGATTGGGATAATCCATGCTTGGTTTATCTGTGTGACTGTCTCTGAAGATTAGTCAAAACCAATGGTATGGGCTAGATAAAGTGAACTGGTTCAGCGGGGCTCTTCTGTCAGTCTGGAGACGTTCAGGAAAACGACGGCAGATTTTCATTAACCAGATTTGAGTGTAATGTCTTGTAATTTACTTGAGCCCTGGTGGGATACATGTGCCTCGAGCAGACAAACAAACTGCAATGCGGTACTTTCCACTCAGTTCACTTCTGCAGGACTGGGCAGAACTGAAATCAGCTTAGCACCAGTATGGCAGAGTCCCTGTGGAGTGTGTTTTGTTTGTTATTTGGTAATGAATTGAGTTTTGTGAGCGTTTCACAACTGGAGGGTTGTCTGGGAATTTAAGTTTTCCTAACTGAGCCTTTCCAGCAGCTTCCCTGCCTAGTGATCCATTTTGATGCTGTCTGTGGCAGTGGTGCCTGGAACGTGCTCCGGTCACATCTGCGGACATAGTTTGAGTTTCAATGTACCCAATCTGTAAATGAAAGAAGCATAAAATCCTTGTCCTTGGCCTCGCAGTGGGGACAGCACACAAGGTTTCCTTGCTCTTCCGTTGGCGGTGGCCGTTCTGCAGTGAGCGCGGGGATTCTTACTGGCAGCTCTTGGTCTTCTGGTGGTTTCCTGAAGAGAACGGCCGAGGGAGCAGCAGTGCTGGGGGCGCTCGGTGCCCGGCAGACTTGCCCTGGGCAAGGGAGTCACAGTCCCCTGCAGTGAGTTTCTAAATCTCTTTCGCAGGTGTGGAATGTGCTGTTAACATCAATGAGTGTGAGGAGGGTCCCTGCAAGAATGGAGCTGTCTGTGAGGATGGCATTGCTGACTATACCTGCCACTGTGCCCCTAGCCAGGATGGCGTTGTCTGGGGAGGGAAGAACTGCTCTGTGAAGCTCACTGGGTGCCAGACGCATGACTGCCAAAATGAGGCCTTGTGCATCCCAACCTACCAAGCTGAGAGCCACGGCCACCTGTGCCAGTGCCAGCCTGGTTTCTATGATGCCACATGCTCAACACCAACAACGTTTTCCTTTGCTTCCAGAGGGTATCTCCTCATTGAGCTGCCCGTGAACAATCAGAGCAGGAGGGACGTAGCAGGAGATCAGCTTGCCAGCGTGTCCCTCCGGTTCCGAACCACCTTGCCCAGCGCCATCCTTTTTTACCGAGGCCATGAAGCTGAGTACTTGTTCCTGGAGCTCTTTGAAGGCATTCTGCATGCGGGACTGAAGAGGGAGGATGTTGGGTACTCGCTGCTCCTGGAGGGGCTGCGAGTTGATGATGGCCAGTGGCATAAAGCTGAAGTTGTTCTGCACAGCACTGTGCAGCTGAAGCTCTGGCACGACTCTTGTGACGCGGGTGTCTGCCTGCAGAGCTCTCCCGTCCCGCACAATGCGGCTTTGGTTCCGCACGCCTTCCTGAACGTGTCTGTCGGAGGTGCCGAGGATCCGATGGCCAACAACACACGGAGCCAGCAGGGCTTTGTCGGCTGCCTGCAGGACGTTGAGGTGGACGCTGCAGCCGTGCTGCCGGTGGATCTGCCCCTGGGCGAGGCGTCGCCGGTGGCGCGGGGCTGCGAGCGCACCGAGTGGTGCCTGTCCCAGCCCTGCCTGCACGGCGGGCTGTGCCTGGACCTCTGGACAACCTTCAGGTGCGACTGCTCCCGGCCTTACGCAGGCCCAGCTTGCTCCTACGGTAAGTGCCGCCTGATTTACATCTGCCAGCTCCTCTGTCAGGTGGTGCTTCACAGACACCAGATGAGCATTGAGGCGAGCTCTGGAAACCGCGTTTTCTACTTGGCCAGTGAGAAAACTAAAGCAAACCCTCTGTAAATAACATTTTCATTGATCCCTTTTCTGTCACTTGCTCCTGCAGGAATGATTTCCAGTTTTGTGGTGCAGAAATTATTCCTTGTTGAGCCAGAATCTCTGACTTCATTATCAGATCTATGTGATTGCAGGAGGGCAGGGCAGTTGTTTGAAAAGTTGATCTTGATCTTTTGAGTATGAATAGGAATGTTTTGCTTTATAGATAAAAAGCAGTGTTAAAGGAAGCTCTCTGGCAATTTTGAGTTAAAATCAAATCTATTTGCTTTTTTTCTTGTTACTGTAAGGCTTGTATTAAGTTTTTTGTTTTACTCTTGAGCCCTAAACAGGGCAAATACAAAGTTGTTCTGCTGTTACCAAATTTAGACTTTAAAAGCAACTTTGTAGCTTAAAAGTCCTTGAGGAAATCTGCTGGGTGGCAGGGTCTCTGCTAGCCCTGCTTTTCCCTCTTCTGCTATTTCTGCTACACATTCACCTACTTGTTAATTTCAGACCTGTGTGGGGAGAGAACATAATTACCCTGGTGCACATTGCAAATGTTGGGAAGGTATTGCCCCGTTCATAAGGAGTGGCAGCTTAGAATATCTCTGTGCCAGCTGCATCCCCTTCTCATTGAACTGATGTGCTTTTCTTTTTTCTTCCAGAGCACCCAGCAGCAACATTTGGCCTGGAGAATTCCACCAGCTTTGCCTCTTTCACCCTTGCTGACAGCCTTGGTGCAGACTTCAACATCTCCTTTTTCATTCGTAGTCGGAAACCTAACGGTTTGCTATTGCAAATCAGCAACAAAACAGAGCCCTGCCTCACCGTGTACCTGAAGAACGGCAAGCTGAAGGTAGAGACGGCACCTACGGATACTGTGACGTTACCAGAAAACTTAGTTGATGGGAGAAGACATTTGGTAGCTCTGTCTTTCCAAGCAGGAATGGTTGGTGCTCTCCAATCAGACACATACCTGGAGCTAGGACAGCTCGTGGCAAGACCTCTTTTAGCTGGATATGAAGTGTACGTTGGTGGACACCCGGACCCAGGCAGCGCTGACACGTGGGGAGGGTGTTTTAAAGGCTGTTTGCAGGACATCCGGCTCAACAGCCTCCAAATACAGTTTTTTCAGGTTGAGAACTACAGTCTGCCGCAGGAACTTAATAGGACTCACAGTGGAAACCTTGTGAGTGGTTGCATCTCTGATGACACCTGCAAGGTACGACGTCCCTCATTTGTCTCTACATCTGTGCAGTTGTTTATTATTGTTCTGTGATTACAGAACAGTTTGACTGTTGCTGATATTGGGAAGATGAATTTTTTTAAGTATGGAAGGACACCTGGTACCATTATGCCCCTCCTTCACTCAATATGCTACATACAATTTAAGCACCAAGTTTTCTGCAGCTCCCCTGTAGTTTCAGTCGTGTGCAGAACTGGGGCAGTCCAGCTCCTGTGCTGCCCGCCTCCCTTTAGCTGAGCCCGCAAATGCTTTCCAGACTCCACCCTCTAACCAGTAACTTTCCCAGCTCCTCCACCCTGTTTCAGTTCCAAAACCACCTCTTGCCCCAGGAATTTGTTGCTCCAGCACCAGCAGTTCAAGGAACTGTCTCCAGGGTGCCCTTAGCTCAGCAGCTGCCTCTCCTCTATGCCACACATGAAGATGGGGAGGCCGTGCTCCCCAGTTTTGCCCTTGCTCATGGTGCTGTGCGTTACTGTCATGCCTCTGGTGTGAGCTGTGTCCTTCTCGTGACAGAACTCTGTGAGGTGCTCAGGAGCCCTGCACCTTGTTTCATCTGTCCTCACCTTTGCTTTGGTGCTTTGTTCTTCTCCAAACGGACGGAGCTCTGCCTGGGGACTGTGGCTCAGCAGTGCGCACGGGCAGAGGCAGGGGCTCAGCAATTTCCTGTGCAGAGACCCTCACGGTTCCTTCACTGCTGTTGAGTCACTATTTTAATTACTACTTTAATTGATTTAAGTGTTGCTTGTACTGATGTTTGTTGTCACGTTTGCTTCTACAAATTCTCTTAGATCTGAAGATGAACTACACTGCTCCTAAATTCCACTGTTTTGTTTTTCAGTCTGAACCGTGTCAGAATGGTGGCAAATGCACTGTCACTTGGAACGATTTCCATTGCAGCTGTCCAGCCAATTTCACTGGGAAATTTTGTGAAGAGAGAGTCTGGTGTGCAAGCGACCCGTGTCCTGAAGCTACCACCTGTACAGATGTTCTAGCAGGATATGTGTGTAAGTTTCCTGCTCGTGTGTTGGTAAAATCCTCAGTGGTCACTGTCTGTAAGCAGCATTCCTAGTTTGTGCTGTTGCACTGACTAGAAACACATGCTGCAAAAAGGAAGCTGAGCACGACGCCCAGGTGCGCGCTCGCAGGCAGCGTGCCCGCGGATCGGCGCCTGAGCTTGGGCAGAGCAAAGACCGTACTCAGAGGTGTTTCCTGGGACTTTGACTTGGTCAGGGAGGATTTTCTAGCAGTAAAAGGGGAATGGTTGTGTTTTTGTGCAGTGCTGTGAGGCTGATGAGCAACAATTCCTACACAGAATTATTATTATTAGAAGTGCAATTGTAAACAGGAAGAGGTTTAAGGATGTCAGCAGCTAGGCCTGTAATCCTGCTCACACTAAGCTTAAATGATTCTTAGGGGAGAGAACCTGCCATGTCTCAAACATGACACCATCTTTCAAATCCCTTATGCTCCCTTTGTTTATAGGTCTGGCTAATGCAACATTCAACAATTATGCTGCCCTTGAATTTACCACCAATACATCGGTGACTAGAACTCTGAGCAGCGTCCGTGTGGATTTCAGAACCAGGGATGAAGATGCTGTTTTGCTCCGGGCTGTGGAAGAGGTGGATTCCCTGCAGATAGCCATTAAGAACTCCTCCCTGCTTGTTGACATCAGGAGTGGGAACAGCATCGAAGGCGTCAGCTTCCTGAGCCAGCAGCCGGTCACGGACGGCGCCTGGCACTCCGTCTCTGTGGCTATGGAGGAGCCCTCGGCGCTTTCCTCCCGGTGGCTGGTTCATTTGGATGGGTCTGTTAATGTGACTCTGCAGGGAAATGCCGGGAACTTGGACTTCCTAAAGAACAACGCCCTGGTTGTTCTGGCTGAGAATTTCACTGGCTGCTTAGGACAAGTGGAGATCGGGGGGATCTACCTGCCGTTCGCTGCCCACGTCTCGTACCCCCAGCCAGAACAGTTCCGCCAGGCCAGCACAAGACCCGTCCAGCTGGGCTGCGCTGGGGCTGACGTTTGCGCCTCTGGCCCTTGTGTCAACGCCGGCACCTGCCAGGATTTGTTCAACGCCTTCAGCTGCGCCTGCAGCGCTGGCTGGGGGGGGCTGCTGTGCGAGTCCAACATCGACGACTGCCAGTCGGGCCCGTGTGTTCACGGGGACTGCGTGGACGCCGTGGCGGATTTTCAGTGCGAATGCTTCCGCGGGTTCATCGGGAAGCGCTGTGACATCAACGTGGACGACTGCGTGCGGCACCAGTGCCTGAACGGAGCCACCTGCGTTGATGGGGTTTACGGCTACTCCTGCAAGTGCCCTCCTCAGTATTCAGGACCTCGCTGCGAGTAAGTGCCTCGGTCGGTTTGATGTGGGGTCAGAGTCAGAGGAGCCCCCAGATTTAAAAAAAAAAATAGGTATTTACTCCTAGACTGACTATCAGTATTCCTCAGCCAAGGGCTTGGTTGTATTTTGTGGCATTGGTCCTAAGACTAAGGGCATTTTTTTTGTGTGTTGGTTAAAAAAAAAGGCTATTTAAGTATCCTGCTCCTTTTCAAATGCCTGTACTGCTTAGCAGTGCACATTTCATGATCCCTCCGTGGAACTCATGTACAATTCAGTGGGCAATGAGTACAGAGTCAGGAAGAGGGCTGGGTTTGTTCTGATAAGGTCTGTATTTATAACATTTTTATTAGTTTGGAAAAAATCCCACCTATTTTAGTCACGCAGGTACGTCTCCCATGAGTAAAGGAAGTAGGAATCGACACGTTACTTAGACTTTCATCTACTTGTTCAAATTGAACGTTGAGATAAATACCTACACGGCTGAGCTTTGGTTATCTAATCTGCTCAGGCTGAATCTCCTGTTCTTGCTCCATTCTGGTGCAGCCCGTTACCTGGTACTTGCATTATCCTCCCTCAGCCCAGCGGTGCCGCGGTTTGGTGTTCCAGCAGCGTCCCGTCTGGGTGTATCTCTATCAGCAAGACCAGGCAACTGTGTGAGACAAGTCCTGCTCCTGCCGCAGCTCCTGCCTGTTCTCTGGGCGTGCTCCAACTCCCACTCTGATGTTGTGGATGATTTCTGAGACTATTTCCTTCTCCACTTGTGTCAGACTCCTTCCTAGAAACGCCAGTGGCTGTGCTTGTGACCCTCGCCAGCCCCGTCTCCCCAGGCCTGAGTTCGCTTTTACCTTCCCCCAAACCCACCCGTTCCAAGGCTGTTTGTTGCTTTCCCAGGTGGCCATTCCCGCCCGAGCAGTGCGGTAAGAACTTCACGTGTCTGAACGGTGGCAAGTGCACCAGTGAGAGCTGGGGAGCCAACTGCACCTGCCGGCCCGGCTTCGCCGGGAGGACGTAAGTGCAGCTCTTCTGTGCCTGCAAAGGAGCTCGAGCTCTGATTCTTACACCAGTGGGACAGCTGAGCTGGTTCAAATGCTTCATCCTCTTCATCCTCTTCATCCTTTTGCCATTCAAACAACTGCTCCAAAACTGTAAACTAGCTGTTACTTTTAGAAGGGGTGGGCTTGATATGATGCTGCTGATACCGATTTTTGCAGTGTTAAGTAGTTCTTGTGCCTCATGGGAATTCCTTAACTGTGCTAGAGACCCTGACTGGCTCCAATCATAGAGAAATGACAAAAAGAGGATTGGTATCAATGGGTAAAACTCTCATGTTGGACCCTAGAGAAAGCACCTGAAAAACATGCAATGGGGCTTTTATAGGCTGCATGATCTTGTGTTCTATGGCACAAGAACACACGTGAGAAATTTTATTTAATTCTAATGCATGTTTCCTTTCCAGTTGTCAAATCAATATAAACGAGTGTGATCCAAACCCTTGCCAGAACGGAGGCACGTGTCAAGACTCCGAGAACAAATACGAGTGCGTGTGCAGTTCCAGCTACACCGGAGAGCGCTGCGACATCAACGTAAGCACTGCCCCCTGCTCCCGAGCCCCCGCCTGCCCGCGCAGCCCGCGCGCTGTGAGCAGCAGCAGGAGGCTCAGCAGGGCCCTCGGGTGTTAGTGACGCTGCCCACGGGTTGCAGAGTCCCCACGTGTGTCCAGGCTGAAGCGCACACAGGGACTCAGCTGGTACCAAAGAAAGCTGATGTGTGCAGTTATTGTTTCTTTGCCATGTTGCTGCATGTTGGTCTCCAGCATATAAGCAACTGCAGCAAATACTTTTCAGTACCTGTATAGGCTGCCCTATGGTTTTGAGGGCTCTCCACAACTTTCCTTAGATTTATGACTCCTTGGACAGTAATCAAACTGCTGCAGTTGGACTGCAGAAAGGAGATATTACTTACATCTCCCCCACAGTTTCTCAGAGAATGGAATTTCAGCTGGCATTTATCTTGGATGAGATAGTTACAAAACACCTTCCCTCTCCAGAGATGTGGGTGGAAATGGATGTGTTTGGAGAAGGGGAGTCAGATGAAGTCAAGCTTGAAATGATTCAAATACAAGTAACAAAGTAGCATCCTTTATCTGCCCAGTCTGGTTCTGACCCGTGGGCCTGCGGATGGGCAGCCTCAGCGACGCTTTTCCTCTTCTGCGAGAGCAAAGCGCTGCTGTTTGAGGCTGGAATCCTCCATACACTCGCTTTTTCTCTGTACAGCTATTGCATGGGCAGGCAGCTTGTCTGGTAACCTGGGAATGTACTAACCCGTCCTGCACGGCCGTGCCGAGCTGGGGTTTGCTGCTGTTGCTGTTACTAAGGGTTCTGCGATGCATGTGCACGAGGTCCCTCCTGACATTTCCAGTTTGCATGCGTGGACTCCCTCAGGCACCCCTGTCTCCTCTGTCCCAGGACACTTCTTGTAGGTTCCTTGTTTTCATTTTCATCATCCTCATTAGTTTTTGCAGAACGTTTCCCTCCCGAAAGGCGCGGGCCTGTGCTGGCGCCAGGTGCTGGTGGCGTTTGCTGCTCACAGGAGCCGCAGGAGCGAAGGAACGTCTGTTCCCTGCGCTCTCCTGCGCCTTCCCGTCCCAGCAGCAGCAGCGGCTGCCGAGCGGGCAGCGGGCCCTGGGTGGGCTGCTGGAAACTCCTCTGGTGCTGGTACCGGGTGACTAATCGCATGCTGTGCAGAACTAGAACTAACCCCAGCGCGTGGCTTGAGTTGGGGCAGGCTCAGGGTCAACGTCAGCCATTCGGAGGTGGCCCAAGGACCTCAGGTGCTCTGGGAACATTCCCTCTGTGCTGCTCCGTGACATTGCCATAGACTGTACGGCATCCAACAGCTGCAAATAATCAAGCTTGAATTCTTCTGGTTTTAGCTGAAAGGTGGTAGATAGTATTTTTAGCAATAAGAAATATTTTTTATTTTTAGGAATATTGTAATTTTAAAGCTTTCCTTAATGACAAAAATCCACCTTTTTCAGATGTTCTAGCGGTGACAGCTGAGCGCTTTGTTAGCCGCTGCTGTGCAAGGAGCAGTTTTGCAGCTCCAGGATTGGTCCCATTCATTGTCTGGGTGTAGTTTTGCTGTGTCCATGGCAGGTTGGCTGCCCGGCTCGGTAAATCACGCACCCTGCATCAATTATTGTAACAGTATTAACTGTTCCATTGGTAAATCTGTTTATAACTCTGCCCCATTGACATCGGCTTCGCTGAAGCTGCCAATTAAACAGTGTCACTAATGAGTGTCACTAGTTTTGAATTAGAAAGAAAAAGTCAGAGTGTGTTGCTGTCCTTTTGAGTTTGAACGTGTTTTGCTGAGAGATGAAGGAATGAACGTGAGCATTCTGTGCAGGTGCCCTCGAGCCCTGTACTTGTTCCTTGCTTGTCCTTTTCCGTCCAGGTACAGACATTCTGCTTTTTATCTTCTTTTTAGCTTTTTTTTCCCTCTAATCTGCCCATTTTGGGTTCTTCAACATAACTTATCATAACCACTGGAGTTTCATTGTTTTTCCGTTAATTTCTTTTACAGAAAGGGACTCCAGGTGCTCTCTTCCCCTCCCCACTAATTGAAGTAGCTGTCCCCGTAGCCTGTGGCTCTTTACTGCTACTCAGTATTGGTCTCATATTCATGATTCTCACTGCAAGGAAGAGGCGCCAATCAGAGGGAACCTACAGCCCGAGTCAGCAAGAAGTGGCAGGAGCTCGGCTGGAGATGGACAGTGTCCTAAAGGTGCCACCCGAGGAGCGGTTGATATAGGCACTACCCTGGCAAGGGTCTGCTCTGACCTTGATCCTTCTCCAGCACTTGCAGCAGCACATCCACCCTATCTCAGTTCCCTAAGGCTCGGTAATGAAGACGTGGACGCGCGGGGCAGACTGTGTGCAGTGCTGTGCAGCTGGTTGCAGCTCGTGGAGCCGGTTGGCAGCACTGGCTCTCAGGGAGCCTCTTGTCCCCTTTGCTGCCCCGTGACGGCCCGGCCGGTCACCCCAGCAGCAGCTGTGGGTCTGAACTCGCTCTGGCTCCATTCCGCCTCAGGCAGCAACGGCACAGATAAATCTGCTTTAAAAGGCAGGGGTAAATTAGGCACTAATTTACAGATTAAGATTTACATATACTTTTTAAGGAATGTTGTATAGAGGGTACTTATGATTGATTTGTATATACTGTTCTGTTTTTATTGATAACTGAAACCCACTCAAAGCTTTTCCAGTTCAGGTGTAGGAGGTTTTCAGGAGTCAGTCCGCAACAGCAACAGCAGCTGTGACTTCCTGCCCCGTGACAGCCAGTGTTACAGGGAACTGTCAGGAATTACTGAAATCATTGTACAAATGGTTATGACGTGATCTCTGTTAGACATTCCCATGGTACCACGCAGGACAGGCGCAGGCAGAGCGCTGGGTTCGGGGCCAGTGCTGGAGTTGTTGGCAGGAACAGCTGCCAAATGCTGAACTCGGGGCTTGCACACTGTGGGGAGTGGCGAGCAGAACGGGCACCAGCCGCCTTCTGAGTTCCCTGGGCCCTTGTGTGACAGGGAGGGGACAGCGAAAGGGGGACGCTCCTGTCTGGCACCGTGTCAGCACAGAGCACCTGGAGGTGCTGGGGCTGAGGGCTGTGAAATGCTGCACTGTCCCCGCGGGAGCTCTAACACCCTGTTCTACCGCAGCAGCCAGTGTGGGCGCATCTTAGCAACTCCTCGGTGGTGGGAGCAGTCGGGGCTGCGGGGGCCGCCCTTCTCCTTGCAGTCGTTGCAGCCACGGCGATTGCCATGAAGAGGAGGAGAGCAACTCAGGGAACGTACAGTCCAAGCCGTCAAGAAAAAGATGGGGCTCGAGTGGAAATGTGGAACGTAATCAAGATGCCACCGACCGAGAGGCTGATCTAAGACCTGGGGTCACATAACAGGTGCCGTGTCATCCTTTAACCATCATGGAACTGCTGCGGTGTCTGTCTTAGGTGTGGAGCTGTGGTTTTGTAAGACAGGTCTGTACGGCTTTAAACTGTTAATACTCCATAGGTACAGGTGTCCGCTCGCTCTCACGAGGCAGCAGGAGTCACTGCGTGAACGAGCTGGGTTATTTGTGTAAAACGGGTCTGCCGGAGCAGGGAAGTCGGGGCGGGGGCGGCAGGTCTGGAGGGGCCAGCGGAGCAGAGGCAGCGAGCGGGGGCAGCGCAGGAGCGTCACAGCCCCGCTGCCAGGACCGTGTGCTGTGGCACCAGCGGAGAGGCGGCCGGGCCACCTGTGCCCCTCGGGGAGTCACACGGGGCCTGCAGCCCTGGGAACTGTCCCTGCCACCCGGCACCAGCAACAGTGCTGCACAAGTAAGTGACGCGGGTCTCCTTAATAGGAATTAAACTACTGTATCAAGAAATAATGTGAATAATGTGGCTGTTTCAAAAAAGGTGTCTGTGCCTCCTCTGCAGAGCTAAGCCAGGTGATGGGGGGATATTTCCCAGAGCTGCTCTCCTGCAGCTCAGCCAGGGTTCGCGTTAGCACCTACTGCTGTGCTGTGTTAGACGCCTACTACAACTTTTCCGAAGAATAGGAATAATTTAAGTGCCTTTGTGAGACTGAGTTGCCAGTTACAGTGTTAAGTTAGTGGAATAGAGGCTGTTTGTATGTACAAACCTGCTCGCTGCGTGTTGGGCTGTGGGCTCAGTCGCTGCGAGGAGCCGACGGCTCGAGGACAGAGCGTCCGCCGTCCCCGGGGTGAGGGGGGGACACATTTCCAGAGCCCTGGGACACACAGGCTGGGCCTCGTCATACAGGAGAGCGGAGTTTAGTTAACGTAACGGTGACTTTTAACACAAAACCAGGGTTTGTGTTGTAGCAAGACACAGCATTCGCTGTCCACATTGCCCTCAAAAGGATAATTATTTTGTGGCTTTACTTCTCCTTTGTTACTGATTTAGCTGTTAAATGTGCTATTTCTTCTTCAGTGGGATGTGGCAGAGCCTGTAGAAAGAAATGCAGCAGAGCAGGCCCAACAAGGTCTGAAAATGAGTAGCATTTCAGGATAATTACTACACCTATCGATGAGAAATATTTGAGAAACCGGTATCTGGTTTTTAATCTCCCACAACTATTAATGAGCAGGGGGTGACTCTGCCCACCGCAGCGCGTGGCACCGCAAGAAACCGCTCGTCTGCTTGGCTCTTGGATTTGTTTTGTACTGTAGCTGTAACTTTAATTCTAAGCAAAGGGAAAAAGCACAAAACTATTGATCAGCTCTGGCTGGTTGAGAACAGCTCTGGTTGAGAACACTCTGTCTGGTTGAGAACACTCTGTCTGGTTAGGAACACTCTGTCTGGTTGAGAACAGCTCTGCACACACGACTGCGGATATAAGGTAAAAAAAATGAACATTTTGGAAAATTGAAAAAAAAAAAACCCCAAACGACCCACCATTGGGAGACATGACAGTATTTTGTGTGAGATTTTTTTATGATGATTTTTTCATGATTTGTAACACACCTTCAGCAACCTCAGAACGCGCTTTGGGTTTCAGACCTGCTTAAACCTCCAGGCTGTTCGTTGCCAGGAGAGGCCTGTGCTTCTGCTTTTTAGCTCCGCTCCACTTTTTGTGTTTAAATTGTAGAAAAATGACGGCAGCAACAGGATCTAAATGAACCGATATTACCCCAGCCTGGGTTATTTTGAGAAAAAAACCAGCATTGTGTTATCAGAAGTGATGGGCGCTAAAGCTGCTGAGCTGTCCCCGCAGCAGCAGGGACCCGGGGAGCCCGCGCGGGGCGGCCGCTGCGCTGGAGCCGCAGAGCCCGCGGGTTCGGTCCGAGCACCCAAAGCCAGTACCAGCAAAAGTGTTAAATACGTTGTCAGTGTCTTGAGCATTTCTGCAAAATAATTTATGAAAGTGTTTTGTTTTGTTTTGTTTTCAATTATGAACTTAACTTTCTTTTGATATTTAATGTTTGAATATATTTTTTCACAGAACTGGATTTGCTGTAGCTAATGATTGTGATCCTGATTATTTTTTTTTTGTAATTGTAAATTTTATAATTTGTAAAAATTAGAACATCCTTCAAAAGAAATTTACAATAAAATTTGGTCAAAAATTGGCCTGGTTACCTTGACTTGTGATTGGTCCTTTTCCTGAAGAGTGCCCATTTCACTGTTGATCTGTGACTTTATGAGCAAGGAGACAAAAGTCAGACTGTGCAAAGAGCCACAAAATACCCAGCGGGCGCCGGAGCCTGCGCAGGAGCCAGGCCGGGCCCAGCGGGAGCAGCAGCAGCAGCAGCAGCGATGTCCCGATCTCCAGCTCCTCTCCCGCTCTGCCCAGCCCTGCGGAGCTGCAGGACCGGCCGGGAGCTCTTCCCACCTCAGAATTTGCCCTGGATGTCGCCACAACCTTCTGCTGTTCCAAGGGACGCGGGGAGGCTGCAGCAGCTCCTGTCTGCACTGGCTCACTTTGGAAATCCCTAAAGCCATTAACCCTCAACAGCTGGAAACAAAGGAAGAAGACTTTTCCAAGCCTGGATGTTTTAAGCAGCAGCAGCTGAACAGGCTTCTTGTTCACTACTAACCAATTTAATTTGCTGATAGCTGACAAAAAAAAATCACTTTGATCATAAAGCCTGGATGGAAGTGTACAAGGAGCAAAACACATTAAAAAAGCCATTACAAGTAAAGCAGATGAACGCGGCAGCGCAGAGGGACAGAGCTCAGGGAGCGTGTGAACCGTTCCCGTGGCTCAACAGGAACAGGTCCCCGTTGGGTAAGGGGAGATTAATGGCCCTGAACTATCAGTTATTTGTTACTGACACACTGACCACCTCTGAACCAGAAAAACACCTGTGCAGCAGCTCAGCCATTCACTGCGGTTAGAAAACCCCTCCTGTGTGCAGACAAATGACAAACCTCTCACAATTAACGTGTGTAATGAGGTAATGAAAGAAAGGGCTTCAGTTACAAAATGCTTGTCTTGACAGCTTCCAATTCCAGTGTCTAAAATGGTCTTAATCTAAGGAGTGAACAAGATACAAACACGGTTTTACCATCTGTACAGCATCCGATACATACAACTTCAAAGAGTTGGGATTTGTTTTGTTTTAAATAAAAGTTATTTCTAACGGAAGAAGGCATCTGTAAATAAGCAAAGCAGTACCAAACAAGTATGGGGAGGACAGAAAAATGTACAAAGTTGAATATAAAGTCATTGATGAGTAATAAACTTTTCATACTAGATTAGTAAAAAAAAAAAACATCAAAAATCCTTCTCCATGAGCAGAAGCAGCGTTTGCCAGCCCAGCTGCTCCCAGCCGAGCACGGGCTGCTCACACCTTGCCCCGTTAGCAATGAGTCCCCTTAGGAGTTCCTGAGTTTAACTAAGACAAAGCACTGAGCGGAGCCGCAGGGCCCGGCTGCCCCTCCGGGACCAGCAGCCGGTACCGCGCGCTGGGGCCGGACAAACCGCAGCTTCTCCCCTCCATCAACGCCCTTTCTGTTAAGCGTTAATACCTTTCAGCGCCTCAAAGCTGACAAAAATAATCCAAGAGCACTTGTTTGTCTAAAAATCAACTACATAAAATATTCCTTAATATGGGCAGAGTAAAATAACAAGCGATGCGGAACAATGCGCAGTGATACACAAGAACCTGAGCGCTTCTCTCTTTACTTAAGCATGTGAATAGGCCTACTCAGTGTATCACCAGTGTGCAACAGCAAACGTTTTAAGAGTACTCGAAATTCAAAAGGCATGTTGTGTGCAGAGCTTCTAGCGCCTGTACATACCCACCAGAGTTGAGAAAAAACTTTATCGTATAGCAAAGGAGATCTGAAATTCCAGACAATTTATATATAACACTCATATTCTGAACTGTACAAAATAAAGTCTAAGATAGTAGTTCCATTTTAAATATTTTACTATGCAATACTAAAACCATCTGTTGTCCAACACAAAAAGAAAATACAAACCCAGCTGAATGGCTTGTCAGAGTAACAGGACTTCACAGAAAATGGAATATCAATGGAATACCGTGAGCTTTCCCAAACCGGTGGCATTTCAGATATCAGG
Source organism: Streptopelia decaocto (assembly GCF_964273445.1). Classification (NCBI taxonomy): domain Eukaryota; kingdom Metazoa; phylum Chordata; class Aves; order Columbiformes; family Columbidae; genus Streptopelia; species Streptopelia decaocto. The sequence continues at coordinate 10,872,330 of NC_138672.1, forward strand.
AGTATTTTTCTTTCGTATTGCACAGCCTCGCACGCGCAGCCACCTGCATACACTGGAGTAAGAAAACTTCCAAGATTATAGGAATAAAATAGATACATTGGAAATCAGATAAAGCTTTACAAGAATTTCCCCATGTGTCCAAAATGATTTCCTTTCTCAAAGGCTTCATGGTGATGTGATTACCTCTCCCGTGCAACGTGCTGTACATCCGATTGTGCCCAATACAAAACAACAAAAAAAGCACCGCTAAAGGAAAACAGAAATGATGACTGCAAGGACAGCGGCTCCGGAAGGGCCAGGAGGATGCTATTGCCACAAATGAGTGTCTCAGGAAACGCGACCGAACGTACCCTTTAACCTTTCCTTTGCATTTCCGTACGTGGGGACCTCACAGTCCATTTCCTGGTGCAATTAGTGTCTCATCACACCAGCAAACGCTTCTCCTGGTGTTGAGATGGGCTGGGGGAGCCAAGCGCTCGGGCGCCACAGCCCCGCGGTGCCGGCACCGACCGGGCCGTCCTGCCCGTCCTGCCCCGCGCTGCAGCTCCATCCGCCCCAGCACCCAACTCAGGAGCCGGAACTTTGTACCCCAGGGTTTTTTGCTTTTTTTGTTTGTAATAATCAAGTAAGATATTGTTACATCCCATTTATATACTGTCATTTATAGTGTTTATATATAATATTAACATACACAAGAACTAGGATACTCTTTATGGCCTCTATTTTCTGATGTATTTAACAAAACCAAACAAATAAAAAACCTAAAAAAAGAAAACCAATTGCTGGTGTTTCCAGTTTCCCACCAGAGCTGCAGGACCAAACCCTGAGCAACTGCTCTGTGCAACGAGGAATTACGACAATTCTGCACCAGAGGGCCCCTGTTACCTCTCAGTGTCCGAGTACCAGGGGAGGGAAATAAAAACTCTGCAACAAAAGCTCATCTAATATCTCACCTATGTGAATGTCTGTATTTCAAGACAGGACAAACTCAGACCCTAATGGATTAACTCAGTGCAGCCCCCAGTCCGGGTGTGTTTGCTGCACTTCACACGTGAAAGCAAAACATCCCCGCGGGAACGCGGGAAAACCAAACACGGTACCCACAGGCAGGAAAAGCCCCTCGGCCAACGTGCCGCGTTGTGCTCCCGCTGGGCCAGGGACTGGAAATACAAGGGGAGGAGCAACTTCTGCACCAGCGTGTTTGAAAAGCTACGTGTGGAAAACCAACCCAAACCCAACTCAAGCCCAATGACCTCTGTGGTCAGCGCCAGAGTCCTGGGGGTTTTCAGGGAGGAAGCGCTTGTGGGGACAGGACAATGGGGGGACTTGGGCAAAAAGCTCTGGAGTGTGAGCTGCGGCAGGGGATGGGCCCGCAGCCGCCCTGGCTCAGCTTCCCATCAGAGAAACGCTTGGGTCTATGCTGGCTCAAAAAAACAACAACAACAAAATCCTCTGTCAATTCCAAAGGGACATCAGAAGGCCATTGGGAGCGTTATTCAAAGGTTTCCCATCGCTTTCTGAGCTGTTCAACCTTACCTGGTGTGGATGACACGTCTTGCTTTGTCTTTTTCAATAAATCTTCAAATGGATCTTTTGTCTCCTCAGGTTTTGAGGACAGTAACACTGACTCTAAGCCCTTCGCTGGCCTGGAGGGGATCAGAGGGGGTTCGTTAGACAGGAGAGCTAGCGCCAGTTTGGGATCTACCCTGGCGCTGGCCGGGCCCTGTGCCGCTCTGGTTTTGGCGGGCGCAGCCGGAGCCGCGGGCTGGACGGCGCTGCCGGGGGCCGGGCCGGGGCTCTGCAGCAGGAACGAGCGAGCCGGCGGCACGGCCGCGCTGAACAGGTTTGGCATGGAGAGCGTTGAAATGTTTGCTTGAGGTCTTTGTGGTGGGTAGAAGCTAGAATTAGGTGTTATGAAGCTAGAGCTATAAGCGTGACCTAGAGACGGGGTGAAAGAGCCCCTTGCGGGTCTAACTAGAGGCACCGAAAGGGCTCCTGGCAATGTCTGTGTGAATGGATTAGGGGATGGCTGTAAAAAAGGGGGTGGTGCTGCTGGGGAGGGGTAACCAAGTGGCTGGACAAACGGTGCAGCGGGAGGAGGCACAAAGTCACTCGCCACCGAGGCGAAGGCGGCTGCAGAAGGTGCAGGGGCTGAGCTCTGCAGGCTGCGCGGACCTTGCTGCGGGCCACTGCTTTGCCATCCGGCTGTTTTTAATGGATCCAGGAGATTGAGAAGGAAGTCACTTTCATTACCTGTGTTCTCTGTCTTCACTTTGACAGGCTGGAGCATCTCAGCAGTGCTGGAGTAACTTACAGACTGCTGGATTTCGGGCTCTAAGGAGACACTACCAGCTCCAAAGGGCTCTGGGAGAAGATCTGAAACCAAGTGGCCACGTCCTGTACTGGGAGTGGTGAGGATGTCTGCCGGCCCAGCTGGAGCCTGGTGCTTGGAAGCCCTGGGTGCCGGAGGCGGTGGCACTATCCCCAGCTCAGGCGTCTTTCTTCCCTGTGGCCTGGGAATGGTGATGTTCCCTTGAACGGCGGGATTCGGTTCATCCCTCTCGGCGGGAGCCAGGACGCTGGCCCTGCTGCGGGGTCTCCTCGCTGGCGCCGCGTCCCCCAGGGCGGCCAAGGGCCTCTCCGGGGAGCTCTGGGAGTACTTGGTAGGAATAGCCATGTCATCATGGCCCATGCTCCACAGCTTGTTGTAAGCGTGAGACAGCTTCATGGTTGGCACAATCCTGCTCCTCTCAGACACGCCGAGATCCATTCTCTGCAAGAAAGCATTAAAATTAACTTTTACTGATCTCCTCACAACCCAGAGGATAAAGTGGAGACAGAGCGAAGAGGACGTGGCTGCGGCGGAGGAGCAGCACGCAGCCGGGAGCACAGGCACAAATCACAAGCAGGACTCTGCAGATTTAATTCCAGTTCTGCCTCTAATGAGTCGTTCAGTCGTGACATTTTGTGGCACCTGTTGTTAGCCAAGTGCCTATATCTAAGGTACAGAAATTGAGAAGCCTTAATTGCTGTATGGAAAAAGCTGTCAAATGAAATATCTGGATAGAACACAAAATTAAATATTATTGTAAGATAGAAATGACATTTCTTTCTTTCATGTCACATGAAGATCTCAGAGTCGGTTTCAATGTGGCACTTTCTACACTGCATATAGTCAGTGAAGTTCCTCATAAAGAATCTCTCTCTGCAATCTAGATTGTTCAAATGATGCTCAGACCAAAATGTCCAGATTAGAAAAAGGTCATTTAAAAACCATGTAGTTTGGAGGGGACCTGAAGATCCCCAGGTATTCGTCCTCAGCATCAGCTTCAAAGAGAACGGTGTGGGATTGCCAACGGACAAAGAAGATTCTGAGGAACAGGGCAAATATTTCTGCCTTTAGAAGTAAAGGCTGCAGGTTTAGTGGAGAAAGTCACTGGCTTATAACTGAGTGCCATGACAGCACCTTCTTCATTCAGAAACAAATTTGGACACACATGAACAAATGCCCAGGAAACGGATGCATCTACCCAACAGTAGGAAAAGCTCCTCAGAGAAGCCCCGCAGCCAGCCTGGGCTCCGTGCAAACCCAGCACGCACGCAGCCCCGACCACACCTGGTAATCAAACGTGCATCGCTGATCCCCCTCTTCTTTGGGGGTCCGCAGGTCTTCCAGGCTCTTCGCTTGGCTGAGAGGCTGAGCCTGTGTTTCCACTTCCAAGTTCGGGAAAATGTCCTCCAGGAGGTTGATTTCCGTGGCCTTGCTTGAGACGGGAGCGCGGGGAGCCAGAGGCTCTCTGGATTTTTCTGGGCTGAGCGCCTCTTCCCCATCAGCACTGTCAGATTCCTTCAGCGCCCGGTAAGGCTGAGGCCTAGGAAAGAAACAAAAATCATGTTACAAATGACTGTCTTTTTAATTTAAAACAAAACAAAACCCAGGTGTTTACTAAGGAGCTGGATGGCTTTACAAAAAGCTTTTGAATGGAAAAATACAGTTTATAGTGCCTTGTGAACAGCAGGTGTGTGAGCAAAGTGACCAAGGGCAGAAGGACACACAAGAATGATTCAGCACTTGAGGAAAAAGGTGTAAGTGGGAAGAACTCGGAGGAAAGCTGTGACCGTGCAGCCAGGCCAGGCCGACGAGGGAACGCGCTGGGTTCTGGGTTCTGCCCGCCTGGCCCCGGCCCCCTGTGCTCCACGAGCTCTGTGTGCTCTGTGTGCTGTGCACTCTGAGTTCCCCGTGCTCCCCGTGCTCCCTGTGCTCTGTGTGCTCTGTGTGCTCTGTGTGCTGTGCACTCTGCGAGTTCCCTGGGCTCCCCGTGCTCCCTGTGCTCTGTGCTCCCCGTGCTCCCTGTGCTCTGTGAGCTCCCCGTGCTCCCTGTGCTCTGTGAGCTCCCTGTGCTCTGTGCTCCCCGTGCTCCCTGTGCTCTGTGCTCCGTGTGCTCCGTGTGCTCCGTGAGCTTCTGTGCTCTGTGCTCCGTGTGCTCCCTGTGCCGTGAGCTCCGTGCTCAGCCCCTCACACGGCAGAGCCAGCGCGGCTGCCCCGTGTTCCGCAGGCACCTACATTCTCTTGCTCCAAGCTAACTCAGCACAGAACAGAGTTCAGTGTTTTCCTGCAATAATTGGGAGCACTGCAGAGTTCCAATGATTACACTGGTGTCATCTTATCAAGAAACAACACAATCCATTATGGAGACACCTATTTTACATTTACAGCCAAGGCCGAGTTAGCAGGATGCTTTTCTTGCACATACCTCAGCAGAAAAATGAACACCAGCAGATTTGCATACTGGTTCTGTGTACAGAGACCAGCAGCATAATGCGCATCCAATTAATAACAAGAAGTGCCACAGATATCTGTGGTGACTGGCGTTTGACTGGCAGCCAGTTTTAGCGTGGCATTTAAACAAGGTTTCAATTAAAAGAAAATATTGGTGAGACCTGCAAAAACAGATACCGTGGAAGAACCCTCCTCCTCTTTCCATATTTTATTATAATGCATCTATATCATGCACATTTATGAACAGCCCATCTTCCTTCACTCATCAGCACACCAACCGCAGGCATCCAGCTGGCAACACCAGGCTGTGATGACGCAGGTACAAGACAGACAGCTGATGGTACACGGCCTTAGGAAGACGGGGCTGGTGCGAATCTTTGTCGTACCTTTAGTGTCTCACATGAGCTGTGCTCATCTGCCGAGCATTAAATCACACTGCAAAACAAGCCCTGAGGAATATTCTGCAACCAACCCATTTTAGTGGCCTGGCCGCCTGCACCCAAACACCGGAGTGCGGGAACCTTTTCTGCCTTTGCCGCTGAACCAGCTGCGCTCGCGTCCCCTCCCGCCCGTCTGCACCCGCCTCTGCTTCACACCATGGCTTCGAGCACTTGGAGGCTCCGCTATCAAACCAGAACCGCTTTCTCCAGCCTCACCTAATGCAACAATCCAAACCCACCGGTCACACAGCACAGCAAGGGCAGGAGGTTTGGCCAGGAGCACAAGCAGCACATGGGAACAAAGGGCAAGTGCAGGGGTTACATCGCACAGAGCTCGAGCCGATGTGGAGCCACAAGCTGCGCCCTGCGGACAGGGCGCCATGCAGGACTGCGCGTTGCATGCGGCTGCGGATCAAAACAGACAAGCAGGAGAAATGCTGAACATTCATCAAGCACCGCACAGAGACTGCAGGAGCATTTCCAAAATCCAGGTATAGGAGCAGGCACCCTGACCAATGCAAAACCCATGGTCTGAAAACTGAATTAATACAACGAAAGAATAAAGAATAGACCATTCAAAAGGAGCAGAGAAGAAAAAGTTTTCAGAGAAGCCAGAGACAGGATCCTCTTCCTGCTGAAATTCATCATCAGAAGAGTCCTCAGAGAGGAAGACCGTATAGTGTCGCAAGGGCTTTACAAGGCTGGGGGAGACAGGAGAGAAAAGGGAGTTATCAAGTTGTCACACTCAGAGCTCCAGAGGAGAGAGAAACCAAGTGATTCGCAGGCTCTGAGTCATTTCTGAACGTGGTGACTGTCCCCAGGGGCTCTGCAGGTACACGCTGAGCTCTGCTTTTCGGGGAAACCCAACTGTTCCGAGCGTGCCGAGCGCCCCCCGGGAAGGGACCCGGCCCTGCACTCGCACCCGCCCCGCAGAAAACGCCACCACACAGACCCACGTTTTCCCCACGACATTTTCTAGAGAGCTGGGTGTCTTCTGTCCTTTAGCAACATCTCTGCTCAGACTCCCTGAGCTCTGACTACAAGCAAACAAATACTGGATCCATCTCTTCACCGAGACTCAGACTGACGTTACCCTAGTACATGATTGCTGCTTGAATCTGGTTTAGAAATCTGAAATCACTTCACACTAGAATAAAACCAGAACTCTCCAAGGGTTTACGTGAAATGCAGCTTCTCAAGTAAGGTGTATATGGTGTATATGTTTCTTTTCATCCAAAGTCTGGCAGGAAAGGCACTCAAGCTCATTTCTCTGCATCACAGGACAGGAACTATCAACCTATGCATTTGTTATCAGTGGCCTGGAATAAAAACCCTTTCAGATGAAAACTTAAAATCAGAAGTGCCTCTGGAAACACACAGGAGCTGTAATTTAAAAAAAAAAATATATTTTTACAGCAAACAACAAAACATACAAAAACCCCTAAAAAGTCCAACAAGAACGTTATTAGTCATCTTTATTTTATACCCAGAGGTCAGATCTCCAGGATTTGTTCTTGTACCTAATGAAGACAATGCTTAAATTTGTAGGGAATATAAAACTAACAGTGCATGGCCATATAGGTCTGGGTAAACATACACTGGTTGAGGGATAAAAGAAAAATAATCCTGGCTGATTTTATGAATACTTTTTTCTATTATTTATTGTAGCAAGCAGTTGCTTCACTTTGTTTTAACCAAAACCCCAGTAAATTACTCTTTTCTGCATAAAGCAGAAGCTTCTAACATCCACTGTTTCCACCTGCTGATACACTAAAGGTTTGGTAACTCCACGTAACAAATATTTGGGTGCAGTTGCCCTTAAAACGCTGCCTGCGACACCTTTTGTTTGCTGACTCTGCTAAATTCAAACGCATTGCATGTCTGTGTGCACATATTAAATAAACCAGGGACAAACTACGAAGAAATAAGATTGGATCTTGCTGGCTAGATCATCAGTTGCACTTCAGTGCAGTCAGTGCAAAGAAGATGAAATATACAGCAAGTTAATACACACCAGGTTGGTTGCTCCTTACATGAAAGAGGGATCTCATAATTAGAAAAAGGAAAGCAGTTTCACTGCTGGTGTGCTCTGCAGTACGAGATTTTGGTCCAAGATAAGGGATGAACAATCTAAACCTGTCCAAGTTTCAATTTCTCATTAGCTGGAGGCAGCGGAAGGCAGCAGCAGCGCCTGGTCCTCGTTAACCCGCCGGGCCCGGCGCCGCGGCTGCACCGGCGCTCCCGCCGCACCAAGAGCCGCCCAGGCGGGTCCCGGCGCCCCGGCAGCGCCGCAGCTGCCAGCCACGGCACAACGGCCAGAAAGGACGCGCCCGTCACAGCCCAGCCCTCATCATCCCCACATGGCTGCGCCGCTCCTGCCTCCCTCATCTCGGCGCCAGTTCCCATGCAGATGACTTGCTGATCTCTTTCTAATGTTTAGTTTAACATGTCTCCGGTTAGCACCAGCATGTGACAGTGCTGACAGCCGCGGCTGTTCCTTTTTAAATATCATGTCAGAAACACGGCGCGATAAAGCTGGGGATGCGCTCCATGGCTCTGCGCTCCATTATGATAGTGTGGGGTTCTTTTTAATGAGGAAGATCTGCATCTCGGGAGCTTTTTTCATGTGTCAGGATGCACGGACAAATCAGCAGCACATCACACTGCCCAAAAATGAAATGCTGACAAATGTAGATATTTCAAATTTAATTGACACCTAAATGTACTTGAGATAGAAAAAATACATACGGAAAATGTGAGCACAGGATATGGGAATTAATAAGGAGAATTTGGTAATAATTTTAAGAGATTTTAGTTATGAGAAATTTGTATATTTTATTAACTGCGTTGCTTTTTCCTGTTAAAGAAATGATGGTACAAAGGGGTTGTATGGATTTCTTGTCATTACTCTCCTAAAAAGAGCTTCCAAAATTTGAGGGAGGATTTTTTAAATCAATGTATTTTTTTGAAGAATCGCCATACAGCAGCTCTAGGGAGCGAAGGAATTTGTCCCTCTTAGACAGTAAAATGAAGAAAATGAGAGATTTGGATGCGGGGGCTTTTTCTTGCCAGTATGAGACAGGAGACTCGGGACTGAGGGGCCCGGTAACTGTTCTGCACAAACCCAGACCTGTCACTGAGCTCCTTCCTGCACCCCAGCGAACAAAAGCATTAAAATATCTATTGGATTCTTAACGTGTTACTTTGTATACGATGAATATTCAGAGGAGCAGAATATTTCCACAAAGACATTAGCATAAAGGATATTTTAAATTAAAACAACAAAAAAAATATTTGTATCACAAGTCATCCAAATAGATAGCAAAACTAACCGCTTGTGATCACTACACCCTTCAAGGCGGGCAACTAATTGCTTTATAGTTTTTATGAACTTTTGACAAATTTTGTAGAGAGCTGGAAATATCAACAAAGAGTTGAAAGTGGGAACAAGGTGGGTGACACCTCTGCCTGCTTCATACAAAACACACAGATACTACATCCTTCTACATATTCTACACCCTTCATACAAAACACACATAATGATTAAACTGACTTAACTATCCTCCATCCACATGCAGTGAGCCATCATATTAAATATTACCAAAAAACTTCTTTTAAAAATTCGTCTAACCTCTGTGCAGGGCCAGCTCCCGCCCTGCAACAGCACAAACCCTTTTACAGGATTTGCCATCTACTCCACAAGAGGGCAACCAAATTCCACTGTAAAGTGGATAAGCCATCCTCCAGCATGGCCAAGTGACGCCCGTTTCAGCGGCAGCCACAGCATCTCCCCGTTCTGGAGCGGCTGGAAAAGCCAACCATGCACTGCACTTCTGGGGGTGGCAGAGACCCAACCTCCTCCTCTTTTTTCCTCTTGAACAATCATGACAGGGAACTGATGCACATGTGGGAAAACGGTGTCTTTAAAGGAAACAACCATTTTTCTCTTTATGGGACTTTAGCATCTTGAGATACACCCAATATCCTGCAACTCTGGGCACGAGCTAAAGTATCTCACTGCACTGACACAGCCGCCACAGGCTGGGATGTAAATAACTCAGTGGCCATGCCATAATAATGACGTTGTGCTGCAGGTAGAGATGAATGACAAGGGACAGATGGGGTCAGTGTGACCGTCCTGTGGCCCGAGTCCTGCGTGCAGCCCCGGGGTGACCCCCCACACTGGGCACCAGTTCAGGACAGCACCAACGATGCTGCACGTGCACCAGGTCAGTCCCTCCCGGCAACAACCGTGGATTCGCAGGGATGTGGCTAACAATTCCATTTAACGCACAGTTCAAAATAAAACAACGAGGAAAGGAACAAGCCTCCAGAACCTGAAAGCTTTCACTGAACAGCCTGATCAAATTATATTTAACCTGGCAAACCAGAATTTTCCAGTAAGTAAACTTTGGTTTCTTGAAAAAAAATCATACCAAATTTTTGTTAGTTAAAAAATCACTTCCATCTGCAGTATTTTGAACTTTCTCTTTGGCTGGGTCCCGGCTGAACGCGCCGTTTGTTGACACAAGGAGCGAGAAGCAGAGCGGCGCAGTACTCACTGTTCCGGACTAGACACCGACGTCCGCCGTCCCTCCACAGCGATGTTGCTCTTGGGTCTCTTAACAACATGAGGTCTTGGTGGGCGAACCTATTACATACACACACACAAGACAGTTCAGCAAATACTCCAAACTGATCAAACAACAGACACACATAACAAAATATGCATATTTCCAGTGTCCTGTTTGGTACAGACTAAATTTCTGATAAAAGATTCCCCAAATGTGAGCTTCCCCTTGTACGGTCAGTTGTAAATCCTGTGTGTTGCTGTACATCAGATTGCAAAGAGGAGTTTGGCACTGACATCATGATCCTTTTGTCCACTTGTTCACCAGAACCCAACTTCTCAGGTCAATGTTATGTGAGTGTCTCTTTTGTTGTCTGTAACAAAATCCAAAGCTTTTCCATATAAGATGATGTCGCTGCCAATCCAATCTCAAATAACATTTCCATCATCTTCTAATGTTCAGAAATCAAGCTTAATCTACTTGCATTAACTCCACAAGCAAACAAGCTTTACTTCATGGAAAGGAATAAGCACATCTGATCCCTGCCCAGGCAAAGCTTGTCCATGTGCCCGCGCCAGCGAGTGATCCTGGGGACGGACCGATCCCTTTGGGTCAAACGTGAACCAACACGTTCAGCATCAGGGTTGGACAGTATGAACAAGCTTTTCATTTTTTATTCAGAAAGTACTAGCTTACCTGAGCAGGAATCTGATTTGCTGGCTTAGCTGAACGCCAGATTCAACAGAAATGCCCAAACCCTCCAAGTTTGGAATCCAACTCAACTTCTGACCTGCCTGAGCTTGTGCTCCCTTAACAGCCACAACGAGCAGTTAAAGGCCAACAACCCAAGTGCTCTTTGGATGAGGAATTAATTTGTTTGCAACGATAAAACAGATGTAGATTTCCCCCCACCTCTGTAAGTTTTTGCTTATTTACTTATTTGTAACCATTATTTGTTGGGTGGTGAACTGTTTCCAGGTTCCTTTTTTTTCCCCCCAGGCACATAAACCTCAAGTTTCTTGCCAGGAAAAGCCGCTGAACTGTGTGCAGCGTGTCTGCACTACACAGCAGTATGCAGAAGATAGTAGCATGATTATTGCATTGAATTTTCATTTCAAAGGAAATGGTGTACAGCAGATATGATGAAGAAACCCAGAGATGTATCGCCACTATTTCTTAGGAAAAAGGGCTTATAAAAAGGTCAGATGTTAAGGTCTTGAAGATCAGTCCCCACACAAGGCTGCTCCCCTCTACAATAAAGGCGGCTTAAGAATGTGAATTTATGGCAGGAATGGAAGGATTAAGTTTGTGGCAACTTCAACTGAACTTGCAACGTGGTGAAACATGGGGAAAAGAACAACAGAGCTAATTAGACGAGCTGAGCTGTCAGAGTGCGGCAGAATGGCTCGGTGCCAACAAACAAAAGGAATGGGCTGGCAATCAGCAGGATCGATGAAGAATACTGCTTCATTAGGGCTGATAAAACAGAGAGTGCGTGCGAGGGGGGGAGAGAAGCAAGAGGAATGGGGGGAGAAGAGAGCGAGAAAGAGAAAGAGAAAAAGAGAGGAAGGAAGAAAGCAAGCTGTTTAATTAAATCTGAGCTGGAAGGTGATGTGTAAAGCTGGCTTGTCATCATGCTGTGAACACTTTCACCTTTGGGGTGGTTCCCTGGGGGAGTGATGGTGATGAGGGAGAGAGATGAGAGTTTGGGATGGCTCCAGGGGCCCCAGCCCAGCGAAGTGCAGGGTGACACGCCAAGCAGGATTTAGAGCATTGTTCGGGGGGGACTGCAGGGAAAAACCAGGAATCAAGCCAATTCCTTGCTGGATTTTGAGCCTTATGAAGCCAAATAGGCAAGGTTAAATGCTTATCAAATGCAAAAGTATGAACAAAATCCAATTACATGAGCACAGAGCCAAAAGAATAAAGGTAAACATCCAGTACAGAAGGGTTAAATGTGCTTATTACTGTCCCCATCATCTTTATGGATAATTATTATATTTTAACTTTTTCTAATTGAATGAAGTTTCCAAACAGCCACTATTAATCCAAACAAATCTCTATTAATTATAACCAACAGCCCTCCCTCTTTCATAATACCACCACAACTCATTTCCAAAACAGCAGAATGTAAAGAACATATATGTTCTGCTTCCTTAACCTTGCTTTGGTCTGTGTTGTTGTTTTTGTTATTAGCACTGACTCACACTGGAAGGACCAGTGCCCATGGAATGCTCCTCGTAACAGATATAACCTGAAAACAGTAAGTATTTCTCAGGAATTCCGGTACCACGTGGAACTGGTTGGAAGAGCAGAGGAACCCGGTCTCTGCTTTCAGGGCTGCTGAACAGGCGAGGATAAACCACATGCCGATCCCCACCTCTGTAATATATGCCAAGACTCAGAGAGGGAAAAAGCAGCCTGTACGAAGTATTATTTACACACACAAAAATGTGTTTCAACTATTAAAAGCAAAATAACAGTTATGAACAACAACAAATTTATGTATATTTGGTACAAGCATATTTTGGGGAGTGATTATAATAATTTACATTTATCTTGAATTTCCTCTTGATGAATGAAGCATTTCTGTTCCACTTATTGACACAGCTAGATGAATGCAACAGGAGCTTTTATTATTACATTTCCAACCTTTTATCCATCACATCAGGAGCAAAGACAGTTGACACAAACACATTACAGTGAGGACTATTAATGCACTACAGCTGGGAGATTAAACAGTCTTAGCAAGACTTTGATGTAATAAATTACTCCATCTGAACAAGACTGTTTAGCAACTTTAGCAGAGGGGAATGGCACCGTGCCCTCCCTTAGAGAGGGAACGGCTCTGTGCTGCCAAACACCCCGCGGCCTGGGGAGCACGAGCCGCTCGGGACCCGGGAAAGTGTGTTCCTGGCGTAACGTAGCTGAGAGGGTCTCCCATAGCAATGACATTTAAGAGAACACATATAATCAATGCTACCTTTTAAACACAGAAAACACAAATCTTCAGAGCGAGACTCTGTTAGGCTAAACACCCAGAGTTAAAAAGAGGGAGGAGAAGAAACACATGCTATTGAAACGTAACACGAACATGCACGAAGACCAAAAGTTAACACACACCCAAGTGCACTTGTTAACCAGTTGCCTGCTCATTCGAAACACATTTTTGATAAGTTTTAGCAAGATTAGATTTGAAAACTTGCATCTCTCTCTTATGCACATACATGTCTGTATAAGGAAGCAAAGAGCAAGATGTATTTGCCTTGTGGGGTGATTATATTAATAAAGCAAAAGTCCTGCATGGAAATAAATCTCTTCCAAGGCTGTTGTAAAAACAACACCCCTTCGAACTGATACCACTCTCCTGTACTGCTGAAAAAAATCATCACTGGTACAGGACCAGCAGGGTCTCCAGTTTTCAAGCCATCTGGCATAGTTAATATATCACACTTGTCCAAGAGTGAGTGTTTTGAAGGAAAAGCTGCCGAGACAAGGTACGCCTGCCTAGGGCAGTGCAGGTATTGCACCAAGAATGACTTCTGGGTAGTTCTCCTGCACAAGTCACTTCCTCTGGCCAACACGCTGTACCCACATCTTCCGTACTCTCTAATTACACAGACTCCCAGCTTGTATTTTAAATGAACATAGAGTATATATGTCTATCATCCATAATGTGGTACTAATGTTCTACTGCCCAAATATAGACTTTGCTTTCTTCATGTGTATTCACTCATCTGTTCCACAGAGAAAAAATCAGTGTCTCAAATTAATTTAAAGCATAACTTGCAGGGAATAAATATCTTCTCTTCAGACTTCTGCTTCCTTTTGTATTTGAGTTTAGTGCAAGTCTTCAAAAGCTCACTGGCTAAAAACTTATGCCAGCCTAGCCAGAGTTTTTGTGTAAGAAATCACCGCAAAAGTGAAAACAAATGTTGCAAGAGCAGCATCAGTTACCTGCAGAACTGACGAAAAGCTGCAGAACTTGTCAAAGAAAAGCAGAACAAATGCAGGTCCCAGGGCTGTGCCGCAGCAAAGAAGAAGGGAGTTTAGGAGCATAATTCACACATGGCTTTTTTGCACAGTTTGACAGTCTAAACTACCGAGGTTTAGTAATGCTACTCAGAGCGTAGTTCAGGCAGTGTTAAGCTGTGGCAGTGAAACAATCTACCAGCTACTCACGGGCCTGGACGAACGCTGCAGCTTTGGAGGCGGTGGCCGGGGCGGACGGAGTCTTTGCTGCTGTATCAAAGCGGAAACTAAATTAAATAGTCACCTACACGAAAACACCGCTGGTTTTGTGGCAAAAGCAGTAGGAGTGGATGACAACGTGTGATTTACCTTCACTTCATACTCACCTCACAAAACACATTTTTCTTCCCCCACTGACAAATCTCATGAGCTACAAAATCCCACAAGAGGAAAGGCAGCTGCCCCGGCCCGCTGCCGCAGCCTGACCCTCAGCTTACACCAAACCAAACCTTACACAGATCACTGCATTTCTCTCCAAAGAGATTCCAGATTCATATCGCAGGAGTTGTTAACTTCCGAGGAGCACAGTCTTTACATCGACAGACACCCTCTCTCAGCTCCCCTCGCGCTGTCTAACAGTACAGCGCCGGCCTACCCTATTGCATGCCATTTGCATTCTCTTCTGCAATCTGTGCTGAAAGCACAATCTTAAAACACATTTAACTTCTGTTACATGACACAGCATACTTCTTTTCCATTGTGTTTCAGAACCATAAAGGAACACCTGAAAAATCTGAAATTTGCACTTTTCTACCTACTTAAAAAGACATTCACGTACTACCTAGCGACTTCCACAAAGTATCTGACGATGCAGAAAAACAAGATGCAATGTTTTTTGTTGTGGGTTGGTTTCTTTTTCAAATCTTTTATGCCTCCTGCATCAGTCCGGCTGAAATCGGCGCTGCGACGCGTGGGAAAGAACAGGCGCGGGGCAGGGAGCAGCGGCTGACGTGGAGCCCACCGGCACACAACAGTTATTTGCCCTTTACCAGAGCTTAATTTTTAATGTTGATGTTAAGATCTGTCACCAGCATGGGATAAGCAAGTATATTCAAACTATATGAAGACCATATTTACAGGAAAAGCCAGGGATTTGAAGTTAATTTGTTAATGCAGCAAAATACGCTGCTTCTAAAGGTCAGTAGGGGAAGTTGTGTTGGAATATCAGCTTAATTACCCGTGCTGGAGGGAGCAACGGGCGCACGGCAGCGCGCGGCCGCGCTGCTAAAAGCCGCTAAATTGCTATTTGAGGTATGGTCCTAAATGTATGTACTACAGGTTTTCCAATGAAGGGAAGAAATGTCTAAATTAGCACTTTCTTAGCAAGAGCTGTTTACCAGCATACCTTTCTACTCCAGATATCCTCTTAATTGTCTTGTTCTAAATAATTTTGAAGCAACAAGACAGAAAATTTGCACAAAGCCAATTTTATGACTGCAGACCTGGCACTGTTTTACTAATTATCAGACGAGTGATTTTAAGCTATGAGATGCTGCAGGAAGAAAAACCCTACACTGACTTTTACACTGTAAAAATACTATTAAAAAATTATAGACGCCACATCTTGTAAGGTGGCTATTATATATTCAAGGGACTTTCACAATACAGTTATTTATGGGTTTTATCCTAGAGGAAACATTACAAAAAGCTCATTTTAGGTCTGCAAGGTAACAGCTTGTGAGCAAAATATTACCCCAAACTAATTGTGGATGTTTGTTGAGATTTTCTTTAAGTGGTATTCAAAACAGAGCCTTTAGGAGTAAATTAGAGGTGCTATTTCATTTGCGGCAACAAGTGCAACGAGAAAAAAAAGCACAAACATAACTAGATGAGAACGGTTTGTCAGTACACACAGAAGTGTTTCTCTTTCTCAATTAGTACTGAGGGGTTTTTCTAATTATTTCCTTTTTTACATGAATATCTTATTTCCTTCAGAAATTCAGGAGGGGCTTCAAAACTGCCGGTGCGTTTTAAAGACAAGGAGACATGGGAGAGATGCCCAGCCCTGAATGAGCCCGTGTTAAACACATCGGGCTGCAAGAGACCCGAAGTGCTGACTTTGGAGAATATGCTGGACCGCAACTGAACGCTCGATAAAAAATATAAAAAGGAGAAAATAACAACACTGAAAAATGGATGGTACCTAAAAAGATTCAGTGCAGAAACAGATGGAAGCTATGAGGCGGCTGTTTTACTGTCCATCCAGACCCCCGCACGTGCCCACACGACGTTTTACATACTCCCATATGCACAGCTTGCACACCGGGCTGACAAGGACAGTGTATGCTTTAGAGCAGATAGTTTAAATTTACATTCTGAAATACTTCAACAGAAATCTGCTGGGTCCTGTGATAAAAACAACCTCCGTGTTTTAAGGGAGGCCTCATTCTTCAAGCCGCATTTGTAGACTGGGAAGGTAGAATGAATCTGGCAAAAATGCAGGAAAGCCTGTAGCTGTGCCAAAAATCCATGAATGGGACAGAGACTGCCACAATTAAACACCCTGATTAGTTTCATGAGGGGAAAAAAGGAGTCTCTCCTTACCTTTCTAACTGGAAATCTTCCATTGCATTAATAGAGAAGTAGGCAGTAAGAGAAGGAAATGAAAGGTAGGTGCCTAAAAGCTCCTGTTTCCAAAGCTTACTGAACAAGGATCTTTATTTCAGGCGTCTGAATCCTGTCTGGTGCCATGGTATACTGGGTATGCTGCCCAAGATGGGCAACTCAGTGAGTACACAGCGATGTTCACGGTACTAAGGCTCATCCAACACCTGGGAAATAACGCATCCCGTGGACTCCGCGTTGCATGATACGCCTCAGCCGGAAAGCAGCACAACTTTCATTCAGAAAGGGAGTAAAATTGCGATGGTCTGTTACATTAGTGCATGATGAAAGGACCATGAAAGAAAAGTCCTTAACTCATTGAACCATGCCCTCTCTGGATTACCGGCAAAGCAGCAACAAGGAGTTTTTCCAGAACCTTTCACAGAGATAAAGCGAGGAAGGGTTTCAGAGAGAACCTCACTGAGATTATGTTTGAATTTCCAAAGAAGTCTACAAAACGAGGTGTATTTTGCAGTGGCTAGTTTTCATTCCGTCCGTTTCTCAACATACATGGATGGAGAGACGTTGCAAAAAATCCCAGACCCCAGGAATATATTTATCCCCATGTGTTAACGTCTATCCATCTACTATCTCAGCAGAGTTTAAAATCACAGCTAATAGGTTAACAACTGTTTTTCTTCTGCTTCAAATGAAGAATATCAGAAAGCTGGGGGAATATTCGGCTTCCCAATTTGTTCTGACTGCTCAGTGCTACCTGCAATGTCTGTTTGACAGGACTGACATTTTGTACCGCTGTGAGATGGGAAAACGTGTGACATTTTTATTCATGGTGGCGTACGCCCTTGTAATGATCAGCCCTGGTCGATGTGCTTACTGCAGCAGCCCCGAGCCCTCGGAGAACAAACAAGAACCGAAGGTGCCAGCAGTTCGGCTGCCTTATTAAACACCACCAGGATTCTAACGAAGAGCAACTGCTGGAAAATCTCACTGTCAAATCCTCAAGGACATTGTCAACATGGAACTAACTACATATATTTTTCATTTAAAATAGTGGAAAATCCAGCAATGCAGTGTTAAATATAAAGAAAAAAGCCATGTTATTTTGTGTGTGTTTTCTTTTTTAACTGGTCATTTTGTCAGCTTTGCATTGGGCTTTCTGTGGGCCAGATACTGGAATTCAAATCAAGGAGATCATGCAACCCACGTGATTCAAAATGTTGGAAAATGGACACAGCCCCTATTATCTTTTAACAGCTATTCCTCTCCAACAAGCAGCATATTTGTACAGGGAGAAAAAGGAAAAAAGAGAAGAGATGGTCTCTCATTTAAAGAGTTCTATAAACAGCAATGACTATCTGCCTCATTCGGCTCCATCGTCCACCGCGCAGGCTGCGTAATGAGGGGCTGCTCCTCCGCACACGCTCAGGACGCGGCTCCCGTCTCCGCGGCGCAGCACTTGCAACCGTTTTACTGGGTATTAATCAGGCCGGTTCTGAAGGGCAAATCCAAAAAACGCCTGGCCAAACAAGCAACCACAGTGGGGTTAGCACTTAGAAGAATCATATGTTTCACATACTCTCCCTTTAATCTTCTGGTTTAATCCAGGGGCCCAGAGGTCATTTCAGACAGTTCTGGCCTTACTGCACGTATCAGCTTCATAAGTAATACATAATAAGCTTCTGGATGCTGATCTACATTGATAGACTAAGCAAGTCATCCATAAGACCCTCTGAGCTTTCCTCAGGTTGTCAATCTAGATGATTTGGTTAGCCTTGTATGTACTGATGTATTTATTTTATATGTATTATTTATAAAGCACAATTCTTCTTCCACACGCCAGCAGTGATGGACCAAGATACTCTCTACGAGATATTTATGGGTCCTTCAGCATAACAGGACTAACAAGGAGATTCTGCAGATATGTTCCAGCTGCTATTGCTTGTCACAGAGCCATAGGAGGTCAGCTCAACCACAATATTTTCTCCATACATCCAAGTATTATGGCATCTGACTCTCATGTACCCAGGGCAGTAAATTTATTCTGAACATCCCTGTTTAAGAAGCGCTTGAAATGCCAAGACAGTTGGAAAACACTAAAAGCCATATCCCAGAATGTGCTTTTTCATGGGTGAACACATCTGCTGGGTGCGGGACTGCAGCCACATTATCCTCCTGCAAAGCATGAATTCCTCCATAGCATGTGCTGCATACACACCGCATCGCTGTAGGAGCTGAAGAAGATGTAGCTGTCTCATTAGAAAATGCTGGCAAGTGAGTGCAGGACAGGCAGTAACCCCTGGGTATGCTCTGCGGGTGGTGCACGTCTTCCTAAAGCGAGCACCAGCTCTCACTTGTCAAATATTTACACGCATGACAAGAGTGCAAGCCTTTAGTTAGAGAACGCCTATCCCATGGATTGCCATTTCTGCAAATCTTGCACACCACAAAGCAGGATTTCAAACACATGCGTTATTTTCTTGTCCATTGACATTGTTTTTACTCCCCTGACTAAGAACACTGTCCCCATAGAACCTGACGGGACATCTGAGCTGCCTCAAGCAGACATTAGATGGACAAGTGCTTCTGGGCCAATACACTCGCCTTTTTTGCAAGGTGACTTTTACTGAGCAACAGTGAATTTCTTTCTGAAATAAACAGTCAAAGAAAGGGGTGAGAAGAAATGAGGATAGAAAATACGCTTTCTGAAGACAAAATCATTTTAAAGAACTAGGCTTATACCTTTGCTACATCCACAAAGAATCTAATGGAGAGAGGGAGGAACTCCGTGTGGCTCAACGGAAAGGAACGGGGAGATCATACAGCTTGTCAGTGGGGCAGAGTGGAATGGAAGCTCATTTTCGTAATGAAGGTACCTCTACTGTCAGAACAGTTCAGAGTGGCAAGAGCCGGCTTTGCAAGCACAGCACACTGTTGCATGAATATTGGAAAATGAACTTGTTTTCCCCTTTCCCCTTTGGTTTCTACCCCAGTGCCACACAATGCCTGCTGCGATCCAGGGGAATCTGCTATTGTTCCAGCTCACCTGGGTGTGAAGGGAGTCACAGGGTCTGGCGCAGGAGCCCTCCTCCCACCCCGCGGATAATCCCCCCCCTCCCTCCGCCGCCTGGGCCTCAGCACCCGCTCCGCGTTTCTGGAATGCAGCCGGCTGGGTTTCTCCCCATCTTCCCTCTGACCTCTTAATGCCATTTAATCTTCTTGAAGAAGAACCCTGCCCTACAAAGCAGAGCTGTTTGTTCTGCACGTCTAAGTGCAGATCATGAATGGAAAAAATGAACATGTTTATTTAGACCAAGTAACCAAAACATCAATAAGCTGGCAATTTCCGTTTTATGGCCCGCGAAAGTTTAAGAGCAGCAAGAATCAGCTGGGAAGAGAAGCTGGACAAGTCTTTTCACAGTCAGATAAACTGCTTTAGTACATGAATATATTTTCCATTTGTTTCACAGTTATTTACATTAGCACCCAGAGTACTTTTTTTTGGTGGCATACAGGCAACTTATGAACGTTCATGTTTGTTTTGGGTACAGACATACTAAGAACTGTCAACCAACACGCTTCTGAAATCAGACAAAATCGACCTGCAATCCAGATCAGCTGGTGAAAATCACAAAGCGGAGCAGATCCGAGGCTGCTGCCCCTGCGCGCTGTGCACCCCGAGTGCTGCTGCCCCTGCGCGCTGTGCACCCCGAGTGCTGCTGCCCACTGCGCGCTGTGCACCCCGAGTGCTGCTGCCCACTGCGCGCTGTGCACCCCGAGCGCTGCTGCCCACTGCACGCTGTGCACCCCGAGCGCTGCGCACCCCGAGCGCTGTGCACCCCGAGCGCTGCTGCCCCCTGTGTGCTGTGCACCCCGAGCGCTGCGCACCCCGAGCGCTGCTGCCCCCTGCGCGCTGTGCACCCCAAGCGCTGTGCACCCCGAGCGCTGCCGCTCGCCACCACCACCCACCCTTCGCGACGGGAGCCAGCGCCCCCGAGACGAGGCTAAACCCCTCCTGTTCCCGTCAACGAGAGCTTTCCCAGCGTCTTAGCACTACAGAAAGCACTGTTAAAACAACTCCAGGAAAGCAACCCTCTCAAGCAGTGCCCGATAACCAGTCACCAGGATGAGCTGCAACGCCGCTGAATCCCATACAGTCAGATAATTGCTGCTAAATTTTTGTGAACAATCAGCTGAGGTGCTATACATATAGAGACATTTTAAGATATTTCACTGATATTTGTTGTAGCCTAACGACTGCAGATCCACAACTGTATTTGGAAAAGCTAGAAAGTACCTCACTCTAGGGTGAGAGATAATGAGTTAAAATTAAAGGTTGCTGCTGGCTGGCTAGCCCATCCCCCGTTAGCTAATCTGTCATGTAATGAAGAGAAGCACCCAGCACAGGACAGCTAGCTGCCGGCTCACTTACAGCGAGCTGATTAAGAATGTTCAACCAACAGCAGACTGCAGACCTTTCCAACGAAAATAAATAGACTGTATGCAAATGTGTTTGTCACTTTGACAGCATGTCTCAATTAAAGCATCTCGCTGCCGTGGGTAGGCTCTCACTGCAGCGCCGCGGCCCAGCCGCACTGCATTACTGATACGCGGGGCTTGACCCTCATCCGCATGCATGCATTTTAAAAAAGTCTGCCTTTCCCATATACACCAGCATAATACCAGCAGACACAGAAAGCAAGTGACAATGAGAAAAAAAGCCTCTTTCATCCTCTTCAGTTTATAAGAACTGTGAATGCACAAACAGCCCTTATTTCAGAGTTCTTGTGGCTTTTTAATTGTTCCCACCTACTGTATTCTAGACAGAGTTAAAAGTGACACTAAAATCTCTCCCTTTAATCACTAGTTAGAAGCCATTTCCCATTTAAACAGTAAATCTTGCTGCCTTTTTCCTCCCCAAAGCCTTAATTTATATTTCATAAACCTGAACATCATTTCCTCTTGACTCAAAGTAGGATTTCATTTTCGTTTTGGCGCTGGGCTAGCAGGAAAAAGGAGCGGGAAGGGCCAAAGGCAGCGGAGAGCCCTGCAGCTGCTGAGCGGCAGCAGCGCTGGGCCGCGCGGCCGGAGCAGCGTCCAGCCGGCGAGCCCCCGGCCGCGGCCAGCGCGGCGGGACAGCCCATGGGGGCTTCTTCCGACACACGGAATATGATCGTTAAAAAATCTGAAAGTGACTGTTAAAAAACCTCGTGCATTTAAATCTGCACTTGCCACTCGATTATATACTTCATTAATCGACCAAAATGATTGAATCATCCATCCTTCATAAAAATGTAAAGGGAAAGAACGGAAGTATAGCGTATCTGGGTTTCTGACTGCTTTCCATGCAATGCCATTTTCCTGCTAGAGCTGGATGGCTACATTTCTCCATTAGCCCCAGTTCCTCTCAACTGTACTGGCACAGAAAGTGAGTGAAAAATAACCCCCTACTCAAATATTTAATTGGAAGAGAAACTGTTCTAAGAAAAAGTCTCCAAGAATTTACACTTAGCACAGCGGTGGAAGTTCTGAAAGAAACACGGCTAATTCTGAAGTGATACAGCCAACACTGCGCTGAGCAATGACTGTATCTCGTGTAGCGCTAATACCTGAACAGCCAATGCAGTGACAACCACGAGCTTCTATTCATAGACACTCCTCTAAAAACCTGGTTTGCTTCACCTGTTTGAATTCCCACTTACTTTAAAATTGTTTTAAAATTACACTATGTTTCCTTAGACAAAATCAGGTATTCACTCCTGTTTTCTGATCATAATACTGTAAAAAACAGATACAGAGAAAGGAGAACTGTGAGCAGAAATAAGGTTGGTTTTTGAGTCAGGCTACACTTAATGGGGAACATTGGCAAACTCAGAGAAAATACTGTGTGTTTTTCCATGGAAAAAAAAAAAATCACAGCAACTACATTTTCTAAATAATTAGCTCTTAAAAACCCCACATGACCAAACTCACTCCTCTGCAGACATATCAAAAGAAGCAGAACAGTAACTAATGTGTATAGCTCAGTTGTCAATACTGAAGTGCAGAGTACACTAATAAGCTATTAATTGATTTTTTCCATCTTAGTTCATCGCATTTAATTTTCAGAGAACGATAAAATGCTTTAATAGTTGGATGTTCCATATTGACACTAATGATCTGGTTAGGTAACAGAGGACCTTTTAAATGATACATCCTCAGTCCTGAGGGCCATAGCACTTTGCCTGCTAAAAGAACAGCAAAACAGTTTATAAAATTGCTATAATGATTATGCTTCCCTCTTGCCATTCTCTTAGAATATTTTCCTCAAAATCGTCATGTGAACAAAAGGCGTCAGTAAACCCCAGAAAAAAATATGGTCTTTAAAATCTTTAAATAGATACAACAGAAATAAATCTATAACAACATAATTCATTTGCAAAAAAAAAATAATGGAACAATTGGTATATTCGTTACTGTGACTTTTCTCTGAACTATTTTTGCAGAGTCACACAACTGGAAGCAACAGAACGCTAAGACATACCTGACCAAAATGTACGGTGATTGGTCTTCTGTCTTCTCTTAATTTAGGGTCCTTCTTGTCCAGCAATGGCGACGGCGCCGTCCTGGGCAGCGGCTCCTCCGGCACCGAGCAGCCGTTCTCGGCGACGTCCTGCGCGGGACGACAAGGTGAGCGGTAGCGCCGGGAACGCGCTGGAGCAAGGGCAAGGGGCACACAGGACGCACTAGAGGGGAATGCTGACTAACAATTCGGGTGTCAGGGAGAAAAAAGGTACGGGAAAGAAAACATCATTACAATAAAACATTTAGTCATACTTTGTCAATCAGAGCTTGTACACAACCACTCTCTCCTCCTAATCCCAGTGCTGGATGCAAGGAGACACGTTCAATACAATGTCTGACTTAAACGTGCAAAAGCCAGGAAATATATAGGGAGAAAAAAACCCCCATAGCTCAACGATTTTATTCTAGGAACAAATTCAGCAGAAACCTAGGGACATGGCTACTCTGCTTTGTGCAAACCTAAATAAAAACAGTCGTTTTATTTACATACTGCACAGAACTATCTGTAGCAGAACAATTGCTTGTGGAAATCGTGAGGAGAGATGAAACTCGCAGCTGAGTTAGCTTTGCATTTTGTGTGTACAGACCATGCCTTGGGGAGACTGTACAACAAACTGCCGGGCAGGAGGCTTTCTTGGTTTGCTTTGCTTTTGCCATTAGTCCTCATCTTCAGAAGTGACCCATCAACCGAGGCTGAACAACTTGGCAGGAGTACGTATGGTATATGTAACACAGGTTTTGAAAAAGACAAAGGCATGCAGACATAAGGAATCGGAGAAGGAGAAAAGAGTTTGAAAGTCAGTTAAGAAATAGTCCGGAACGCAGTGGGCCCCAAACCTTACATCTCTTTGCAACAATGTCAAGGAAATAATGCCTGGTAAATATAGAGAGAAACCTGCACACTCTGTGGCTCTGCAAGACTGACCCAAGGCGGCTGCTGCCCCAGCCAGCGCTTTGATTGCGGACCTTTGACTTGCCCCCTCCAGCTCCCGCCTCGCCGAGGCACAATAATGAGACATGGAAGCTGATGGCCAATTAGAAACGGTTCCTTTGGACACGGGCTGACCTCATGTGTTTAGGTCAAATGAAACAACAAGCTGGATGGACTTTCTAAGGGGCTTTGTCTGCTCCACAGAGAAGCTGAGAGACCTTTTTAGATCCAGCTGGTAGAGCCATGGTTCACCAATATGGGCACGAGGATCGTTGGGAAAATTAACAACTTGTTAAGGTCAAACTAGAGAGAAAAACTTTTTCGTCCCCCCATGCTGCAGCTGCACAATGCTGCCTTGTCTTTAGAAACACTCCACAAAGGGCACGAATTAGTGACAAAGAGCCCTAAAACAACAACGAGACTTGTAAGCTTCTGTCCAAGCCAAACTCCGAAACAGCAACAAGCTACCGAGGGACCTGGTCCGTTTTGGAATCACACGGCAGCAACGTACATATATGCTGTTCTGGAATGTAACAACATTAAATACCGACTTTATTTACCTATTTCTGTACAAGTATGCCCACGCCAAATGCGCCCAGCAGATGTAAAGAGCGCTTCGCCCAACACCGGACCATCCAGCTGGAATCTTTACTGCCTGTTTTATTTTAAAGGAGGAACTTCAGCGAATAAGTAAGATGTATACTTACAGATATGTAAAGTTTACCCTGTAAACTGAATAAGGGTTTACTCTGTTTAAACACACATTAGCCAATTTTCTAGGGACCTTTTGCAATGGACGACAAATTCTGTCTATTAGAAGAACAGAAAACACATCCCAGAATGTCTAAAGGGATCCTTCAGGTTATTTTATAGACCTCGATGAGTTGTGTCCAGCTCTACTGATAATAAAGCACTGACAACAGCCCACTGGTAACACACATTAACTGGAGCCACACAGGGCTCTAGTAGGTAAAATAATGTTGAATACATTAATGCCAAATGCCCAACCACTTAGATAAATTGTCTTATGCAGAAGCTTTCAGTAAGTTACATTCTCCTTACTGAAAGTTGAGGACGGTACCATTCATATTCCTCCTTCTTCCTAATTCTATGTAGTTAAGCTTCAAACAAGGCAACAGCAGAGTGACTTGACCACCATGGTCCATTTGTGAAATGGAAAAGCAGCCTCGACCAAAAAGAAAAAAAAAGAAAGAAAAAGAAAAAAGGAAGAAAAAAGTACCGGCTCAGATATAAAATAAAGCTGCCATGCTGTATCTATTAACAATTATTTGCTTTCACTCATAAGAATCCTCTGAAAACTATTTCTGTTGCTTTGAAATACTGTACCACAAATGAACAAGGGATGGAAATAGAGCCCCATTCAATCTCGACTATCATATTAAAGAAGGACCTTACACACACCACAGTGACCTCTCAACAGGTCAATCCTGCATTTCCCATTTGCAATTCAAACCCAAGACTGGAGCAGACCAAGGGCAAAATGGGCTCTTGATTATATTTAAGAGGTCAGCATTGCTATGCAGAGTTGGAGGAAGCAGACCTCGAGCTTTATTGCATTTTTAAATTCCAGTTTGTACAGAAGCTGCTCATAGAGCAGCGGCGAAAACTGGAAAAGGGATGTTTATATTTGACTTTTCCTTTCCAGCGGCCCGCACACATTTTGTATTAATAATGGAAAATAATACGTTAAAATGCAGCAGATAGTAAGTTCAGTTTAAAAAGAACCTGAGGTTACCCTTAGAAGATGAAAGACTAGCATCTCAAGTTTGGCAAAAATTCTTGGAATGGAACCATTTCCAACCAAACAAAGACAGATTTGGAGAACAACAAACAGTCTGAGAATTTTTTCTGCAATAATTCAAACTTAAAATGAACACCAGCTCTACATATTTCACTTCCTTTATGCCTAAACTTCGCAGCAGACACTCGTGAAACACATAAATCCTTTTCCCAATGACCGACACCATATTATTTTCCTGAGAGATGACAGTGAAAATAACAACATTTCAGCATTTGCACAAAGTTCCTGCCATTGCTGCAGGACCATCTCCCTGCTCCCACCGAGTCCCTGCCGCAGCGCACAAAGGCCGGGACAGGGACCGCTCCAAACACGACGCTCCATTCTCTGGCTTTTGTGCGTTTAAGTCAGAGCCTTAATGTCTTTGGAGACAGGGGTCTTTTTGCCTGTGAATATTTATAACAGTGTGAAAAATCCAGGACAGCTGGTAATGCATTTTGAAGTGTGCTAACAACACTCTATCAAACAGCTTCCTATTGATCGCATAATGCTTTTTGTGGCTAAGTATTTCATACATGGTGCTTATACATTTTGAATAAGAACTTCAAGTACCTTTTGCTTCAAGCGGTTTTTCACTTCTTTTATTCCCATTTTTGCGTGATCTTTTGCCTGCATGAAAAATTAATTTAAGTTAAAATCCCCTTCTATTTCCAGCAGCGACAACGCTGGATTTCAGTGCGTCAAGGTTCACCTTCTCTAGTTACTAAAAACAGCAAGGAAAAAACTGTAACAGGATACCCAAAACATATTAAAACAAATAGCAAGCTAAAAAGCCCAAAGCAAGCAAACCACCACCCCCGACACACAAACGCGGCAGCTGCAAAACTGGGGTTTCTCTGTTTTGAAGCCCTGTTCAGCGTTCATCCCTTCCCGTCCCACACCTCCCACTGGTCACCTCTGCTCTAAGGGAGCCACCAGCAGCCCCAGGAAGGCTGTGGACCTGCCCTCGCGGGGCTCTGGCTGCACTGCGCTCGGGACAGCTCATCTCTGCCCAATCCCTGCCAGGCTGCGGGAAGGCAGGAGAAAATCAAAGTTGGAATAGTTATCTCAGTGCTTTCTGTAGCATTATTTCCTAAAATGGAGCTGATATGAAATCCTTGCTTGTTTCTCTGTTGTTTTATCTTGCACAGGGAAGCTGGCAGCCACACATGATAACACAGCAACATACGAGCTGTTTGTTAACAGAATGGGAAACATTTTCATTTAAAGAATAACTCAGTAAGCTGGGCTCTAAATAAGCAGGTATAAGAAATCTCAAGGGAAAATTAACTGACATTTAGAAAAGATGGAAACAATTTGGAAAATGAGAGGATTCCCTTATTTCGATGAAGCTGCAAGCAGAGAAACCCGAGGTAACAATGACTTCCAACAGAGTAATGATGAGATGGTAGAGCTGCTTAGCAGAGCATATAGGCACCATTTCCCAGAAATAGGTCTGTGTAATAAATAGAATTTATCATCTATACTTTCAAAAGAAATCACAAGTTCCCCTTCTCCTTTGCATTTCAATTATGATTAAGTTTCAAAATGACTTTTGCATTTAAATTTGAAATTTAGATGAATGTGTATTTGAAGTAATTTTGTGAGTCCAATAAAAATGAATTCAGGTCTTGAGTTTCATTGGAAAGGTTAAACCAGAATTGTAATTAGACTCTTATCTCAGTAGTAAGCCAGTATTGATACTTACAAACTTATAGACAGTCTTCATGGCAGGGTTAGCCTTGGTCTTTACTGTATTTAAAATGGCTCCACTTCCTTTCTATAATTATAGTAACAATAGAAAAAATTTTATCAAAGCTTTTTAAAGCAAACAGCAATCTAAAATCCACCATTCTTAACTTAAAATAACAAAGCATTAACTATTCTTATTAGCAGAGCTGTGCACAAAAATGGTAAATGTAAGGAAAAAGAACGCAGGGAACAACATATTCAATGTTTCTCTGGTTTTGCAGAGGAACCCCAATTCTGTTTAACTCTGCAGTCTGCAAATGAAAACTGTCAGGGGCTCCTAATGCAGAGAGCCCTTGTCTCCAGGAGGCCCCCGAGCGCCCTGGGCTGGTCCCTCGCCCTCCAGCACGTCCTGTACGCGGCACTGAAATCCCACCTGAGTTCACAACACCAGCGTCCCAGCAAACACTCAGTGTGAGGCAGAAAATTCCAGTTCAGCAAAGCTTGTATGCTCAATCTGAACAAGATCTTCCTTGATTTTCCTTTTCATGATCCCATAATACTATCTATTAAAAACATGCTGCCTTTTTAAAGATCTAAGTAGTTGAAAAAGGGATAAATTGAGGGAAAATGAAATCTAACTCCAGTCATAAACATTAATTCGGGAAAAGCTGAACTGCACGTGGTGAACATAGCAAAAGTCATAAGACAGAATAATCTGCTCGTCTGGTCAGAGTTTTACACATCTTCACACACCATTGACTGCTGCTGTACAGCACCCTGTTTGATACATACAGGAGATGGGGAAAATCCAAGGAATAAAATCTTAGAAATCTCTTATTTCAGTGCAAAATTGTATTTCCAGAGATCACAGAATCCCAGAATGTCAGGGGTTGGAAGGGCCCTGGAAAGCTCATCCAGTGCAATCCCCCCATGGAGCAGGAACACCCAGCTGAGGTTACACAGGAAGGTGTCCAGGCGGGTTGGAATGTCTGCACAGAAGGAGACTCCACAACCCCCTGGGCAGCCTGGGCCAGGCTCTGTTACCCTCACTGAGAAGAAGTTTCTTCTCAAATTTCAGTGGAACCTCTTGTGTTCCAATTTGAACCCATTACCCCATGTCCTATCACTGGTTGTCACCGAGAAGAGCCTGGCTCCATCCTCCTGACACTCCCCCTTTCTATATCTGTAAACATTAATGAGGTGACCCCTCAGTCTCCTCTTGTCCAGCTCCAGAGCCCCAGCTCCCTCAGCCTTTCCTCACACAGGAGATGCTCCACTCCCCTCAGCATCTTGGTGGCTGCGCTGGACTCTCTGCAGCAGTTCCCTGTCCTTATGGAAACTGAGGGGCCACAACTGGACACAATATTCCAGGTGTGGTCTCCCCAGGGCAGAGCAGAGGGGCAGGAGAACCTCTCTGACCTACTGACCACCCCCTTCTAACCCACCCCAGGTCCCATTGGCTTCCTGGCCACAAGGGCCCAGTGCTGGCTCATGGTCACCCTGCTGTCCCCAGGACCCCCAGGTCCCTTTCCCCTACACTCCTCTCTAATAGGTCATTCCCCAATTATACTGTCTCTAAGACATTAAAAGTGGGATTCAAAAACTAGAGAGCTCTGGTGGTTTTTTTTGTGTATTTTTAATTCTGCTCTTCATCTGAAGATCGCATTAGTTTTGCCCAACCCAACCGGTCCCAGCCCCAGCCTGCGGGCAGCGTCAGTGATGCTGTGAGGACGGAGCTCACAGAGCTGCCCTGTGGGCAGCAAGAATTCCAAGGGCTGCTGGAAGAATATTGTGTTCTTACCCTGACTGTAGAGAGCCACTGGTGGTACAACTTGTCACTACCTAGAGAGAATCACAAAAACAAACCATCTGTAACTCTGTGCCGAATAGAAGACAAGCTGGAAATGTGAAGCGTAGCACTCGGTGGTTCTGGGAGTAGGAAGAGTCCAGAAACAGAACAGGACAACCATCCTTTTAATGGGAATACAACCTAAAATTGATGATCTACCATTTTTCTTTTACTTGCTATGAGGCATTTCTATTTTATCTGGGTTGTCTTTAAGACATTTGAGAACACCAAGTGTTTTAAGATTGCTAAAAGACATTCAGGTGATCCTGGGTAAAGCCAGGGTCTTTTAGTATCCCCCATTACAAGAACTCTTTTAGTTGCACTTTAGCCAAGGGGTAAAGCTGAGGTTTTGTAAGACTGAAAAGACTTCGTTCAGACTACAATACATTACTCAAAGTTATTAACAAGAGGAAAGAACAAAAATTGAAGACACTTCAAGCTACAGGGATCAATGCAGCCTCAGTTATTTAGGTGAGTAACCACAGTGACCCCTTACATCATGACAGCCCACAAACAGTAAGTCAAGAACAGTGTCTGGAATGACTTTAAAATAGTGTATTTCTTACCTGCATATTCTCCCATATTTATCTCTTCTTCAAAAACATCACTGAAGCCCTCTCCAGAGTTCAGAAGATCCAGACGGCCATCAATGAACTACATCAGGGTCAGAAGAGTATAAACACATCAACCATCTCATCCTTTATCTTTTCCAAAAGACTTTACTCTGCATTTGCTAGAATAACCTCAATGTTATCAGGAAGTGACTTTAAAGAGAATGAAAATACAACCAAAACTGGCAAAACGTTTACCAATGCAAAAAGGTAATGCTGCTTCACTGCAAAAACAGCATGTGTTTGTCTACACATATATGTTTTCAGCTTCCCTGAAGCAGTCATATAATGTTTAACAGTAATATGCTTTCTGTACAAAGCTTACAGGACATGTATTGGGCCTAAGAATGTTCAGATCAGAACTGAGCACAGAGACCTTCAGGGGGAAAAACCATACAGCTCTTCAACTCCGGAAAGCCTTATCACCCGCACCTGAGCCAAGCCGGCAAGCGGGAATTAAGGTTCTGCACTACATGAATGCTCCTCATTATGTGGCTGACAGATCAAGGAATATAGAAACAGCCTTCAAAAAACCCAACTGCATTGTTAAAGAATCTGATTCTACGTTAGAGCAATTAAGGCAGTACCTGCTTAAAGAGCTGGAGCTGAATGGCGTTCTGGAGAAACTGCCTCATGACAGCAGAGCGGTGGGACACGAACGTCTCCTCACAAAAAGTGATGGGTTCACCCTGCAGAGGTCAGAGCATTCAACACTGAAAAGGTTTGTCAGAATCCATCCAAATCCACTCACTCCATTTTATCTACTTCCTTCCAAAATGAAGGGATAAATAAAGTATGCCTTACGTAACATGGAGTAAACTGTAGTTTATTTCCAGGTTCCAATCATGCGACTGAGAAACAGGTCAGAATCTACAGACTGTGTATCGTTAAAATGAACCACATTTGCTTTACGCACATTTCGCTAATGTTGGTGAAGGAGCTTTCACCATCCAGAAAGGTAATTTTATTTAATGATCCCAAAATATGACACACCGTCATCTGAATCCGGGGTATATTCTGCTTATCTGCAGTTAACCTGCACAAACAAGGCAGGAATGTCTGTGCTGTTCAGAAGGAACAGATTCCATATACTGAATGAGGGAAATTTCCCTTTTTCACAACCTTGTTGGCAAAAGACAGAAATTGTTTTGCAGCTCTACTTTTATCTTATTTTAATGAGTTATGTTCACGCTGAAGTCTGCTGTGCATCTGCCACGAGGGCACGAATTTCCTCCACACTTCAATCTACAAATACTCAGTGTAGCAAGCAGATATTTTTATTGAATTAAAAACAAGAAAGTAACAAACAATGATAAAATTATACTGATATGGAGGCTTTTTCATACTCAAAATATATTTGGACTCATCTGTTGAGTGTTTAAAATCAATATTAGATAGCAAAAACCCTTAAAGCACTCCCTTTAAAAGGGTGGTATCATTCTGAGAGCTTTTTATATTAGCAGTATCATTTATCATTGGCTGTGTAAAGTCGCAATAACAGGGCCACTAAAAGCACTGTGCTAAAACCCCCATGGCACAGCATTGCTCGAGCATGGCCGTTTTTCCACCCCAATTTCTGAAGCCGCTGTGTGGCCCCAGGACCTCTAACACCAAACCCACACTAAAAGGACACTGAGTCAAACTGATGACTTAAAATCCAGTGGTATTCACCGTCTTACTGAGTTCACAATCGACTCAACTCCCTCATTGACACGTTCCCCAAGGTCTGAAGGAGCCACGGCTGGTTCCGTCCCTGGACGTCACCGACCTCGCCAGCAGAACCAGACCGTGCAAACAGTTCTACAGATTTTTAATGCAATTTATGAGGCAAGTGAAGGAATGTTTGGTTTCAAATAATCAGGCTGCGGTAATAAAATTCTTCCTGGCCCCCAGTGAATGTGACAACCAGGATCACCAAGATGATGCACCACTTAGTAAGAGAAGGTCTCAGGAGACACCAAATCCATCTGTTGTATGGAAACTGCAGCAACAGCCACTTTCCCAGCAGGGCCTGGGAGACGGCCCAGCAAACAACAGGGGGCAACCTCCACTTGACCAGCAGGAAAAAGGCTTTCCCACCAAATTCCGCTACCAGAACGTAATAAAAGATGTCTGAAAAATATCTGCGTCTGAGATAGACACAAACTGAAGTGCGAAAAGAGCTGGGAGCAATATATGTAGAGAAGTGTAGATTAGTCTGTGATCAGAGAAGTTGCTCACCAGAAAACACTTCAAAGGAAACAAGCAGCCCTTCCTACAAACTTCGTGAATCCAAAATTTCTCCCATGACCAGAGAAGAGTACGAACATTGTGGGAAGAACCAGGTCCTGCCAAACCAAACGTTCCTCTGCCGCACTGCACGTCCAGCACAGCGAGAGCAGCTGCTCTGGCCGCCGTGCAGCATTGCTGCGAACGGGAGCCCGGCAGGACCATCATCTTAACACGCTTCCTTCCCAAAGTACTAATGATTGAGTTTGTTCATTGGGTTGATTAGACCTTTTGACTTCTTAAGAGACAATTCAGGCTCAACTGCTGCCAGATGATAGGAAAAACTTTAATCATCAAGGTCAAGCGTGAGCTTTTCAGCTTAGAATGCATTAGTCCCTTCCATCCTCCTGCGACCTGCGGAGGGGTGAGCAGGCTGTTGCTAACCCCCAGCCACAGCTTCATTACAAAAACACAGGATGGACAATAAGAGCATTTTCTTGACAGATTTAGTTAACTGTAAATTATAAAGCTAATCAGCCCTGCTTTTACCGACAGGTGACATTATACATGAGGGAACATGCGAAGAACTGCAAACATTTTGTGAAATGAAGAGTCTTGCTCACATGTAAAACCATTATAATGACTTGTCCTGATAAACCCATCAACTCCTAAACTTGCTGTTTCCAACAATTAGAATTTAGGCCTTCATTCATCAACACCTTAAATATCCACAAGCAAAGATTTCATAAAACTTGATTCTAAGGGGAAAAAAAACCCCACAAACAAACATCAAACTAAAACCACAACCCCAAAACAAACAACAACAACTCCAAACCAACCCCAAAAAACCACCCATACAAACACAACAACAAAAACAACACACACAAAAACCCCAAAACACACACAAAACCCAACCAGCAACCCAAACTGCAGACTTTGTTTAGCCAACCCTAGAAGTGATGCCACGGAAGACACATGTAATCTCTTCTGCATTACCACGGTCAGCATGTGGTGCAGGGTAATGAATTTTGCGCTGCTGTGCGCATGCCTTCAAACCATGGAGGTGCTCTTTCAAAGCCTCTCTAATAAGTACACAAGCCATTAGGGCTGCTCTGTAAACCAGCCACAAAATGAAAAAATGTGGGCGGAATTTAAAGGTGCAGAGCAAGAGGACAGCGTGGCAGCCCACAGGCTGCGGCTCCAGTGTCGCACACGGTGCCGCAAAACCCCAGACGTGCAAGAACATCATGCAGGAGGTTCATACATCACTGGGTTATTACTGCCTAGATGGTGCAAATAACCATATCCTTTACTAAAATTGGTTACGTTGCAAATGACAAAGTAAAGCCTGTAGGAATATTCTAGGAATCATCATCCTTCAGTGATCCAGAATTACTATGAAGCTAAGATGGGAGGATGATCTTCCTGATCTGGATCTATATGTCAGTGTCAGATCCAACAGCAACCAAAGGCAAGTAACTGCTCTGCAGACCTTTCAGGAACTGTGATTACAACGTCAAGGAAAGATTAGCTCATCAGAGCTGAAGAAGGATCATCAGTCAGCCAGCAGGATTCCATAAAGAAAATGTGAAATTGGTGACAGACACCTGATAGGACACGGGCTCGTTCAGTTTGCAACCGCCACGACAAATAACCTCCCCATAAGCAGTCCATACATTTAGCACAAGAAAGCTCTTTGCATCTGCCTCAGTCATAATGGAATCAAGAAAGCATAGATCAAATACTCTGCATTAAGCAAACGATACCACAGCTTTATTAGCATTTCAAGATGCTTCTCAGGAACAAAGAAATCATGTGCTCAGAGATTTGACATTTCTTCTAAAGAAAACTAAATTAAGACTGTTCAAAAAGAGAGTACTAGTTCTGGTAAATTAGTATTGCTAAGTCTAATCTTGAAAAGCATTTAAAAAACATGCATTTACCAACACAGACTGTACTGTCCAAACACTGTTCCATTACCAGTCCAGTTTCAGGCTGTTTTCAGGTTCCTCTCTAGGGTATATAACCTCTGGTAGAGATACATCAAAAGAGAATATCCTTACCACTTTTTTTTTTTTTTTTAAATAGATTTACAACATCTATACTTTTTACAGTGTATACCTTTTATAAGATTTACAATATCAGTCAAAATGGGTCATTCATCTAATTTCGCAACCCTTGCAATTGCTGGCAAATTGGCATTTCTGACAGCTGCGATTCTTCTGCATGTGATCTGATAACTCCTGTAATGAGTTGTAATAACATCACCGAAGGAGAAATAAAAGGGAGAAAGGTGATCGCTAGTGAGTTGAATCACTGACACCAGTCAGAGCAGTTAATGACACCAGCACCGCGCGGTGTCACCCGGCAGAGCTCCGCAGGGCTGAGCAAAACAGCCCAGAGACAAAGCCCAGGCTGGGGCACAAAACCACTTCACGTGCTTCCCCGGACTCCTAACCTGGGCACAACTGAACGGTCACTGAAGTGGTTTTCTTGATTGTACTACAGAGAAGTAGAATGCAGCTTGAACTAACAAAACAGAAAAAGCTTGCAGAAATGTAGAGTTGTTTGTGGTTGGGGGCTGTAACCCAGTTTTCTCATGTAGATATTGGAAGTTAATAAATGTCAAAATCTTACTTTGTAAGCATTCTCAAAATTCTTGCATAATTCCCTTTATAAAACCAGATACCAACTGGAGCTCTAAGTTAAAGACTGCATGAAAAATATCAACAGCCCTCAGGCACCTCTCCCGTTTCCCAAGACTTGGCAAAGATGGTGGAGAGCGGTCCAGCAATGCCCTCAGCCAGCTCCCTCAGCACCCGCGGGTGCATCCCATCCAGACCCATGGATTTATGGATGTCCAGATTGCCCAACTGCTCCCTAACCCATCTCATCAACCAAGGCAAACTCCTCCACTGTCCTGCCTTCCTCTGGGCCTCAGCGGTACGGGATCCTCAGGACAGCCCCGGCAGAGCAGACAGAGACGTTAGTGTAATAGAGCGAGCCAGCCCTGCCAGTGTTAGTACGGCTCGCTCACGCCATTGCCTGCCCCGACGCCTGGATCCCCCATCACCAGCCGTGTGCTGTCCCTGAGCAATGATCCAGCCTTGTGTCTCTAGAACTCAAGCAACAAACCTGGAAGATAAAGTGCAAAGCAGCCAGCAAGAAAGCAAAAAAAAAAAAAAAATCACCATTTCACAGATCAAGAATAGAGGCATGAAAATAATAAGTAACTTGTACACGGTCACAAAAGTCTCTGGCAGAGCCAGGGAAAAGAACCGAAATTTCTTTAATCCCTGTTCAGTACCTTAAATACGAGGCTATTCTTCCTCTTCCTACTTGATATTGTGTCAATGCATGAGTGTAGGTGTTGAAAGCCTAACAAAAGAAAAGTAATAGTATGGTATTATGAGCTGAGAAACCTAATCTTTATCAGATACAGCAAATCTCTATGATGCTGCCTGCACCAGGAACTCTCTCTTTGTCCTGAATATGCTTTAAATTACTGGTATAATGTGTACTGTATATTGTTCCACTCTTATATTTATTCCACAAAAACCCCTGTGGCCTGCATGCGATTTTATCATTAGCCGGCAAGGTAATTTCAGGGCCTGGTTCTGCAATCATTCCATGAGCAATACTCCCATTGAAGCCAGTATGTTCTGCATGCAAAGCAGCTACCAATTCAGGTTCCCTATAATAAAAAGGCCTTTTTCTATTTTAACTATTGTGGAACATTAGTGACAATACAAAAAAGCAGAAAAATTACAGTGCAGTTCTTCATGTGAGTTATTTTATACTACGACAAAATATGAAAGTGTGCTTGGAAACACAATCTACACAAAGAATTTCCTATGAGATAAATGACGAGCTTTTGTTTGTATGTTTCGCTTATTAAAAGAATATACTAAATATTTTAAAATTAAAAAAAAAAATCTCTGCAAAACCAATAAGGGATTGGCCAAGACTTAGACAGAACTGACCAACATGTTTAGAGGTCACAAATGTTAATATTCTACTTTCTTTTGATTTCTTAGATACATGTGAAAAGCTCAAACTTGTCCAAATCAATAAAGCTTCCAGGATTCACCCAAGTAAATATGTCAAAACTACGGTTTTGTGCAAGATGCATTCGACTCCTTTGAATCATGAGCCTCAAGACCACATTGAATAAAACAGCTATTTTCAAGATGAAAATATTTTAACATAACATTTAGATGCTAATACAGATGCAGAAGGAGAATAAGCTGGTTTTGAGTTCACTAAAGCAAAGTGAGAGGAGCTCTAGTCATAAAGGTCAACCATGAAATCCCGCTCTCTCAGCCAGGTGACAAAAACCACATCTCTAGAAATATAATGGATATAACAGAACTGAACTTTAAATTTTCAGTGACTTAGAGATGTCTAGTCTCTGGTAGATATACTAATGCACAAGTTATCAGATACCATGACATGCAATGCCACCTCCTCCATATAATATCTGGCAAAATAAACGCTGTTACAGTAACAGAACTCACAGAGGTTTGATGTGTCGTCATATTATACCACCTGATAATTTGGTGTGGAAGCCTCAACTGCCGCCATAAAAAAACAGAGCTAAAAAGAGGTGACTTTAGAGGGGGAACTGCCCCTGTCCCCTGGGAGGGGCCACCAGCGCAACGGCTTCGGGACACTGGAAAAGGTCTCATTCCTTTCTGTTTGACACGTGCAATGGTCTCTGGGCAGACAGAAGTGGTCAATGAGTAATATATAGATGCATACACACATATAAGTTTGCTATAGTTGTTTATCATATACATGGCATTATAAATCTGTATTTGGGAAATTTGGGAAACAACTAAGACATCAAGTCCACAACCACTCCAGAGGCTTTTCCTCAGATGTGGGGGGGGAATAGTAAAGCATTTCCCTTTTAAAATAAATGAGAACTCTTCATTTTCCCCTTTACCATTTATTTATTCTTTGTTAGAAAGAGACTTAGATTTTTACCATGTGAGAAGGCAAGACAGAGGAAAAGCCACATTAGTGCAATTACTAAAACTGTGCTACTTTTCTGACTTTTAACAGAGCTCCTTGATCACTGGCACTAAATGAAGCCCTTTCCCCCATCTCACAGTAGGTTGAGGATGCTGCCACGTGAGAAAGTATCATTTCTTTCTAAGCTAGATGTGATTTTATTTCCCCAGGCTCTCCTCCACAATATCACACTTCTTGTAGTTTTTATTCACAGCCTTTTAAAAAAAAATGGGGGGGGAAGAAAACAAAAATCCTGCGTCTGAGAGCCTGAGAATGCTGTGTCCTGCAAGCATGTACTGCAAGACATGGCATCTGTCCCAGTCCCCAAGTTCCTTCCTGATATATTTATCCAGTTTGAGGATGGGAAAAAAAAAAAGCAGGTTTTCCTTTCCCCACCTCCCCCACAGGTTTTGCTTTATCCACGATGAACCAGGGAAGGGAATTTGTTCTGCATTCCCGCAAACCTACAGCTACCGCTCGCCGAAGCCGAGCTTCACAGCAAGTGTAATTATTTAGTGTTTAGTTATTCCGTGGCTCCTCCCAACACCCATTATATCAGCTACACATTTTTGACATGGAAACCACGCAAAATTTCTGAACTCTTTTGTGACAGGGGAAAAATGCCATCTAATTAGAGCACATGTGCAGAGCAGCATCTGGCTCAGACGCAGCAGTCTGCACGGTCCTGGAGTTGTCCTGGAGACGAGCACACGACCCCTCGGAGCCGCAACTCTGGGGCACGGATCCAGACGCACTCCTAACGTGTTCTGACAGAGAGCAGATGGGCAGATATTTGCCGCGCCAAAAAAGCCAGCTCTGCTCCCCTCCAGACCCACACGCCCTCAATGATCATTTCAGGCTTGTAAAGTGCTTCTCGTCTGCCCTGGAACCTCAGGCTTTCTCACCTCAGAAACAGAACTGAACTTGCCAAGATTTCAGCCGTGAGACTCCACAGACATCAATCCCATTTATGTAATAGTTACAAAGCAGCACTAACAATTGACAAAACATTATCCAAATATTTTGGGAATCACCCATATTGGTGCTTTATTTTGGCATTCAATTCAAATTGCATTCGTAGAAAAACACGTACATTTCTGTGATTCACACCATGCGTTATTCCACATTGGCTGGTGAGGCCTGACGCTGTTTTAATTATTAACAAAGTAAAACAAACTTTGCTCTACATATTCCAGAGAGTTGCTAATAATGATGTCTATTATTATGGTGACCTCACATTTCTGAGACCTTATTTTCAGTTTCTTAATATTCTTTCAACTGCATGAACACATGTTTTCTGTTCTGAGTTCCTTTTTACTGCTTTAGTCCAAATCAAATACCTGACTAAAATGTACCAACCTCACTACCAGGCGAGAAAAGCCCTACTGCTCCACGCAGGCACTGTAACATACCTTGAAGGAGGCATGTGATCTTCTATTCATTTTCAAAGATGAATTTCGAGGGAAAAAAATATATATATCCTTGTCTCAAACTCCCTGAGACAGAAGCACAACCTGTGGCTGCAGTTGCTGCAGACTCTGAGCAAGCTCCAGCCGAGCTTTTCTCTGTGATTGCTTCACCTGTGGCAATGAGGGGTGGAAAGCACTGAACGAGGGGCACAGAAAGCGCTCGCCGCCTGCCCAGCTGTGCTCGGGAGGACGACGTTTTTCGGGTGCCGTGCATTGTGTGGGGATGGATTGTCTGGGATGGCAGGTATGTCCACAGCAGGCACTGCTACTGGAAATGCAGGAAAGCTGGCGAAATAACCAGTAAAGTATCTGCAGTGAGAAATTAGCATTTTGAACTCTGCCTGCTAAAAACTACAATCAGCACTGACCTGAGCTGCCTTGGAGCTGATCTGATGAACCTGCACACACACCTGCTGTGCACAGCTGTAATCACTTGGACCCGAATGCAGATGCAAAAATGTCACATGGCTACTTCAGCATTAAAACAAAAACCAATAAAACAAACACAATGTTCTCAAATTTCAAGAAATTTAAACACTAGAATGTAGTAGATGTTTAGCAATAATTGCTATAGCTAAGAATCACACCAGAACACTTCATTAGCTCTGTAATTGGCTTCTACATTGATTACTGCATGCATACTTTTTAATTTTAGCAGTACAAAATTACATTGCTCCAAATGCAGAAGTTGCTCATTTAAAGAATGAAACTTGCCTAACAATGTTCTTAGTTCTAGTAATGCGATATTTGACATACAATACTGATTTTAACTCACTTTTCAGGATTACACAAAACACTCCGAACTTTTAAAACCATTTTGTCACGTCCACCCCACCCACCCCAGCACACCCACCCTTATTAAGCATAACATTTTCAAGTGCTTACATGTATACCCTGTACAAATACTTAAAAAAAAAACCCTAAACAAACAACCCTCCTAAGGTGCTAAAGAGTTAATGCTTTGTAGTGTGGTCACTGTAAATAAGCACGATTTCAGCGAAGCAATATTGCTGTCAGAGTCACAAGGCTTTGCAGGTGTGGGCAATAATTAAAGGTTTCAGCACATCTACCTGGGCGAAGTATTTTTGCCTCCTATTCCAAGGAGGAAGCCCTCTCTGTGGAGAGCAGAAGAGCTCATTAATGAGGCTAATTAGGTGTAAAGGGGGTAGAGTCTGGCATCAGCTGCAGCTTATAGTAGCTCATCATTAAGCTCTGTAATCTCTACCCCAGAACAGCAGATGATCATGTTCCTAGGTGACTGATGTTGCTAAGAACATTTCCAGCACCTGAGTACCTGACCAAATACTTTTTGGTGAGGCTAAAAATTCCCTTAACCCTCCACATGCCACACAGTGGAGCCAACATCACTTCCCCCATCCATTTTCTGGTAATGGACACCCAAAGAAACCTGACCTTGACATGAGGTCTATAATGTGATTTATGTCAGAATTAAAAAATAAATCAATGCCATCAACAGTGGATGGCAAGGAAGGCCAGTAAATAATGGCTGGTGAAGCAATACGCAAGAACACAGATAGGAGCAACAATGCTTGAAAAAGAGTGATCATACACACCTCCTCGAGGTTTGTGAGTTCTCCTTGTAATTTCTTTGCATTAAATAGTGAGGACAGTTACAATGCCACAGGGATGAAGGCCTTGTTAATAAATATGTAAAATAAGGATTTCATTGTACTCATCTAATTTGCAATGAGAAAAAGGACATAATTTCCATGGAGAGAGAACACACGAAAGCAGAGCTCAGTTTGGAACTTGTTTTGTAAAACGAATTGCAAGGATGGGAAACTACTCCAGCACCTCAAGGTGAATTTCTGAGTTAGTTACTGGGCACAAGAGACCCTTTCTGGGCAACCTGCTACTGTACTTTCCCCCCCCCCGCCCCCTCCAATTGAAGCAGCAGATTTGAATCAAACATTTTTAGACTCAATTCAAATTCAACAAGAAACAGAATATTCTTCTATTGCAATTATTTTACTGACTGATAGTAGATCCTTGGAGTAGATCCCTGAATTACTTGTGAATGAACACCAAAGCAAAATCTCTTAAGCACTTCAGAGGTAGCTCTTGAGTTCAACGTCCCAAGGTTGGTGTGCAGAGACGAGAACTGGTTAGGAGTGATTCCAGGATCTGGCACCGTCTCTGCATTGTTTAAAC
The DNA here is from genome assembly GCF_964273445.1 of Streptopelia decaocto. Taxonomy (NCBI): domain Eukaryota; kingdom Metazoa; phylum Chordata; class Aves; order Columbiformes; family Columbidae; genus Streptopelia; species Streptopelia decaocto. The sequence goes on from NC_138672.1 coordinate 10,913,025, forward strand.
GCTCCTGACAAGTGCTCCATTGTTTCTTAGCCATGTACACACTTCATTTCAGTAATTAGCTGTCAGAGCGGGCCCAACAGCAACTTAGTATTGTCTGCTCAAATCATATTAATGAAATGCAATCCACTCAAATGTCCGGAACGCGTATCTGTAATTGCGTTAAACAGAGAGGCTGGGGACATGAGCAACTTCAGCTTCTGAACAGGGCATTATGATCAAGCACGTTAGTCCTTTATCTCTCAGGGATCTGACAACCAATTAATATTACAGGGCTTCCTATACAGTAATAAGGACTGATGATCCAACATTATTTTAATTTTTTGTTTTATGCATAAAAAGTGACTTTTCAGACTCTGGGATATCAAAGTGAAAGCTGCGTGTAACATTTGTGACTACAACATCCTTAAAGAATTGCAGGTTGGAGTATTGAAAAGGAGATCTTGCATTTAAAGATTCAGCATCTGTGTGTTGAAGCCTAAATGTAGAATACTCGGTGTATACACGACACAGAGCATAAGTAAAATCACATAAAACCCAAGATCCTTATCAGATATATCAATTGGGTTTTAAGACTTCTTCTGTGACTATTGGAACCCAAGTTCCCAAAGAATACAAATACACTTCTGGTTGGAAGCGGATACTTGTCAGGCAAGTCACGATACCATTTCCTCCATTGTCTCCTGCCACCATTGTCTCCATCCACCATTTCCTCCTGCTCCCCACCACCAAAGGCTTTTCCAAAGGCCAGAATTTGGACAAGATGGAAACCACATAAGGGAAATACCCTGTGGGTATAAGTCTTTGGAAAACTTTCATGTCAGTTATGACTGCAAAGTTCCTATTAAAACTTAATTAAAATTGAGCACAATAAGCTGTGACAAGATAATGGATGGGAAATGTAGCTTTAGGGCAGAGTGGGGATATCTGGAACTCTGGCTAGATGTGATGCTTTATTTTTGGTTGTGTTGGCAACTATCCTTGAGATTTCTGAAACACATCTTAATTATAATGATCTACAGAAATTCACAGAAGAGAAAAGAACAGCACTGCATTTCAGTTATGTCCAGATCCGTAACATATGCCAAATAAATACGAGATTTGTAGGACTCCAGTACCATCTAGTCCTTAGTTTCATTCACATATCAAAACCCACTTTTTTCCAACTAAAAAGCCCGTGGAAGTCCCTTCCAAAGCAATAACTATTTTGTGACTTATCTGAAAATAGAATTAATTGATTCCCTCACAGAAGCAGAAATTCTTTGCATATTGTTTACCTCCACAGTTGAAGATAACGATCAAACCCAGTGTCACCCAGACCTGGAACACAAGTAGGCAAAAGCCTTGGGAATGATTCTGGCTTAGGGAAATCAACTTATCAGAGGCAGCTTCTTTGCTCACGCTGGAAACTCATTTTCAGAGAGCTGGAATGCAATTTCTTCAACACGTAAAGGAGAACGCACGATGCAGTGACATTTGGAAGAGAACGCATACTCCAAACATTAGCTTATAATCCCCAAATGAGGGGATGCAACATATGTATGTTTTTAAAACTTTGCTCAAGATGTCCTCCCTGTTAATTGGAAAGCCACTGCTCCAAACCAGGATCTATTTATCATTTCATATATACGTTTGGGGAAAATATTTACATACCTATTACAACTAAAAATTTCTTACCTTAAGCATGAACTTTAAGCATGAACAGCCATTTAACATGTTTTAAATTTTAGGCTAGAAACTCAGGTGACAGCATTCCCATTCTTCAACTGCCCTCAAGTGTGAAGTAGAAAATGTTCTTTTATGTAAAAATAAAGCATCTTGAGATAAAACTATTCTTTATTTTTCATATATTCTTAGTGAAGAATGATGAACTTCACCCACACAAGACAGCTCCTGAAGAAAGGCAAGCTAATCACGTTTGCGATCCTTACAAATGGCTTCATTTTCAACATTAATCCTCTCGAAGAAAAATGTTCTAGAGATACAGATTTTAACTACTGCTTGGAGAGCTTTGCCAAAAATAATTCTTGGAAACATCTTTCTTTTCATGGAACAGCAGGAGTAAGCAATGTACATGTATCATTTACAGCTTTTCCAGTGCAAACCAAACCACCCGCGTCTCCGCAGCACTTGTGGGGTCTGCTCCGAGTCACTGGGTTACACCTAAAGCCAAACAGGGTGCTTGAAGAGAGTCACATCAACCACAAGTCTTACATGTTTAGAATCAGCAACATAAATGTATGTATATATAAAACAGGCAGACAGTTACTCATATGAGATCTGCTAGAAAATTTCTCATTGCATAAAGCACAAAACTAAATACTGCATCAGAAATTATTCAAAAGAGAGCTCCACTTGGACACAAAAGTAACCTTTAAGGAGTTAAAATGTCCTCAACTACAAGTCAAGTTGAAACTTATTTAATTAGGTTCTGTATTTGAAAAAATGAAATAAATTCTTTCATTAACTAAACCAAACTCCCTTAAAGGCAACAATATGTTCCCTCTCTGTCAGGACAGAGCGCAATGAAATCTTTATTTTAATTGGGGTTAGCTAAGGGGCCATTTGGCTTCAGATGCTTTGTTTATCAGCCCTAAGCTTTACAGCTTAGCCAGTACTTGAAATATTTTATTACAGAATGATTTCATTAAAAAAAAAACACGCACACCCCCCCGCCTCCCCCGCCTTTCCAAACAGTTTTATAGAGAGATAATTTTAAATGTGCGTTTTGAAAAGTGGATGCCCCAGTCAAAGGTATCTCAAAAGAACCCCCCGATTTCCTTGTGCATTATTATTGTGATCCAGGTCTCCTTTACAAACGCCCTGTGGGATGGTTTCTGCATCGTGCCCTTCCCTAAGCAACCGGGAAAACGCGGCTGCAGACAAAGGTCTCTGGGTGGCGAGGGCTGCGGGAGCCCCGCGCTCACCCCGCACACTCACCCCGCACTCACCCCGCACTCACCCCGCACACTCACCCCGCACTCACCCCGTGCAGATAAAGGTCTCGGGGTGGCGAGGGCTGCGGGAGCCCTGCACTCACCCCGCACACTCACCCCACGCTCACCCCGCACTCACCCCGCACACCCACTCCGCACTCACCCCGCACACTCACCCCGTGCAGACAAAGGTCTCTGGGTGGCGAGGGCTGCGGGAGCCCCGCACTCACCCCACACACTCACCCCGCACTCACCCCACGGTCACCCCGCACTCACCCCACGGTCACCCCGTTCCACGGCTCCTCACAACCCCGCGGCCTCGGCTGGGGCAGCGTTTCCGAACCCTCCCCGCTGGGTGCGTGTCCAGCCTGGAACCAACTGCGGGAAGTGCAGGTGCTGCAGGAACGAGGGAGACTCTGCAACGGCTGAGAACTCGAGACCAACTTTTTGTAAAAACAAAAATCACACTGTGTACAAAAGTCCATCGAGGGCACAGCTCACTTCCCATCCTTTTCCAAACAGTAACACAGTTACTGAAATATTACGGAAAAAGAGGTGTCATAGGAATGGACAGTGAACAAGAAACTACAAAAATCACAGCCTCAGTTCACTCCAAACTGCAGCTAAAATTAATGAAATTACCCAGAATAATCAAGCTTTGGCTTATTCCTTTTTAAACCTCCAAGCCTTAGGAGTGTTCCTAAAACTAAAATAAAACCAAAATCAACCAGAAAACACAGCTCCAAACCTGACTTCCGCAAACGAAATACAGTATTATGATATTTTAATATTCTTTTCTCCTGTGGTATCACTAAAATCTGACGTGTCGAAGAGACGTATCTTCTCTGTGCTGTTCCCTTGTGAGCGCTATAATCAAATGAGCTGCTTCTGCAACTTCTCAGCAGGTATTTTGATTTGAGAGTAATCACAGTTTTCTCTACACTCTTTATAAAATTTATGTCCTGATCATCTAACAAATAAGTAAAAGACTTAAATTGACATCGGTATGTATACTTTTCTCTATCAATGCAAACTAATTGTATATCTCTAAACAAGAAAAATGTTTATGAAAAAAAAATCTAGTGAATATACCAACTATTGAGTTCAAAGCAAAGACACCACATGTGTCTAAATAAATATCAAGGAAGTGTCAGAGGTAAATGAGAAGAGACCAGGTGAAGTGTGTGTGATGTGTTAATTGTATTCAAAAAAATAATAGAGCAAGACAGAGAAGCTGAACTTCCAATTATCATAATGGTATCTAGTGCACAACACATTTTCAAACTTGAAAGAGACATTTGAAACCATCGGAATTCTGAGCAGAATACCCCCAGCTGTGTGCTGCAGCAATCGCACACGCCGTACACGCAGTTTATTTGAATACCAAGTAAAGTTACGACTTACAAAACACGTATTTCAGTCACAATAGAATACCTGTCATTGCCAAAAGCTGCTACTCACTGAATGAAAGGAACAGAAAACAATGAATTAAATTAGCCAAAGATAAGAAAAGACGGAGTCTTTCCATTTGATGTTTTACTAGACTAAAGTAGCGTGTTTTGAAGAGCCCTTCGCAGAGTTCGTATTTTTGTGCCCCCCAAAATAGAAGAAAGAAGAAAAAGGTGGTTCCCAGTGCTAAGTTACATTTTTGCTTATATGGCATTTTGGTCACTAATGCTCTGCCCACACCAAAAGCAACACATTTGTGAAAAAAGCTGCCCAGCTCTCTGCTGAGATGCAAAAGCCACAGCAGAAAAGGGGCTCAGTCCCCTCCACATCTTCCCTTCCCAGAAGCCTTAAGCCTGGGGTGGGACACCAGGAGCCCTGCCTGGAGCCACCAGCACCACGACCACCACTCACACTCACATGGGGTGTGCTCAGCCCCTGCCCGGAGCCACCAGCACCGCGACCACCGCTCACACTCACACGGGGTGTGCTCAGCCCCTGCCTGGAGCCACCAGCACCGCGACCACCGCTCACACTCACATGGGGTGTGCTCAGCCCCTGCCTGGAGCCACCAGCACCGTGACCACCGCTCACGCTCCCGTGGGGTGTGCTCAGCCCCAGCGCAGCACCACGATTTCTCCATGTGATTCCAAAGAAAAGGACAACTGGGAAAGGCAGCAGGTCTGGAACATGCTGAGCTGGCGGCTCCCTCACGCATACAAACGTCTCGCACCGTCTTTAAGCCTGTAGCGTTTCCAGCTTTCATTGTATGAGCTCTATCACCTACCCATGCAAATCATTGCAAATAATTTTGATTTACTGCCCTTCACTTTACTCTTTTTGTACCGTAAGGGTACAAATTGTATGCTCCAATTCATACACAATCTATAATGAGCATGCTGAAAAAACAAAGTGGCTCGATTTATCTATTATGAAGCTCTATTAGTTTGTTCCTGATTAAATATTCTAATTTTTATCATTAATTCATCAACTTTGCCTGCTACTGGATTCTACTGTAGAAATCCAAATACCAAAATCTCTTCTACCATCTCTTTTCAGGGGAAGTTGAAGTTCTGTTCAATGGTACAGCAGCTCAGTCTAGCGAGAAGGTAAAGTGCGCTCGCTCCCTGCCTGGACGGTCCGCTGGGCTGGGGGTTCCTGTGCTTCGGTTTGTGCTCTGGGGGTCGTTTGGTTCGTTTTTTTCCTTCTCTCTCTCTCTTTATTTTTTTGGAGGGTGTGTTGTTTTGGTTTTTTTTCCCTAATACTGAATGCAACTTATTCACAGCTCATTTAAAAACCACACAGTCACTGAGTGCCTCACACAGAAGCTGAATTCATCGGTCATGTTATTTTACGCTTGCTGTTTGTTCACTTGCTTCATTGTTCTACTCTAAGTCCCCTGCGCTTTATTAGCTCAGGAAATATCTTCAACTTTTCCTGCATGGCGGCATTTGCACACTGCTTCATTGCTTGCTGAGGCTGTGCACTCTCAATTACAAGTAAAGTATCAGGAGAAAACCCAATAAAAACGCAGGCAAAAGCCAGCCTAAAACACACAAACAGCGCTTGAAACAAATTGAGGAGAAACAAACACAAGTGTATAAAATAGCACAAAACACAGAGAATCAGGTGTGAAAGGCAGAGACAAATAATTTATCAGCTGAATATACAAGTCCTTCCACAATAAAGCTGAAGTACCAGGGAGCTGCTCTGCACCGTACAACCTTCCCTGGGCACAGTGGCCTTTGAGCAAAGCTGCTTTAACTTGTGCAGCCACAGCGAGTGACCCTGTGCAGTCTGAGGGCTGAACACGGAATTTCTGCGGAGCCTGCGAAGTTATTTACACAATGGAACACGAGATGCTTCTTCTCTGCTTGCTCACGGGTTCCAGCCAACTACGATACCACAAAACCTTAAATGTCAGCATGGGGCAGGTAAACACCAACCATCTCAAGAGCAGCCCTGTGAAGATCAGCACTCCAAAAACCACGTTCAAAGGAATGTCACGTTTCTGGTGTTATTGCTGTCGGTGCCCTACAAGGGACAAAGCACACGGGCCCTGCTCTGGGCAATATTTCTAGGCTGAAGTCCAAACCATTCCCATGCTGGTTTGTCTTTGTCCTTGGTGGGGAGGCACGTGTTTGCCTGGTTTGGTTTTGTTGTTGTGCTTGTAAGTTTTTTACTTTTACACATGATGGACAGGACAGTTTGCATCCTCTACAGGGGCAATGCCGTCTTCGGCAGAGGGTCACGCTGATTGTCTCAGATATTATTGCTTCCTACCCTTCTTTCAGCATCTTAGTTTCCTGCCCCTAGCGTGGCGTACAGAATTGCACAACAAGAGTGTGGAAATTACAAACCAGTTCTATTTACTACATAACAGACTGCTATAAGAGATTAAAGAGAATGTCTTTTCAGTTTCATTAACATATGTATATCTCAACAGACTTCAATGTAGAATATTAAATGCATTTTGAAGAACAGTAAATGCTTCTTAGAAAACCAGCCATTTTTAAGTGGCAAAATGGCAAAAGCTGAAACTTGTCTGTAGCAACTGAAATGCTCAGAGACAAAACACCACCAGGACTGAAGTGAAAACAAAAACCGCACAGAAAACAAACAAACAAAACTGTCTTTCCCCAACAGATCCTCTGCAGTCGTGACGCTGCATTCCGGGCGCTGTGTCTGCCAGAGCACTTGCCGTACATGGTAAAGCAGAACAATAGTTACAGGCAGTTTTTAAGAGGGATTGTCAAAAACTAACTTCAAATACCACAAAACGCAGAATCTTCATACTAGGGAAAAAAAAATCTTAAGTTCCAGTTCCAGAACATACAGAAAGTCAATTTATCTCCACTTTTATCATACAAACATCAGGTTTTACACGCTGCCAATGTCACTGTCATTGGCTACGCCCACCTGTTAGTAAAGTCATGGAGATGAGATTCAGAAATCCCCATCATTGAGGCACCACTACACTGGTCATACAGGATATATTTGAGACTTAACAGCAACTGAACAGGAAAAAAGTAAAGATGGGTGGGGAAAAAAATGTATATTAATTATACACCAGCACTAACTTGAAAAGCAGCACAACAAAACTGCAGGTAAAGAAAGTGCTTGATTTTATGTGCTTCCACTCAGTGTTTCACCCACACCTTGGGTGTTATTAATACATGTAACATTAGTGATCTTCCTTCTTCATTTTTACTACATATGGACAACCACTCCTAAAACCCTGACCTATCGAGACAAGTCTGGCGAAAGAGAAGGATCTACTCTGCATGCAATGTATAGCTTTAAAATATACATGCAGGGGGGAAAAAAAGCTCCACAAAAGATGGCTGAGTAGAGGAAGTAACTGGATCGTGGCAATTACTGGGACTTGGAACCAACTATTTACTCTTCCACTGAATAACTTAAAAAAATAATTCACCATGGCAACAATCATTCTTCATAGCAGATAAAGCATTGAATGCTACAAAGCCTTTTCAAAATGAATTATGCACCAGTATGTAACGTGCACTTTTTTATGTTACTGCACACACATTCCAACAAAAATTCCTTTTGGATTCAACTGGCATTTGCTTTTTCACTCTGTACCACGCATCACCTACTTCTCTTTTCTGACTTCTGTCCCACTCGGATCTTACAGATCTGGAACCGCTAAAGGAATTTATAGTGTTAGTCTGGGCAAGATCTTCAGAGAGCTGGGGAGCATCCCATGGTCCCTGGTGCTCGGTGCGGGTCGGGTCGGCCATGTCCCCGCGGGGCAATGGCAGCACAGCGGTGACACCGGTGTCCCCAGGAGGGGAGGACACAGCAGCACAGCGGTGACACCGGTGTCCCCAGGAGGGGAGGACACAGCAGCACAGCGGTGACACCGGTGTCCCCAGGAGGGAAGGACACAGCAGCACAGCGGTGACACCAGTGTCCCCAGGAGGGGAGGACACAGCAGCACAGCCACGGCTGCAGCACCGAAAGGGAACAGGGGATAAAACGATTCTCTAGAAAAGTCTTCACGCTCCTGGATGAAGGCGGGACTGCTTTTCACTTTTATCAAGAAAAAGTTGAAATACAATAAAGGAGATACTTTCTTAACTACACATTTCCTATGAAAGTGTAATGTCCCACACTTCCCCCAGACAAGACCTGGACGGGTTCATTCTAGTGGGAAACATCACAAACCAGAACACTATTTTCAAGGCACCTGCAAATAGCGGAAGTTACTGGCCATGTCCTTCCAGGGCTGAAGGCAAATTTCTTATTTAAAAATTCCCTCAGAAAAGTATTAGTCAGTAACAAGATGCTAAAAATAGTGTAATACTTTTCCGTATTTTTTTCATTTTGACACTGATTTCAGAATGTCCTCACAAACAATTTAATTACAGCGAGCCGCTGCTTTCGGGCAGGCTGCACGGCCAGGCCGCTCCTGCTCACCCGCGCTCCAGTGTTAGAGCAATTCGGTGCTGAACAAAGATGGTCTGTGAAAGCAAACCGGTTAAGTGTCGTGTGTGACCACTGGGTGTCAGCAGAAGAAAGCGCACGGCCAGCGCCAGGGAAGCACAAACCCGGCTCTCATCTCCCCGCACAGTTACCAAAACACACACAGCTACTAAGTACTATGAACACCTTTACACACACACAGTAATTATTCAGTTCTTTCTGTTGAAGATGACCTACTTCTGTGAATTAACTATTTAGAAGACGATAAAAACGTTCCCTCTGTAAATGGCAAAAAATCAGGAATTTAGAAAAAGGTGATACAAATAAAATGCTCACATTGGTGTCACTGTTAGTAATTTACGTAATATTCATAGATAACAATCTGCCTCAATACAGCCAAGTAAACACATTGCTTCTCATGTGTTTTCTGTACTTACTCGCAACAGAGGTTTGTGGAGACTGTACAGACACCACACGTGCCAGAAATTCTTCCCTACTTAAAATCCGGCCTAACCCAACTACAGAAAACACACACGCACAGTAGGACACAGAACTGAATCAGTTATTTTCTTACATAAATCTTATTATTGGACTTGCAGACTGTATTATCTGGATATGTTATTTGCTATCTGGACATGTTACGCACTATATTACTTACTATGCTCTTACTATGCTTAAGTATAATGCGAATTTAAAGTCCGCTCTGTGACACATTCTGGACTACACAAAATAATGAAAAACACCTTCAGACCATTTATGCCAAAAAGTCAATTCATATCAGATGAGATGGTTTATGAAATTAAATTGTCTTACGAGACACAAACTATGAAAAGCAGGAGAACTGCTGCTGCTTTGAATTTATTTCCCAATTATCAATAATTTCAAATGAACAGTCAGATTTCTGGAGTTACCGGACATCAAATACTAATAACTACATCATGTTTGGTATTGCTTATGCCCCATATTTATAACAACATGTGAGGGTAGTAAGAGAAAAAAAAACCCCACAATGATAAGCAAGCCAAACAGTTTATTCTAACTCCTCAGGTTAACTGTCTCTTGAAGTTGCGCTTTCAAGGGCTGTGCTATTGTCACTTGATTTCAAATGTTCATCTTTAACCATCTGGTATTTTGAAGGCTGGATGTATTTCCAGAGAACCAATCTAAATTTTGATTTTTTCTTCATAAATCCCTTAACTAGTTAATCTCACACACACATCCCGGCCAAGCAGACATGGATATTCCCAGAGTTGCCTGGCAACTCCTGGGAGGAGCATCGCGGAACGAGGAGACCTGTGCGGATGAAGGGAAGCCAGTGTCTCCCTGGCACGGCAGGACGGTGTACAGCCACCTGCCTCGCTGCCTCCAGGTCTCTTATTTATATGGACAACATTTTGAATACCTCCCATTATTTCACCTCAGATACCTCAAAAGCCCAGATGCTTCACTAGAAGCAATAAAACCCAAGATCAAATACAGAAAAATCCTTCTCCCACTCAGATGGCACTTAATTGTTGCTAAATAGAGATCAGCTCTGAACCAGAAGCAAGACATCGAATTTCCCTAACGGAGCATTTACCATCAATAGTTACAACTCCAGACATTCTTCCTATTTATGTAAAAGCACAATTTCTTTACTCATTGTACCATGTTCTTAAACTCCATGTTTACATAAATTTGCGTGTGTCATAGTTAAGCATATATTGTGTAAAAAGCCATATATGTTCTACCACCTTCAAAAACAATAAAATGAATACTCCGGTTATGCAGTGACAGAAAACGGTCAACCCTGTACTACCCTCCCGTGATCATTAACTTCTACTTTTTTATCATATTGTAACTGCAACACTCACACCTTTCCATTAGAAGTTTTCCTCCTGGGTGATTGATCATGCTTGTTGCACCTCTTTCTCTTTTGGAGACTGAACACTGTTTCCAGTGCTAGTCAGCCAAAGAGCCACAATGCTGACCTTAGTCAAAGCAGGTTATACCACACTTGGAATTCTTGTTAGCTTTGTTCCCAACACAGCTGTAGATTTACATCTTATGCCTACCCATTTCCTACTTACGGGTTCAATTTTCAGGGCGTTTCTGTAGCTCCCAAAGAAAGATGCTTGTGCTTTTAGAAACGCTCTCGCAACACCATCTCCAGTGGTTGTAGAGACTTTCTTCAATCTGTTCTTCAGTGCAGAAACCTGAAATCACACAACAGGTCTCACAACCAAAGCTGAACACACTGAGACACAGCTAAATGAAAGATGCTCCCACCACAGCCGCAGTTATCACTAAAAGTCACCTTGGGAATTTAAAGTTGAATTTTTTAGATCGAAAAGCATTACTTTTCAAGCTGTTTTGCTTCTCTGACATGTTTGGATTCTATTCAGAAACAAACAGGAAAAGAAAAGCTTCATTTCAACCTTTGCTCCCAGCCCAAACCCACCGTTCCTTGCTGCCGAGTTCTCTTCCACGGGCAGCCTGTGAAGTTCTGTGTCATTCTTGATTATAATCCATGAAAGAATTTCCGCTGAATTAATTCAAACATCAGACTAACAGAGAAACTGTTCTGCATAATCAGGCCATCCATCACCACCAAGGCTAAGAACAAATTCTAAAGGTGAGAAAAATTCGTTTGCCACAAATACTAGTTGGTTTGGGGTTTTTTGTTGTTGGTTTTTGTGTGTGTTTGTTTGTTTGTTCTTCTTTAAGGCGATGTTCCCTCATATTTCAGAGCCAAACTGAGAGTATTATGCACGCACAAGGTGGGCTCCTCGGCCCGCGTCTCGGCCTCCTCACAGAGGCGCCAGCCCCCGCCGCGCCACGGACACCCCGAGCCAGCCACGAAACACAACCCGCAGGTGTCTTAAAAGTCTCAAATTCACAACAAATTCTGTCCCTCACAGGGTCAGTCTCTACTCACGTTTCGTCTCCCTGTTCCTCAGGAGACTCAGCCCAGCCGTGCGGGCGCCCCGCTCTGCGCCCTCCGCCCTTTCCCGCCCGGGGTTCCCTCCCTCAGGCCCCAGCGGCCCTGAGGGCTCGTTACCGTTCACACACCCATCGCAGCCCAGCAAGCGCCAACTAAACACCTTTCTACGCAGGCAGAGTTAAAACTACCAGGGATCCAGGTTACCCCGGTGTTCTTTGTTTTCTGTGTACACCAAGGGCTAAAGATTTAGGGGATTATCTGTTACTGTTCGCTGTGCTTCAGAATTACTCACACATACAAGAAGGCTGTGACTTGGTTTGATGTCTTTTTTCCAGTGCTTACCGCTCAGTAACTACTGAAGTCAGGTTGTGTGTTATATATTGTTAGTGACAGCGTTTTTCTTTTCCAAACACAAGCTAGAAAAGGAAATATCAAAACCTTTCAAAGATTAACATCAAGCTTGCTGTACCTGTGCTACAAGCATTATAGGTTATGTTAAATCATTAACAAATAGTTATGCCAGCAGTAATTTTTTGGTGTTGCAGACAGAATGAGGACAAGGTAAGTTTTTTGAGGTGGATCTCCCAGAACATGTCACAGCACAAACCCAACAATCTGGGCACTGATTCTTGGAAGAAATTCGACTCGTTCTTCAGAGGCCGCGGTCACGTACGTGCAAACCCCACCTGAGGAGCTGCCTCAATCCGGAGGGACGGCGGGAACGCGGCTCCTGCGCCTGCTGTGTAGGTGTCCAGTATAGAACCCATGCTGTGCACTACATTTCCTTCTCTTAAAACTAGATGGTATATTTGCACTTGTGTTTAGCAAAACAGTTGCCAAGAGATTTCCTTTTACTTTGAATTCTCTGCAGCTTCTGTTGTAGAAGGATTTTCATTACGGTTATCTAGTATAACAGAAATAACCAAGAGCATGTCCAGCATTGTTTATAAATCTGAATGCCAATGATCCATGCATTAACGAGCCCATAAGCACTTATTAACATAACGCACGATAGCAGATTTAGTCTATCATGCCCGTAAGGTGAGCTCACGCCCATTCCCAAGGTGGCTCTCAGGGCGCTCTGTTGCTCTCTAAACCTAAAAGCTAAGTAATAAAAACATAAGATGTTTACTCTGGAATAAATGAGTACGTAAGACTAAGTTATACAAGTGGAATTATGATTGTTTCCTGCCTAAAGAGGCAGTAATACCTCAAAAAAAAAAAGACTGTGACCACTCAATATGAAGATTATTTCTAGCCAAACAGACACATATACATGCAGTCTACCCTGTTTTTAAAGAAGATTTTTATACTTCTGGCAGTTCAGGTTTAAAGGTCAGATTTAAACTATCACCATGTTTCAAAATGCAATCTGTGCAATGCAGCATAATGAAATGGTTCAGTAAAGGTGCTAGTGGAAATTCTTTTAATTAGGTCCAAGGCTTTTCAGTTGTCAACATGAATAAAGCAAGAAACATTCTATTGCAAACACAGTGCAAGAAATAAAGATGGATTCACCTTTAAGAAAATGGTTCTGCTATAGAGTTGTAGTTTAGTAATTCTTGCTGTCCTGAAATCAGTTTATTTCCCACTAAGTGAAAAACAGTAACGTGGGTTTCCTGCCTGTGTAAGTTGTTAATGAATGGACAAGGGTAGCACACACAACTAGATCACGGGCAGCCTCAGATACTCATAGGCTGCTGCAAATTTACAATATTCTCCCAGCCAGGCGAGATCTCCTTGGCGCCGTGCGCTGCACTGCATCAGGGCTTCGTTTAATAAAAACTACGAGCTGACAGAGTGAGCTTATGCTTTATTCCTCGTAATATGAAGCTCTGACTACAACTAAGACTAGAAGATGACACTTATTTGGAAATACATGAAAAACCATAAGGGTTGCAGAAAAAAAAATTACTACCCCCTCTTTGCTATTCCTTGCAACACAGACGGTGGTGTAGGAGACTTGTCAGCAGCAGATGCACTTATTGTAATCACAGTCCTTAATAAATCTCTGTTTTTAATATTGACTATTTTAAAAGGAAAGTTACTTCCCAGGACGCTCTCGTGCAGCCAGATTTTCAGCAAGATTTCCGCAGCAGCAGGTGAAGCAGGGACAGCTCGCACGGCCCGAGCAGCGACCAGCAGCGCAGTCGAACACACCTTGACCTGCAGGGTCCGACCTGACGGCGCCAGGACGCGCCCCTGCTCACCGAGGGAGAGCGGGCAGAGCCACGGCCTGAGCTGCCCTGCGGGAGCACAGCGCCACGGCAAAGCCGCGGCACACAGCCCGGGCTGGTCTGGATCCCAGGGCACGGGATTGAAGAGAGTTCATTCCGGACTCCTGAGGATCGACAGGTTAGGGAGCGACATCGCTACCGTGAAACAAGCACAACTCCTGGCCTGAAGCTCTAGAGTAATCACAGGACTTCACGGCATTGCTTTACTTGATTAAAAAAGCTGTTCAAGGAAAGGGGAGAAGCAGCTCTAAAAATTTTCCACTGGATTAATTACCTGATGGCAAATGCATCACACAGAAGATGTTTTTCCTCAGTGTTGAATACAGATTTAACTTAGGAGAGTAAATTTTGTGTCTATTTAGCAGCGCATTAATTGCTCACTGTTCATGGTAAGTAGCAAAACTGGAACAATAGTTTGACATAACAGACATTTATGGTCACGAAACTGTTGAAGACATTTTTAGTTTCTCGGATCATAAACGCATCTATTTAGACTGAGGCCAGAGGGGACACAGGCTCCCAGCAGCTCCCCGTCCGCCAGGGATGCAAAGGGAAAAAGAAAGTATAATGGATTGGCTTTAGAGTCTCCCTGCTGAGATGAACAACTTGATCCACTTACAGTTCCAAACACATGATGCATGAAAAAACTGACAGAAATTCAATTCTCGCAAAGAAGAGCAGCTGCTCTCTAGTGGTCAAAGCCAAATATTAAGCAGCCCGAAGGAAAGGAAACGACCTAGAGCAGAATACTCCCTTTTCTAGGTAACTGAAATAGAGAAACAAACCTAAATAAGAGATAAACACTGATCCCAAACATTAATTACACAACGCAACACAATTCGAGTTAGGGCTTTGTTGCGACAAATATTAATCCCAGCTGTATTTATATAGCAGTTGTGAAAAAAAATACACCATGTACGCTATTTGTGAGCTATGCCAGTTAATTGAATTTGCTGGCAGCACTTCCTCTGCTATGCTCCAAACATCCTCCAAGAGAAAATGCAGCTTTAAAATAGACCTGTGGAAAGCTGAATCAAGAAATTTGAACTAATAAAACACAACTCTCTACTGTTATAAAAGTGAAGTAAAAGTAAATAATGAAAGGAAGGAAGTCTCTTAAAATTTATTACATTCCAAAGCTTGAAGTTCTGTGTTTATTGGTGAAGTCTCTTCTGATGTTCTACAGTGCACCTACAACAGCTCCTTTAATGAAGTCTCATAAAATCTAATATAATACTTGATTGTTGACAAATCATATACATGTTTGAGGCCTCAGACTCGCTGTATCCAGACATTTCTTACATAATTCCATGACATTTACAAGTCTGCCATTCCCTGGGCTGCGGATAACGGCACGAGCGATGCCCAGCTGGCAGGTTTGGATGCTGGGAGTGAAATCTAAAGGAAAAGCTATATAAAGCCAGAAAAAATTCATGGAAGTAACTTATAGACTAAATGCTTCACTAAAGCCAAAACAGTCCCAACCGAGAGGGACCTTTCATCCCGAGCTCCCTGTTTTGGAAGAACGAATCACACCACAGACCCCAGACAAACGATGGGATGTTGCAGCGGGAGGCACTGGGCATTCACCATCACTCCAGTTTTTCCTCAGGCAGACCAGCTTACATTGAGCACCCTGCAGATCAGTCACGAAGCAAGCAGGTCGAACGGATGGACACTCTCCAGCAATGGAATAGCTGAATGAATCACTTCATACGTACCACATCATTGGGAAGGCTCTGAAGGTCATCGAAAGGGGTTTCCAGTGTGTTGGTGTCTACATTAAGAATCACCACATCTTCCAGGGCCATGTTTCTTACTTTCTAAAAATGAACAAATTCAAGGGAAAGGAAAACAGAAGTACGAAGAGTTAAATTTTACACATAAAGAACACGAGTGATGGCACAACATCAAGGCATTACAAAACCTGAAGCATTTTAAAACAACCAACATTCCTGTCTTTGTCATAATTTGGTTTATTTATTAACACTTTTCAATGTTGGAAAATTAACCATCAATTTGCAGAATTAGTCATGGTCAATAGGGCAGAGTCCATTTGGAGGCCTGAATCTAGTGCAGTGCCTCAGGGTCAGTACTGGGGCCTGTATTATTCAATATATTCATCAATGATTTGGACGAGGGAATAGAGTGACTGTCAGCAAGTTTGCTGGTGACACCAAGCTGGGAAGAGTGGGTGACACTGGACACTGTGCTGCCATCAGAGACCTGGACAGGCTGGAGAGCTGGGCAGGGAAAAAATTTAATGGAATATAACAAGGGCAAGTGTAGAGTCTTGAATCTGGGCAGGAACAACCCCAGGTTCCAGTATAAGTTGGGGAATGACCTATTAGAGAGCAGTGTAGGGGAAAGGGACCTGGGGGTCCTGGGGACAGCAGGGTGACCATGAGCCAGCACTGGGCCCGTGTGGCCAGGAAGCCAATGGTACCTGGGGTGGGTTAGAAGGGGGTGGTCAGTAGGTCAGAGAGGTTCTCCTGCCCCTCTGCTCTGCCCTGGGGAGACCACACCTGGAATCTTGTGTCCAGCTGTGGCCCCTCAGTTCCAGCAGGACAGGGAACTGCTGCAGAGAGTCCAGCGCAGCCACCAAGATGCTGGAGGGAGTGGAGCATCTCCCGTGTGAGGAAAGGCTGAGGGAGCTGGGGCTCTGGAGCTGGACAAGAGGAGACTGAGGGGTCACCTCATTCATGTTTACAGATATCTAAAGGGTGAGTGTCAGGAGGATGGAGCCAGGCTCTTCTCGGTGACAACCAACGATAGGGCAAGGGGTAATGGGTTCAAACTGGAACACAAAAGGTTCCACTGAAATTTGAGAAGAAACTTCTTCCTGGTGAGGGTGGCAGAGCCTGGCCCAGGCTGCCCAGGGGGGTTGTGGAGTCTCCTTCTGTGCAGACATTCCAACCCGCCTGGACACCTTCCTGTGTAACCTCACCTGGGTGTTCCTGCTCCATGGGGGGATTGCACTGGATGAGCTTTCCAGGGCCCTTCAACCCCTGACATTCTGGAATTCTGTGAGAAGTTCTTAATATTGTGCATACCAAAATTTCTGCAACCAGATGTTTATCCTAACTCAGGTATCCTGTTTGCACATTTAGCAGTTTCTACCTGAGTCAATACTTGGAAATTGATTTCTATAACAATAAATGGTGGCTTTTCTAGGAGGTAAGAGCTGCAGTAAGTCAGGGATGGGAATTGGTCTCCAAATTCCAGGCTGAATTTTGGAACTCGAATATAAACAAGTTTACAACTGTGTTTAAGTAAAATGGACACGACCAGAGGTTAATAAAGAAATCATTTAAGTGGAAAAAAAAAAGTTTACACCATCTGTAACAGTCTTAAAAAAGAGAAAAGCATAACCTGTTTCTCAAAAAAACCCTATTGTTAGTACCTTTCACTTTTAGTGTCTAAAGGCATCAGTGACCTCAGCAAATTTAAGCATTGTCAGACTATTTCCCTGCTTAAACAACAGTAAATGAACCAATCGTATGAAACAGAGCAGCATTTAAATGTTCATTTTAACACCTCTCCACTAACAGGAGAACTGAACTTCTTTTGGCTGACTAATCACACCTATTCAAGCCCTCTCCAAATGCAGCCTCTGCACATGCGGCAGCACAGAAAGTGCAACTAGAGAATATGGGCATTAAGGAAATTTCCCAGTGACACTGAAAACAAATGTTTAAATACCTACATACCTATAATAGGACCAAATGTAAGTCACTGAGGAGGAAAATGAACAAAAACATGCTCAATTTTTAATTAAGGTTTTGCAGGGTGGGAGGAATTGTTTCCTTTAAAAGAAAGGAACTAAAGCTCTAAAACAATGGCAAAGTTGAGCCTTAGGCATCTAAATAATTACCTTCAGTTTTCAAGGCTCAGTCCTCTGTCTATAAAGAAAACTGCTGTGTACTTAGTGGGGGGAAAAAAAAGCCAACAACTATAAAAAGCACTCTGTAGACATTTAGGTTTAGGTCTTCCTTGAGAAATGTCTGTAACTTAAATGGAAGAATATTACATTTAATGCTTTCCATATAAAAAGCACAAGTACTGCACGACAAACCAGGTACTTTCCTCTGCATTTCAGGAACCAAAGGTCACTCTGTTGGCTGCATCTGATAAACTCTAAAGCAACCCCGGAGTCTCGCTCCTTCAGGAGTCCGGAAGCGCCAGACAAACTGATTTGCTCCTTCCTGTTTCAGAAAATTAAAAATCTCACTTATACTCAGAGGAGTCGAAAAAGCTCCAACAAAAAGGTCTTGCAACATACTTAACCAAAGCCAGAAGCTTGTCAAAATCGAGTGCTAGTAGGACAAGACAGAAGGAATTAAAACCTTCTCTTGATTCTTGCCGAAGAAGCAACACACACGTGCTGGAACTTGTCAGCGGCTGTTTTGGTAACTTTGGGGGTGAATCTGCACCTTCCTTCCGGCCAGATGTTGGGGTTTCTGCAGCAAAGGGGGCTCGTGCAGGCGGGTGCCGCCCGGAGCGCGGTGCTGGGGCTGCTCGCGGCGCTGGGGCTGCTCGCGGTGCTGGGGATGCTCGCGGCGCTGGGGCTGCTCGTGGCGCTGGGGCTGCTCGCGACGCTGGGGCTGCTCGCGGCACTGGGGATGCTCGTGGCGCTGGGGATGCTCGCGGCGCTGGGGATGGTCGCGGCGCTGGGGCTGCTCGTGGCGCTGGGGATGCTCGCGGTGCAGGGCTGAAGTGCCAATGGAGCCCCGCAGCGCGTCGCGTGAGGGAACGTCGGTACCGACCCGCTGTGCTGCGCTCACCCGGGACAGCAAACCTGGCTTCCAAACCGCTCCATGTCTGCATTAAGACAGTGCGTCTCCCTGGAGGCAAACCCTCACATTTCATAGAACACCTGAGACTAACCTGATTTATAGCATCTGTCTTGCAGTGCATTTGGAAAATATGATTTTTCAATGGTCCAATTGTGGCTCATCCTGGAGAAATGCAGACTGACCCATTCATCTTAACCCTCAACTGTTTTTATCGTCTTTCACTATAATCTTCAATAAAGGTATTACCAGATAGCTATAAGGGCTTTTATCAAATAATTAAATGGTTCTTTTGCATCTATCAGCCCAACTGGCCTGGAAACCAAAGCATTTACTCTGTTGTTGGAATTTTAGTAAAAACTCCCAGCATCCAGCTGCATTTCCCACATTAATCCCCACTGGAGTCTGTGAATCGCAGCTCCATGTGGATCATTCTCACAGGCACAGTTTGCACGTCGGTGTCATTTTCTGAAAATTCGAAGGCACAACCACTAAGCCACATAGAGTCACATTCCACATTCACAGCTGCCCGAATATGCCAATGAAATTCTACAAATGAAGTGATACCTGTTGGAGAGAATGGACTATATTCCCTGTGTTCATATTTTGCTGAAAAAAATGTGGAAAAGCAAAGAACGAGAGGAAACATGAACATTACAGTTTCTGTATCTGATTTTCCTACAGACGAGGGATTTGCTGAGTCAAAAGAAGTGATTCAGTGCATCACATATCACTGCTGCAAACCTTTCTTAGCCATCCTCACTGAATTACTTGTAGCCATAATTAATCATCTAAAAACCATCAAATCGAACTAACACCTACACCTGCCTTTTATTTTAAATGTCTCTTTTTAAAAGAGCGGAGAGGTATGGAAAGCTGCTTTAACAAGCACACTGAACCCATTGTTTATGGCCTCTATAAACATGGCTTAGTAAGAATTACTGACTTAATCAGAGAGAACTTATCTCCTGGTGAAAAGAGCACTTTAAATTTCAGAAATGGCACCTTTACTGTGAAAATCTCTTAACTTTTCAAACAAACTCCAGGGGGCCTTAAACACCAGGTCAGTAAATAAGCAGCAGTTAGTGCGTCTGTCCGGCCCACGAGCAGCCGAGCACTCAACTCATTTAAATGTTTTATGTGAAACTTTGCAAAAACGCTGAGAAACTATATTCTAATAGAAGCATGAAGGGCGCTCCCTGCCTCCCTCGGATCCCCTGCTAGAAGCAATATTCATCAGTAATACCAACACCACCTGATACTAAATGGTATTTTATTATCACTGCGCCCAGTTGCCAGTTTTTGCATTTCCTATCGTAAAAAAAATCTTCAGTTAAACTTCTTTCAGATGAACCATTTCATTGACTATTTCATTGAAAACAACAACCACCGCCCAGCACCAGCGGGCCTGATGGTGAATGACTGCATGGCTAAATTGGTGCCAAAACATAAACCAAGTTGATCATGAGGTTTCATAACCAGATGCAAATGTGATCAACATATAAAAGGAGTTGTAACAGAAAACCAGGAAATTTTCTTCCAGTAATTCTTTCGGAAAGGTAAAACTCCACAAAAAGTAACATTTCAGAAGCTAGGTGCACATGATCTTGGAAATGATTGTGAAAGCACGGCTCACAACAACTCTAAAATCCATTTGCTTAATGACTTGTCTCTACTTAGTTAATAGTTTCCTTGTATTTTCTTAAGGAAAACACCGCAGCCCTGCAGACAGCAACGTGTCAATCTGGCTGCCAGAAGCAGGAAAGGCAGCGGATATAAAATTTTATTATTTCATGCCCCAACAGCAGCCAGAAGGACTTAATGAAATCACCCTCAGATTTACAACCTGAAATCGCTATTCAGCAGACAGATCTGGTTAAGCTGGATGTGCCCCCTGACCCCGGCGGCCTTTGATGGGCACCGCAGGTGGGCTCTCCCAGCCCCCCTTCCGCTGCTCCGCTCCTACAGGTGACGATGCTGCCGAGCCAGCGCCAGCAGCTGCTGCCCCCAGTGCCAAACACCACCAGTGCTGCCCCCAGTGCCAAACACCACCAGTGCCACCCCCCGAGTGACAAACACCACCAGTGCCACCCCCCGAGTGCCAAACACCACCAGTGCTGCCCCGAGTGACAAACACCACCAGTGCCACCCCCCGAGTGACAAACACCACCAGTGCCACCCCCCGAGTGACAAACACCACCAGTGCCGCCCCGAGTGACAAACACCACCAGTGCTGCCCCGAGTGACAAACACCACCAGTGCCACCCCCCGAGTGACAAACACCACCAGTGCTGCCCCGAGTGACAAACACCACCAGTGCCACCCCCCGAGTGACAAACACCACCAGTGCTGCCCCCCGAGTGACAAACACCACCAGTGCCACCCCCCGAGTGCCAAACACCACCAGTGCTGCCCCCAGTGCCAAACACCACCAGTGCCACCCCCCGAGTGCCAAACACCACCAGTGCTGCCCCCAGTGCCAAACACCACCAGTGCTGCCCCGAGTGCCAAACACCACCAGTGCCACCCCCCGAGTGACAAACACCACCAGTGCTGCCCCGAGTGCCAAACACCACCAGTGCCACCCCCCGAGTGACAAACACCACCAGTGCTGCCCCCAGTGCCAAACACCACCAGTGCCACCCCCCGAGTGACAAACACCACCAGTGCTGCCCTGGCACCGCACAGCCCAGAAAACCTCCTGCGCTCACTGGTAAGTCCTCCGGGTACTGCAGTATTTGTCTTTCTTAAAACTTGCCCCTCAAACATCCTCACACACAAAATTGCTTATTAAAACAGTTATTGTTTTCATTTTTCCCAATAACTGGATAAAAGATAACTCCAGAAGTAGTTCATCATATTTTAAGTGCACTGTGAATACTCCTAAAACCATGTAGAGCCACATTTATAATATTTGTGCGTGACTAAATTACATTTAGTTTTAAGACCTGGATTTAAGTGTACATATTTACACAACCCCTTCATTTAAACCCTGTAAAGAAAGCTACACTTCTTCAGCTACAGCTAGAAAAGGCAGTGATTTACTAAGTATAGAGGGAGGCAAAACGCTAAACATTGCTCCTCTCTCCAGGAAAAAAGAGAACTAACCATTAACGCCACCACTGGCACTGGCCTGTGGGCCAGGAATCCTCGGTGTCTCTTGCGGCCAGGGGACGCGCCGCCCTGTCAGCGCTGAGCCTGGGCCCACGGGACCTGCTCGGGGTTCGCTGGCTCGGGGTCTGTGCAGCTAACGGGGCTGCCTGAGACTGGCCCACAAACGCATCCTCAGGGCTCCCTGGAAAGCAGCTGCGGCAGAGCGGGTCCGGAGCGCTGGGCACAGACGGGCCAGCCGCCCGCCAAGGGACCGTCCGCGGCAGGGAGATCGGCGGCCGTGCCCGGCGCACCGGGCAGCAGGGACGCGGTGAGCGTTCTCTTCCTTACCTGGACATGTTTACTCCTACCAGGTTAGAAGGAAATAAAAATCTGCTCATGTAGGGTTTACAATACACACAATTGTCCTTTACGCTTAGGAATAACGCTTGAAAATCATTCTGACAACTGCAACGTGGTTTCACCCACAAATTCCTTCTGGATAATCTTGCAAGAATTAAAATTCTGAAGCCCCAGAAAAAGTCCTTGAGTGACTTGAATATCAAACCAAAAGTTTAAGAAATACTTTTCTAGTGATGAACTCGTGTTTGCGCGGCGCGTGGCGCACGGTGAGGGCGGCTCCGGTGCGCCCGGCCTGGCGGAGGCCAGAGCCAGCACCGCCTCGCAGCTCAGCACCCGGGTAAGCAGAGCCGCACGGGCCCCGCTCCCCGCAGCCCCAGCTCAAGGGCACTGCTCTGCCACCCGCGCCACCACGCAGCCCCAGGACAAGGGCACTGCTCTGCCACCTGTGCCACCACGCAGCCCAGGTCAAGGGCACTGCTCTGCCACCTGTGCCACCACGCAGCCCCAGGACAAGGGCACTGCTCTGCCACCCGCGCCACCACGCAGCCCCAGGTCAAGGGCACTGCTCTGCCACCCGCGCCACCACGCAGCCCCAGGACAAGGGCACTGCTCTGCCACCCGCGCCACCACGCAGCCCCAGGACAAGGGCACTGCTCTGCCACCTGCGCCACCACGCAGCCCCAGGTCAAGGGCACTGCTCTGCCACCTGTGCCACCACGCAGCCCCAGGTCAAGGGCACTGCTCTGCCACCCGTGCCACCACGCAGCCCCAGGACAAGGGCACTGCTCTGCCACCACGCTCACAGCCCTTCTACGGAGCACTCGCTGAAACACTTGTTTGCTGTGACAAAAAGGAAAAGCTGCCCGTTCCGTTTGACACCACTTAGAACACAAAGGTCAGTTTTATATCATCTGAATGCTAAACCAGCATCCGGTACACAGGTAGAAAATAAAACCAGATTACGAAAGGGACGTGTTCATTTGATAGAGTTTCATTTCCCTATCTCATTATTTATCAGGACTAAGTCCTTATCTTCATCTAATATGAATTCAATTAGTTCCGTAAGCAAGTTCCATTATTCATGTGATAGCTCCAGCCTTGCTTATCCAACAGCTTATAAACTTTTAGCCTTCTTTGAAGTCACTTTATGGATTGCTAAATGGAAATCTTATAAAGAATGACTAACTAGGTGATGATAGACAAGCTGAAAAATAAGAGCACAAAACACAGCTCTATATTTTCTACCAAGATTTTCCTTCATAAATCAGCTGGAGCCTTCTGACCTATAACAGGAGATTATCTTATCTCACTGGAGAACATTTCAGTCACAGCAAATTAGATTTAACAGTCAATGGATATGTTTGATATTTTAATCATAAGAAAACTTTGTCATTTTCCATTAAAATAACCGCTCCTTCTCCAGAGATCCCGCGTAACACAGGAACTGCAAACTAACTTCAAGACACACAGCGGTTTGATAAAAAAACACTTTGGAGCTGAGAGAGGGCGTATTTTGTTTAAAATCATTAACATTCCTGCTGTATTCCTTCCAGAGGACCCACTCCAAGGCAGCAAGAGCAAAACCCCACAGAAACACCCCCAAAGCTCGGTATGTTTTCTTCTGCACTCCGAACTCCCTTCCCGTCTCCAGCGCCGCGTTCCCGGCGCCTTCCACGGACACACGACGACAGCCCCGCAGGGGCAGAACCTGAGCCCGGGCAGAACTGGATGAGTCCCGCGGGGCTGTACCGCAGATAGAGAGCCCACCCGTCTTCACCTGAACAGAGGACTGGGGAAATTAATCCCTTCTCCTGAAACTGGAGCACACGGATTAGCAAAAAACTTCAAACGATCTCTCTGCTGAAATTTCAGCATTAAAAAAAAATGAACACTGAATAATGACAGTGGGGTTTAGTTGTAGTTTATAGAGTTATTTTGATATGCAAAATGGAATACATTCTATTTTTAAAAATACGCAACTGCTAGATCATGAGAAAAAAATGTTCTTGCTATTAAGTTGTTATTCTGACAAATAAAACTCGGTTTTATCGCTACATTTGAAGAACAGGCCAAAGAGAGTGAGGTTTCACATCAGAGCCGGGCAGAGGGGAACTCACTGTCCAGCGCGTTCCTTGGCCTGGGCGCACACGGACACACGGCCCCGTGGGGAACGCACAGTTAGCTGGGAGACACATTGCTATCTGGAAGCGTTCAATTTACCCTTCGGAGCAGAGGGAGGAGAAAAGACAGTTTGTTTTAGTTATTTAATTGATTTCAGAAGGCACTTTGAATGACTGTGCTTTGCCAAAGCGAGTCTGCGTTCCAGAATCTCCGGCTATTCAAAAGCCTTGCTGGATTTAGTACTAAACAGATTTTTTCGCAAGTTACTAAAATGGATGAAAATTGGCTTCTCCAAAAGCGCCTCCTTTTCTGAGTCTCTACAGATGGAGTTTGGAAGGCCCACAGCGCCCTGCGGTCTGAAACGCGCAGACAAAGAGCTGCTGGGTGGGTGCACAAGGCACGAGAGACAGCGCGCAAAGCCACCCGGGGTGTCACCGCTGACTTGCGCTTTCTTACACCCACGGGTGTCACCGCTGACTTGCGCTTTCTTACACCCACTGGCAGGCCCAGCACGGATCTCTCTGCGAGAAAACGCATTTGTGGAAGCTGACGAGTATCTGCACTGAGATAACATCCCATCCTCTACCAGGTCTCTCCCTTCTTTTTCAAATAGACAGCTCCTGTAAAAAGCAAGCCAATGATTCCCTGATTCCAATGATTTCTTCATCAGCATGAAAAACATATGCTAGAATATTTCTTCCTAGATATTCCTTTGGTCTTGTCTATGCAGTATTCAAGGATAATTATCAGAACGCCCTCTTAATATAAGCATATGATGTGCAAACAAATGTACATGTTGACTTTTAAAATAATTGCTTATTCACTAACACATTGTACTGCAATTCTGTACTTAATGCTGGAAAAAGGGGGAAGGTTACGCAGAATA
The DNA here is from genome assembly GCF_964273445.1 of Streptopelia decaocto. Classification (NCBI taxonomy): domain Eukaryota; kingdom Metazoa; phylum Chordata; class Aves; order Columbiformes; family Columbidae; genus Streptopelia; species Streptopelia decaocto. Next base: position 10,938,263 of record NC_138672.1, read on the forward strand.
CTAGTGAAAGAGCATGTAGGATCAGTATTTCCATTTTTATGGACAATATAAGAACAAATATTCTAGTGATACCCACTACTTTGTGCGATGTAAAACTCAGCTTTGTAGATCATTATGTACCCTCGATATTGAGGCTGCATTTCCAGCCGCAGGTATGGGAGGGATGGGAGTCAATGAACGCCCAGGGCACACGGAGTCCCAGCAGCGGAGCCCCCAGAGGCGACACGGCCTGGACTCCCGAGGAGAGTCATCGACTGCTTCACCAGGACTGGAAGCAAAAGCAAATGTGCTATTTCCACTTGCAGAGTTTTTAAGAAGTCACATGAATTACTCTGAGTTGTTTATATGTGCAGCTTTCTGTGATGGCTGGTTCTCTGCCAGCTTTGTGTTCACATTAACAGCAAGTTCCTTCTTTTCAGATCTTTTGAGCATTAAAAAAACTACAATCTGTCTGGAGAAGCCTAAAAGAGAACTGTAGGTGTCACATTCTGGTGGGATCTGGGCTGCGCGAGCGCAGTCGGGGCCGCGCCGACCCCACGGCCGCTGCGCGGGCAGCGCCTGCGCCCGCCCGGGACCCTAAATCCCGCATCTCACAGCGCCGGGGGTGCTTAACGGCAGCTCTCACAGCGCTCCCAAATTAACAGCATTATTTCATTTTTAAGCATATGAATGAATGTATAATTGCCTGCAGAATTTGGCTCTAAATCATAAAACTATATATAGTTTCATAAATGGTGAGAAAGACTTACCTCCATCAAACTGAGATGTATTCCAATGAGGTAGGGCATTGGGGCACTGCGGAGAGGAAAAAAAACGCCTTTACATTCTCATAACACTGGATTAACACATCTGACTTATAAAATTAGCTACAGGAAAATACTGGGATACTGGATTAGAGTTTGCTTAAAATAATAATATAAAGAGAGATAAACAAACCACATGTGAACAGGTTTTTTTTCCATATTTGAAATGCTTCTTTTGCTAAGCAATCTCCTCTCACTGCTCTAAGACACTAATTTTTCTCGACATCAGAATTTCTAAGTGACTAAGTTAAGACAGGTACATAAGAACAGCTATTAAATAAATCTATAATCCTGTTGGGGTTTTTTAGGAGGGAAAAAAATGGTTATTATAATAGTAAAAAAATACCCAGACTTTTCCTAAGAGTATTCCTTGGAAAAATTGATCCTGTTGTAGTGTTTAGTGGTTAATTTAATATATACATATCACCTGGTATTACAAGCCTTAAATCCTTTGAATATGGGTCCAGAAGCATTTTAAATAATTTAAGTGTAAACCTTGAAATGTTTACATTTACAAAAGAAAAATACAGAAATTACTTGGGAAGATTCTGATTAAGTCCAGAGTTCCCGGCATGGAGGCTGATCCCACTGTTCCCTCGGAACACACAACCACTCCGGGGGCTCCTGGGCGGCCGCGCTCCCACCTGTGACCCCTCTGCTCCCAACCAGGACGCCAACGTTAACAGGAAGATCGATCTTTTCTGTCTTCCACGACATCAGCAAACACCAACACGGACTGTGCAACACACGAATGCTGAGCAGAAGTGGTATCTGTGTGTATGCAGCATTGCTAATATTAAGCTGATTACAGGACTCCCACTCGACTGATGAGGGAAAGTTTCTATTTGTGCTGCCTACAAGAACAGCCAAGAGGTGCCAGGGCTGCTAATTGCAAATACGGCACATGCTGCCTGGTAAACGGGAAGCACACAGACAGACACAACTTTTAAAATAGAGCCTATTTCATTTGGGATACACAAGCTCAAAGAGCTCATTTTCAATTTCAGATGAAAAAATGAGAGAAATGTCACTGCGCTGCCTTGGATTAAAATATCTGCCACGTCGCTTTTACAAACGGGTACCTGCTGCTCACTAAGAGAAGCGCAGCGCTGAGAAAACTGCTGCGAGACACCAGACCAGCCAAAATCACTCTGATTCTCATTTACATGAGAAATACCTTTAAGAAATATTTACTGATATGCACATTAATACTTATCATGTTTATTAATATACTACCCGAAACTGCTACTCTTTTGGATGCTGCAAGAAGAGATGGGAAGAGCCCCTGCATTGAACACTCTACGTAAAAACACTTCCTTTTCCTTTGTGAAGAACCCAGCACGGAGACCCTCCCAGAACCCCGAGGGGCTGCCGTGTGTCCCGTCCCGCCCCAGCTCCCCAAGGGCCACCCTGGCACCAACCCCCAGAATCTGCCCCCGGGACCCCCAGACGAGAACCAGAACACACACCCAAGCTCCTGGACAGACATTTCTACCGTACAATGTGATACACACTTCTTACATATGGGTTGCTGCTCAGCTAGGAGTATTTTTATTTGTCATTCTGCGTGTTTTATTTGCAACAAACACTATCTCTCTCACCCACATCTCTTCATTTCCAATGGCCACATTCCAGGAGCAAGAAAATCCCCAGCAATTCTATATTCGAAGTCTAAAGCGTTGCTCTAGCTGCCAGCTGCACGGCCGCTCAGCTTCCCCGCGCGCCTGGCTCCGCCGCTCCAGGCTCCTCCAGCGCGCAGGGAAATTAATGTGTTTCTAATTAAGTAGTTTCATGAACACGACAGCTTCAATCTCAAAAATACAAAGTCTGAACCTCGGCAGGAAGTCTTAAGACTGCAAATGTCGCATCTAGTGGAACCTTGGCTAATGTAATGAAAGGAAGCAGGAAGAGTGCAGTATTCCAGAAAACCCCGTTTATTAACGTGCCCGAAAGGGGAGCCTGTCACCCAGCACAGGAAAACCCGAACCTCTAGAAGTTAATTAACTCTATCATGTCCATCAGTAAAATTTTAAGGAATTACAGGAAAGATATGGTTTAAGATATACGGATCAGCTTTGGATGCAATTAATCATCTTTTCAATTTTCTAGTGAAAGACATTACATTAAAGTCGATACAGCACCTAAAACTGCTCCGGGGCTGCACAAAGGCTGCACCAACCTGACTCTCAGCAGCCTTTAGTTTGCCTGAAAGGTTACAAGAAGAAAAGCAGAGGTGTGATGCATCCATGGAGCACTTGAGCTTGAAAGTACATTTGTGTGACATCTGCTTATTCACAACTGCTTTAAAATAACCATTACGGTTCATCAGCAAAATGTGGACCTCAAAGTGTTTTCTCCATGGATAACAAAAATCAAATTATCTGAATACCTATGCTATCAAAATTGATTTTGTTTTTCAGAACTGACATTATTATTCAATGACACATGAACAGCAAAGCAAAAGCAGAGATACGTTAAGGATAACTGACCAAGAGAGCGCCTTATACTCCTGAAGGTTTAACTAAGCAAACCCCATAAGTAACCTCAATAAAATATAATTCTGGTAAAGAGCACAATTATTTCCAATAAAATCTACAAGAGAAACTACAATCTCCTGTCATCGCTCACCAATCTGACTGAGGAGGAAACACACCTGACAGCAAATGCTGAAGGTTCAGCCTTCATAAATGGTTTTTATCACCGTTTTTCTCCACCATGTATTAACCACATCCCATTACTTAAACAGTCAACTACTGTCCTGCACATGGAACGTTGTGGCTCCTCTTCCCCATTCAGTGCACACGGCTGTTCAGGTCTGGAGATGTGAAATGAATGTTTTACCAGGTTAGATGTGTATTTCCAAGACTTTCGAGTGAACTTCAGTGACCGCACGGCCGGTGTGAACAGGACAAGCGCTCTGCACCACCCCTGGCTCTTCTGGGGCCCCGGCGGCCCAAGGACGGCCCTTGAGCCAGCTCTGCCTGCTGCTGGATGTCATCGGTGTCTCCTCGTTACCTGGGGCTGTCTGACGGCAGCCAATATCCACTGAGTGCAACGGTAAGAAATATCCATTTCTACTGCGCATATTTACGGCTCAAACAAACCGCCTGGCTCAGTCTGCCGAACGACGAGGAGGGTTATTACTGCTCTTGTGCTACGTGGGTTCCCAATGCAATCAGCGTTATTTATAATCAAATGAGTTATATAGGTAAATATCAAATCATTAAAGTAGCAATGCATAAGCATGAATATGGATATTGTGGACTTAATGGCTATGTATTGCCCATTTATTACCGTTGCATTTTTACAGTTTCTTTAATTCGTTTCCTTAGGCTAACTAGAGACCTGTTAATTATGCTCCCAAGAGGTGGGCAGCTACTAATTGGAAGAGAAGCAGGTGAAATAGAGGGACATTTCCTCTTAAGTGAAAAAACCCCACGCTTAAAAAATACTGCAATTCTCCAGAAAAAGTAACGTAAAGCCCAAGGACCTCAAAAATGTTCATAGTTTACAGCTACACAGGGATTTGTACCATTTTGTTTCATTGTTCCAGGAAAATTGATTAGATCACGTTTACTAAGTTCATGTCTTGACACACAGATATTGACTCAACGTGTCGCTGCTTCGCCCCACCGTGCTGCGCCAGGGCAGGTCACTCACCGCAATGCAACGGAACTCAATCCAAAATTCATTGGGTAATTGATGCAAATTAGAAACTCAACTGCAGAAACTCTCCCGCTCACACAAAGGTTGTTTCAATCACCCTGGAAAACACACTGTTGCTTCTGGGAAAAGCCGCAGCCTCACCGAGTGACAATGCCCCAGGACTCAGAACACGCTAAGCTGTGTTCCCAGCTCAGAAAGGACAGGCTTGTCTTAGGGCTGAACTTTAAACACAGCCACCCAGAGCAAGGAGGGAGGAAACAGACACAGTGGGAGGGTTTTTATGCCACATGAAAAACAAACTGGAACAAGTAGTGAGGAAAATTAATAGACTGCTTCTTTCACATCCAGAAATGCTCAAATTGCCAACAACAAAATAGATGGACAAGATCTGGCCAAATTTAAGTAGTTGTATGTGCTTGGCTGCTGGTGCTTGGTGGCGGTGTCTCATTAACCAGGACTTTTGGCACCTGCTGGCATGCACTTTTTATTTATTTATTTTTTAAAAACCACAGCAGTGCTTCGTATGTTCCCTCTATTGTTCTGTATTCAAAGGAACAAGCAATTGTGCATTAAGGTGTGAAACCTTATGATAGGATTCCCACCAATTTCTAGTCCCCTCCACCCAAATCTTTTTCTGGGCTGAAAAATATATCAAAGAATGGTTCCTAATTAAAAAATAAAAATAAAAGATAGCACTCTTCCCCCTTGCTTCCCCGTCCTGCCCCCAATTAATCCAAATGATAGGGAGCAGATGACTGAAGTCATTCCAGACCCATGTACATGGTACCACACCACTATTACTGGCTCAGCATCCCTGCTGCAAAGAGGAAGCGCGGCGTGGACAAGCACTTTGAAGATAAAGGCTTTTGACATTTTCAATTCTGTGGTTCAGCTCATGAATGAGGAATGCAGGTGAACATAAATATTAAGTTTAAAAAAAAATCCTTTCAATGTAATCAGTGGTTCTATTTGTAAACATGCAATTACAATCTGCCTAATAGCTATACGATTTTCAGCCATACTTTTCACGCACTAGCAGGCTCATTTGTTATATGGACAGGGTGCTAAGCCATGAAAGAGTTCATTCAGCAGAGCTCGGTGACTCGTGTCTTTATTTCCTTGGGTACGCTGCCCAAGTGTTTGCGTTGCGCACTCTCCTGCTCCCGCCGCCGGACCTGGACTCAGCCCCTTCAACGTGTCTTTGTCAGAAAGTCGATGAACACCCAACCTTCAAACCCGGCGTAAAAGCCCCTTGTGGGCCGCACGCTGTCCTGAAAACCGCGAGCAGCATGTACCTGCAGAAAGAGCTGGCGGCAGCAGCCCTCAAGTGTTAATTACAGACGCGAAGCCCATTATGCAGAGAAAGGGACCCGCTGGCACTGCAAATGACTCGAGCCTGCCCTTCCTGCGCAGGGAGTAAATTGAAGGTTCATTTCTACAGGAGATAATAGTTTTTAGATTCCGTTCCGTGTACCCTCGACATAGGCAGGTACTTAACATTTAAATCATCTGCAGAGGAACAAGCTTCCTTTAGATCTACATGTTTCAGTTCCTAGCACTTCACTTAAGAATGCTAGTTATCCCGGCTGGGGCCTCGCTCCTGCTTAAAGCAGAGAAAATGTCACATAGAACACTGTCACTCTTAAAAAACAACAAAACAGCCAACCGCCACACTGAGCCACGCTTAAACATGGCATCCTATGGCAGTCCGATAAAGTTTGGGTTTTTTCTGAGGACTTTTTAAAATGCTAGGGGGCAAAAGGAGCTGTTTGTGTGTTGTCAAATAATTCCCAGAAGTGCATTAAGCTCCACGCTCCCACAACCGTTTCAGCCAGGCAGGGACGCAGCGAGAGCCGCTGCCAGCGCAGACCCCGCACCGAGCCCGCCGCCCCCCGCGCCCGCAGCGCTCGCTGCCCGACCACGCAGCAGCAGCTGCACCTTCTCCCTGCGCCTTCCTTGCTGTTCCCAGCCTGGAGCAGCCTCTTCTCGCCACAGCCCCAGCCAAGCTTTGGCCTCACTAACTGCAGCCCCTCGTGCCACAGTTGCGCTCCCTCTCCAGCGCGGCGGGGGAGTTTCCCTTCTCCGGCAGCGAAGGTAAGGCCGCAACTCCGGGCCAACTTCACCTCCCCGCTGCGTGCACAGGGGCAAGGAGAATAAAGGGACAGTCACACAAAGCAGCAACTAACAGCTGAACAACGACAAGCAGCAGCACCTTAACCTTCCTCTTCGTTAGCTAAGTTGCAGCATCCCATAGTAACCACTCCGAGTACCACAGCTCACCGACAGACAACTATATCTTGCCATGAAAATATTGATTTTACTTAGTAGTTTGGTTGCTTCCTTAATATGACCATATAGAGTAGCAGTTGCATCATAAGATGACTTAAGATTTACTATACAGAATGTGAAAACTGTTGTGAATCTAAGTGACATATACACATATCTATAATATATATACACACACATATATACAGCCTTACCAACAGTAGTCCAAGAGATGTGGGGGCAGAACGGGAATGTAAACATGCTGCCAGAACATCGGGTAGAGCATTGCTGCCGACCCATGGACGCAGGCAGTTAACTGGAAAACAGCATTAAAACAGCATCGTGAGTAAGACAAAAAACAACTCTAAAAGGCAAGGTTAGAAGAAAAAACGTAAAGAATCAATTCTGCTTTCATATCAACATGCTTTATTAGAAAATATACAGTACTCTCGTTAAAAAAAGGGTATTGGTAGGTGAAGCGTGACTGGTTTATGGTGGTTGTCATTCAACTGACTTTGTAAACAGCTGAGAACATGATTCATTCAACAAACCAACCTTGAAAAGAACACCCAGTGTTCTACAAAACAACAGAAACATGGAAATGGAAACACAAAGGGAACTAAAAAAGAGTAAAGGCAAATCCCCCAAGTCCTGGTAATTACCACCCATTAAATATCATAAAACTGCATTGAAATTATAACAGAAACTGAAAAAAACATTTGAGTGGCGTAGGTTTCTTAAGACTATACCATTCTAAACCCAGTGATTACATATTTATTCTTTAAAAGAGACTTTTATCTACTTGCCCTTCACCAAACTGTTTGATCCATTGAATTTTTCAGTTATATTTATAAAACCTCTCTCAGAGCAGTTTTGATGTTGGCAGGTACCGAGTGAAAAAGATCACAAATAACAACTACAAGTGACGGTCCAGCCGTGGGGAGAACCCTCGCAGAGCTCTGGAGGAAACGATGTCTCTCAATCCTATTTCAAATGATAATTAATAACTTGGAAAAGGAAGATAAGCAGGATATTTATCACATTCACTAAGGGTATCAAGAGAGAAGATGATAATCCTCAACAAGTACATCTCAGCAAAAGCTACAGTAAAATACCATAAAAAGACACATGAAGACACACACACTTGGGAAAGCAAAATAAATGACTAAATAACTGGGAACACTCATACAAACAGACACCTAGAAGGAAAAGACCAAGAGGTGACAGGTAACACACCCACCCTGCCGGCGGTTTTTGGTTTAGAGCATCTTTGAATGTCACTCGATCCCCAGTGGAAGTTCTACAACGTCTTTCACTTGCGAGACACATTTGGACACAATAACCCAGAAAAGCCTCCCAGCTGCGGGAGGTGCGATGAGCTCCAGCATGTAACACCTGCTGGACAGAGCGGGGAGAACAACGCTCTTACCAACACCTAAAAGGCAAATTCTAAAGGACTGAGGTCCTTGGGGTGGCCTGAAGTTGAGTGAGATGAAACTACGCAAGGACAACCATTACATCAATCCTAACTCAGTTAGATGTGGTGTAACCTTCAAAGAAAAGCAGATGACCCTCATTATTATTAATTTCCATTAAGAGAGACTACTGAATGAAATACTACCTCATAGGGAGCCCCTGACAGGTAAAGAAAATGGTCTGGACGAGCTAACACAGTCTCTTAGGGCTCCGTGTCAGGGAAAATGAGCTACGGCTCTGGATGTGGTTTGGTTTATGTTCAGTGCCAAAGCCTACAGGACTCTAACGAGAAACATTTCAGACATAAAACCCTCGAGTTGAAAACTCTCTCAAGACATACTGACAACACTGGGAGACGTGGTCCTGTCTGACGCTCTCTGCCCGTCCCCCGACCTCCATTCCGGTCGCCCCTCAGCTCCGCGCTGCCCGAGAGGGTCCACGGAGCTCCAACCACCTCAGTGCTGGACACGTGTGTGTGCAAGAGAATATGCAGGAATTTCAACTACATTTGAACCACTGTCATAAGGAAATAGCAGACAGCCATTTCTGAACAAGCACCTGTTCAGGCTTTCTCAGTAAGAAAGCTCTTTATTAGCAGGTAAACATTATCTTACGGTCCATATAGGATGGAAATATTAGTATGTTATGACACTAATTAAAGCAAAATTTGGAAGCTACAAAGTCTTGAATTACTCTATAATTATGACTCACAAAACACTAAGATTTACACCTACCCCATTATATTTTGACTTATCTTTATTCCTACTGGAGAAGATGCTCCTGTCTCACAGATTAGAGGAAAGGAACAGCCTGATTCCAAACCACGCGGCAGAGAGGAGGGCGTGCTTTCCCAAGGTAGCTTTTCCTGTATATTCCTAAATCCTTTATGCTTTCTGTTTCTGTTCTCCAAATCAAAAAGATGTCTGGAAAAAATACTGTTTAAAAATTTAATTCTTACTTAAAAATGGCCTCTATGAGGACCAAATGGATTATCTCCCAGCATTATCATATGACATGGGTGCTGCTATAGAGGAGCGTACTCAGTAATCCAAGGAGGCCCCATCCGAGTCCCCTTCCCATTGGCTTTAAAACTCAGCAAGAAAAGATTAAACAGCCATAATGCTCAACACTGCAGACATCTGAGCAGAAGCTGTCACTTAGTTTTGAGATGTACTCCCACCTTGCTATCTGGCAGGAATTCAAATCACAGCCGAGCATGGGCAGGCACCAGCACTGTCCTTCAACTCTGCCAAGACAGGGGCTCATAAAAAAGAAATAGCATATTTGCTGGAGACCTCACCTGATTAGTGATTGCCACACAGAAAACAAGCACTTAATAATAAGGCAGCCTGAGAAATGCCCAACTGTCAAAACTCTAGGAATCCAGCATTTTGCAATAAGATTAGTTCCAGTACCGCAGCTCCCTGCAGCTGCTGCTGGAGTGTAAAGGGACAGCTGGGCAGGGCGGCTCTGCCTCACCGAGCCACTGCTCGCAGCTTCCCACTCAATGCTCTAAGAGCCTTACTTGAGCAAATTAAATCAATGGGATTTTGTCATACATATAAACGCTATAAACTGACGTTGAATTACAATAGGCCGTTTTCAAAATTTGAATCTGATATGATGCAATATATTAACAGCACAGAATTTATTGCATCAGAAAAGACTTTGCACCCAGAACTGTTTCATTTTCTCTCTCTTACCTGATATTAAACCTCAAGTATGAAATGTGCCATGTCTCTCAAAGTTAAAAAAAAATTAAGTGCCAATAGGTCCCTTCCTCGTGTTTGTTAAAAAACTAAAAAACAAAACCAAAGAGACCAACCCCCCCCACCAGCACCCTCACTTCACTTTGCGAATCGCAGTTTGGTGCGTTTCCAGTTACAAGGTCTGGGCTTCTGCTGAGCACAGTTTGAGCTAAAATAATGCAGCCTGCAGTGCTGCCGGGGCCCTGGCGGCCGCCCAGCCCAACCCGCACCCGCAGCCCAACCCGCACCTGCAGCCCAACCCGCACCCGCAGCCCAACCCGCACCCGCAGCCCAACCCGCACCCGCAGCCCAACCCGCACCCGCAGCCCAACCCGCACCCGCAGCCCAACCCGCACCCACAGCCCAACCCGCACCCGCAGCCCAACCCGCACCCGCAGCCCCTGCGGAGCCGGGACCGAGAACACGCGGTGCCAACAGCCCTCCCTGCCAGGGACCAAACAGCCCTCCCCGCCAGGGACCGCGGCGGCTCCGCTCGGACAGACGCACGAGCAGCAGAAACCGTAGAAAGGCAGGAGAGGAAACACAACCCGAGTGCAGAAACAGCTCGTTAAGGAGGCCAAGTGACAGGTAAGTGATTCTTCCCAGGCTCTGGCACAAAGGAGACATTAAACCAACCCGCCACCCACATTTTGAGATGCTTAGGAGAGCGTCCTCTTCTTTCCTCTCTGAGAGTTCACGGTTCTTTTCCTTCTGTAGGTCTCTGAAACAAACACCTCTCTTTTCCATTTTAGCCAATTACCAGGCCCAGATGTATTTTTCCTTTTTTTAGAAGGGAGGACGTAGAACATGCGACAGATACAAAAATCAAGATTTTACAAATTTTCTATGATATTAAAATTTACTTAAAATTCTTTCAGTTAAATGTGGGATTGATTGTAAACACCAAGTCATTATTAATAGGTCCCAGAGATTATTCTAATATCCCTAGTTTCACTTACCTTTCAAAATTATATTGTGATAGTTATTTGGAGATTATGAAGTCTTACACTCTTTCCCTTTTCCGCCCTGTATCGACAGACCCTTCCTATGCACATTATTCCAGCCTTCCATAGTATTTACAACTCCATGAAGCAGTTTTAATCTCAGACACAAAGTAGGTCATGGTCATACCATAAAAGACTAGTTAATACCACACAAAATGGGAATAGAAGCTTGTATTTTAGAGAGGACTGCTCAAGTACTCAGCCCATAGCACTAGAAAGCAAAATTAGTTAAAGCATCTTATGCTCGTCATTCATAAAGGAAAGCAATCGATACCCATTTACAGAGCAAACAGAATGAAAAGTTAACATTTTCTTTTATAAAGAAAATCACAATCTTATTGACTGATGAACATCGAGATGCACGACACACAACTGAGCTAAATGAAGCCGTGTGCGGGTTTGATGTCCAGCCGTTTGCAGCACAGAGTGCTCTAGAGCAGCCCCAGCTTTCATCTCTCCGGCCCTTGATGGAGCTGAAGTAGCGTTAAGTCTCCACCTTATCAAACGAAACTGCAAAAATGTGATTGACAAGGCACTGTAGCCCAGTCCCTCCAGAGCAGGCCACTGCAACATCCATTTTCAAGTATCATTTATCTATCTTTTTTTTTCCATCAAGTAAATGATAAAAAAAAAGACTTCAGTACAGCATCAATGTTTGTACATTTATGTACTAAACAACCCCATGAACTCCTGTATCCAAAAAAGACTTTTTTATTTGAACATTAGAGGCCAACAGAAGTAAAATCATCCCATGGAACCACAGGATTGAGTCGAGGTTGCAGAGCTGAGGCAGGAAGGGAGACCCAGAGATCATCAGATCATGGCCTATATATGACCGACATTTGTTTTAAAGTACTGTGAATAGAAGAAATTCTCATGTATTTTACTTACAGTGCTCAGCTTACTACAACAGATGAGGATGCGGCGCTCGTACAGCATACTGGCGTAGAGGTGCAGCATGTTGTTGACGTCAACTGCTACAAAATACTCTGTCAGATTTCTCTGGGAAGAGAGAGATCATTTTTGATTAATGATATGACAAAAACAAGTGTCCTTAACAAAAAACAACAACCAAAATAAGGCAGATTTCATCCTCCCATTGCGCTACCTCCAGTACGTGACTTCAAGCAAGCGAGTGGTGATCTGATGTCAGAGCACTTTTAGCTGTGAGTGCCTTCCCCAGCTGCTGAGGAGCCAGGTGCTGGAGCAACAAACCAGAGCATGTTTCACATAGAGCTTCCTGAATGCAAGATACTTCTCTGAGAAAACACATGTTCTGTCAGTCCTGGTGCGTGCGCTCGGACACACATCTCCCCTTGGGGAGACACACAGCGCTTCCCTGGGGCTGGGGAAACTGAGGCAGGAGGCAGAGAAGTCTCTCAGAATATTTCAATGGATGTCCATCGCGGATGAAGAGGTGGGGTTCAAACTTCCAGTTTGACCTCAGTGATCAGTATGTTCATACAGTATCAAAAAACTAATTGCAGTAGAATATTGTAAGCAAAACACATTTGTAATTTGCCTCTAAAGTGCAGATAAAAAGGCCAACACACAAGCAGGTAACACTGCCAAAACTACATACGCACTGCCTGGGCAACACAAGTTTCTTCCTTGCTTTTGCTGCTCAGAATAGTAAAAAGTACCTATGTAAAATATTAATATTTAAAAGTACCTATGTAAAATATCAATATTTAAAAGTACCTATGTAACTGAACTTAACAAAAGGAAACCCAGCGCAAGGTGCACAAGGGACCGTGGCCAGTTCATCGCCAGCTCAGCCCATCGGCCCCAGCACCCTCCGCCCGCACCCGCCGCAGTGCCCACGGCTCCTGCCGCGCCTGGGAGAGCATCAGCGTCCTCTAACAAACAGCAAACGTGTTCCAAGACCTTCACTATCGGAACCAGGCAGCCACCGTGGGGGTTACTCCAACATGTATTATGTGCTACCCTGTGGGTTACTCCAACATGTATTATGTGCTCCCAGAATGAGGGGCTTTACCACGCAAGGCAAACAGAAAAGGATTGCTGTTGGTAGAGGATATTTTCACTTCTCAAAACACAGAAATTAAAATAAAAGGCGGGGGGAGTGTCTGGTAGAAGAAAAGGTAATGTACCCAAGAGTGCTGAATTGGGGAATTTGTCTCCAAATAGCTTCTTACGGGTATGAAAGGGTTGCTATATGAGAAAGACAGCCTCACACAAAAAGCACATGTGAGAGCAAAATTAGATTAGTCATGAATTCAAGTGCAATCTTAATCATCATTAAATAAAAAAGTGCAGAAAAGCAAAAAGCGAATATGATTTAGAAACTTAAAGAAGCTCAACAAAGCCTATTAGCACTTTTGACAGATCCAAAGATAACTCTAAAACCACCAATGCTTGGCCTGAGAAGTCTGCCAAGATGCTTCATACTGTGCAAAAATATGTTCCACAGCTTGCCATCCAAACACAAAGAACTGAAGAGAAATTAAGCATTGTACATGGAAGAGTTTTGTACCGGTATCTAGACAGAAGAAAAACCTAAGCTCATTACGGGTAGCTTCAAACATGTTAATATAAAACAATCCTTCAGGTCTTTGTTACAGCAAAGCTTTGGTAGCAGACAGGTATATTCGAAAAGGGAAAATGGAAAAAAAAAAAGCCAACACATTTTGCCAAAAACCTATTAAACTATCATGTACTTTTTCTGTATTTCTCATCCCATCTGTGCTGATTAGCATGATATTTTTGTCTAAACATAAGCTGTCTTCTCTAGGGCTCTTCTTCCCCCTCTCACCCACCCTTCCACGACGCCAAAACAGTGCGTGATGACACAACCGCCACCAATAGGGGCAATCGGAACTGCTGGGTGGCCCTGAACTCCCTCCGATGCCACCCGGACGAGGGGTGTGCAACGGGAGCATCCCCGCTCTGCCCGCCCTGCCGCGCGGGAACGGGAACGGGGTGCAGGGGACGGGGTGCAGGGATTGGGGACGGGGTGCAGGGGACGGGGTCGGGGTGCAGGGGACGGGGACGGGGTGCAGGGGACGGGGACGGGGTGCAGGGGACGGGGACGGGGTGCAGGGATCGGGGACGGCTGAGGTGGCACCAGCAGCTGCTACAGAGGGGAAACCAGACCCGGGGACCTGACTTGCAATTATTCTTGCAGCTTCACCGTAGCTCAGTTCTGGCTTTGACACACAAATGTGCTCTCAGACGGAAAGATTGATAAGACTTCAGTCTTCTCCGCTCTCAGAAATTTGCCAGTGACACCTGGGAAGCATGTGGGCTGTATGGTAATGTATTGATACTAAGGAAATTCACGTGTGAGCTCTAAGTTTTATTTATAAGAAAGCTGTCATCTTTGAAGATTAAATTGGGACTTACACATGTATTTTGAAAGACATGTCTCGTAAGTGACAAAACCATGAATGAGTTAAATAAATACAAGTGAAAGCGTTCCAATTTGCGGTTTAATTGTTGTGTATTTTGTTTCCTAGGATTTAAACCTTTCTTGGGAGAGAAAAAAAGTGGGATTTTCAAAATAAAATATGGGAGCAGGTATCCCCGCTCGTCTCAAAACTCACTAAGAGTGCTACAAAATTCCCTTACGCTCCTCTGAAAGTTCATGGAGATCAATGACCCATTTGATCATTTGCTATTTCAGTAAATGCACATGCACATTGACTTAAACAAATTAAAACAAATATTTTAAAAGCCATTCATGTACTTCTCGTCCCTGTCACCTAATGAAGAACTTGTGACTGAAGGAACAAAGCAAGGAGCAATCTCCTCTGCAGAGAGTGACGCTTGAGCACAGTGACACGGGTTACAGCTCCCTCATTTCAGCCTCGCCATCACCAGCTCTTTTCTCTCTGCCCTCCGATTCACCAGCCTCTAAAAGGACATCAACTTCCTTCCTTGCTCTCCAGGTCATTTGAGGCTTATCAAACAAAAATGATTAGCATAAAGAAGATTAATATAAATATAACCCCTGTAAAGAAGTAACTTCACGTCTGGATTAGGCCAGGATTCGATAGCTGGTTTAGCCTGCGGAACTGACTCTTGAATCAGGTCTAAGGCATCCTATTGCTACACAATACAGACGTGGACTTTGCATTTCCTTCCTTACTAGAACCAAGAAATCATGAAATGTGAACAGTAAGTAATAAGGGAGTGGTGATAATAATAAAAGCTTTATATTTTTTAAGTCAATATCTTGACTTACAGCTGTCAATTTCCTGTTCGTTTGGTATCTTAATTAAAATGGCAAACATTAAACTCTACTGTTACGTTGTACTTCAAAAGGCCCGTTATTCATGTACTTCTGCAGTTAGCAACATGATGTTTTCCACCCGATCATTATTATAAATTAACCACCTGAAGTTTCCTTCAACATCTAGCAATACATAGAATATCATCCATTACTAGGCCAAACAGAGGGAACAGTTACTATCTGTTTTGCTGCTGACATTAAACAGAAATGAGAAAGAGCACAGTCCTCTACTCACATTTTCAGGTATACTAGGAAGCTCTCTGATGTCAGGCACAGTAAAGTAAGAGTGCTGAAACAAAGAGCAAATATTGGTCATTGCAATATTGTCAAAAGCAATACAAATTTACTGCTTGGTGTTAGAAACGGCAATAATAGCAGTTGCTCAGCTAAGTAAAAATGAGCTCCAGCGCGGCCCGCGGGTCCCGGGCTCACCCGCCGCACCGGCATGAACGGACGCAGAAATCCTTGCTAAAGATTTACACCTACTTACCTCAAAAATATTACTAAAGTTCTAGGTCACTTTTATACACCTTAAAAAATACACTTTGAAACACCGTGTTGGTCTTGCCATTTCATAATCCATTACATTGTCACATTGTTTAACAGTGTGCACTCCAAGAGACCAGGTTCACTCTAGTTCCCAATCCGACCACACGTGACTCGCGTGATTCTCCGTTAGTGCTTTGGGAAAGGAAAGTGACTGAACTGCTTTCGGAAATTGATGTTGTATACAGATTATATTATTTTTAAGATTTTCACAATTTATCTTAGGGCTACTTAATAATTACTTGCTGAAAATTTAAAGGCTGTTATATTCTTGGCATAATTCCACAGTTGGCACAATTTTCTCGTATATATATCTCAGGCATTTCAGTGCTTCATGAACAGTCTATAACCCGAAATAGCAAGAGGGTTTAACAGCTACACTGAATATAGGCACTAAATGTATAACCACCATTTTTTGCTTTTTGAGAAATCACTGGCTTAGTTTGGTTCAAAAGATGCAATGCGAAGATACAGGAATAGTAATCGCAACTATATCACACAGAGGAACCTCACCCCAGCCCCAATATAGGCTTGTGAACAGCCAAAATAAAATGTGTAAAGACACCAGAGCTGACAGTCCCTTGGCTGCTCTTCGAGATCCTTTCTTGCTTCATCGCCCATGAAATGGCTGAGACAAGGGGAGCCCGGCAGCATTCCCTGAAACCACTGGTATGAAAACACTGAAATATCTGCCTTTCCAGCCAGCTCGGCCCTGGAACAGAACCGCTGCTCACAGCAGCGCCGGCTCGCGGGGACGGGGACGTTCCCACCGCCAGCCGGTGACCCAGCGAGGCCAAACAACTGCCACCTGTCGAGTGGCATCGCAGGGCAGGGGCGGCCGGAGCTGCTGGCGCCAGCGAGGACTTTAGGAGGAGAGGAAATGAGGGAGACGCGTGGCTGCGCACAGCACTGCTGCGCATGCAGATGCGACGTGCATCTTCAACACTTTTGCACTACAGTCTGGAACACAGGCTGTTCTGCAAAAAACCCCAAATACCGTCCCATCAATAAAATCTCACATCTATTCTCTGTGTTCTTCAGTTAATTTTCTCACAAGACATAAAAATGAAATACGTTTTGTTTGTCTGAGTCTTTTTCTTGAGGGGAGGAGAGGAAAAGCCGTCAGAAAAGCTGACAAACAGTTACTAGTCCAATCGCTGCTAGGGCAGGTACACCACTGCTTGCTCTCCAGTCTTGTGCCCTTTGCATACTTGCGAGATCTCAGAGTTCTGCAGAAGTGTGGACAGTAAATGTCATGTTGCTGCTCTGTGACCTCTCACAGGTCACAGGTGACGCGGTGAGACATTTCCATGAGGAACACCCGATCTTCCTCCCATCAAAGAGCAGCATCTCAGAGCCATTCAGGGTTAAGGAAAGGGAAACAGGGCCCCAAACATGAAAAGGGGAATTTCAGAGCTCTGTGTCCTCACAGGAAAACAACATCCGAAGTTCCAAATAGGAGAATTGCTTTTGACATCCCTCCATTATGATATGGAATGCAAACGAAAGGCCTCAGTTTACATCTCTGCCACTTACCACTCCCAGGTGAACAGAGGTTCCTGGCTCAGGGATGGCGAGTTTGTGAAATGTTTCTAGGAGCTCACTCCTCTGACTATCCTAGAATAAGGAGAAGAAAATAAAATGAATACTACGTAGGCATCGCTATAACAAACTAAACTCAAAGACAGAAGGGCAATGTTCATCAAACCGGGCGTTTAGAGTGTAAAGCAAAAAGTGAAAATAGATTTATACATTAGACTACGAACAGAAATGAACGTGGTTCCTCTGACAGGTGGGTTTTATAACACGATTTTTTTAGAATACATTTTTTCCATATGTATTTCTATATATTTCTGCAACCTACTTAGTCACCAACCTATGCACTACACAGTTACTCAGCACAGCCCACGCCAGCTTGCACTGCAAGCTGACTGCAGGGAACCAGTCACTCCTGTTGCATCCACAGCCACATTCTGGGACTTTACCTTTACCCAAAAATAATTCTAAAGCATATTTATTTTTCAAAGGCACTTGCCAAGCTTTCAGCTTGGCTGAATATGATCTTCTATATTGCTGCATCATACAGATTAATAACTCACATGGTCATCTCTGAGACAAGCACTTCTTAAACCAGCTTGTTTTCATCCTCTCTCCCTCACTGGACATTGGGGCAGGGAAAAGTAGGGTTAGTACTTTAGAATAATACCTGTCCTTTTGCTGAATAATCTGCCAAGACGTTGAGCAGCTTATAAAAGACTTCAAACCATGGGAGGTAACTAGAAAACAAAAAGAAAGAAAAAGCATCAATGTAACTTGCTAAATCTCGGTTAATAAATCCACGCTTGTTGGCCTGTATGTGTCTATAGGTGAAGCTACCAACAGCCTCTGCCGGTGTGACGCCGCAAATGTCCCAGGGAGGGCCCTGAGCTCCGGCCTCGGCCATCCCCAGCCCTGCAGCAACGCTGGGGCTGTGCCAGCTGTGCCCAGCTGTGCCCAGCTGCTCCGCACCCCGCACAGAACACAACCCCAGGGCAGCTTCTAACCTGGCAAATAAAGGTACATGCGTGTATCTATGTTGATGTATAGGGGAACATTTCTAACAGTAATTATTTCCCAAAGTAAATGTTGAACTAGTCCTCCGTAGAGCTGCCGAGGGTGCAGGAAACTGCAGGCAGACAGTTGTTTTGGTTTGGAATCCCCGTACAACTGGATTTTTTAAATGGCACAAGAAATATCTCAGTTTTTAACTTGTCAAATCTGATTCCACATCCCGTATCGTGGCATTCGGCCAGTCCTTAGTGAGCTCAAATAGAAACTTCACCTTGAGTATATTTGCTCTCAACTTACAAAAGTAATAAAGAAACAAAATTAGAAGACAAACATGCAGAAAGATAACATCTTTTTTCATTTACATTACATTTCTATTCCATAAAAGAAACGGCTAAGATGTGACTTCACACTACGCTATGCTCTGGCGTGATTTCGTACCCTATTTTCCTGGCACGGTTCTTTATTTCAGCTCCTTTTAAACAGCTCCCAGGCGCTACTCCGGGGCCGCAGCGAGCGGCAGGGCAAGAATGCACAGCCCAAGCGGCAGAGCGAGGCTGCACAGCCCGAGCGGCAGAGCAAGAATGCACAGCCCGAGCGGCAGGGCAAGAATGCACAGCCCGAGTGGCAGAGCAAGAATGCACAGCCCAAGCGGCAGGGCAAGAATGCACAGCCCGAGTCTTCTCTCAATCACAGATGCTTTTCGAAGCAAATGGATTCTGGTTTGGTGTCGTTAGACAGGATTTAAAGTTTTTATAAAACATGACTACATCCCGACAGCTCTAAAGAATGGAGTGCCCCGTGGTTCCCGACTGTACAGCTTCGGTAATAAATGAAGTGAGAAGCTATATATGAGACAGATAAAGGGAATGGCACTCCATCATTAACGTTTGTTTGAAGCCTGCAAATGCTACTGTAAAATGTAAGTAGCTTATCAAAATATACTGATAAGCAACTTAACTTTTCATGTTATATGACAGTATTATCATTTAAATTAATATGCTCTAAGCATCTTTACAAACGATGTATTAGAATAGAGGAGAAAGACAGACAATTACCACTTTAAACAGCATTTAAGTTTGGCATTCTATTGTAAACAATCAAGAAGGATTAGTTAGAAGATAAGTCTCTTTCTTTCTGTTTAGTTAAACAAACCTCAGCAGAGTTAAAAGCCATTACAAGAGTACCAAGAAATCCTCTCCAAACCTATCTGCTAAGTAGAGATTAAGAACCTGGTAAACAAATCCCGCAAGGCATCTATCAAAAGAGTTGGAAAAGACAGAAACCCAAGGAGGCAGAAGCTCCCAACAGCACAACCCCAAAACTTACTTCAGGAAAGCACATTTAAAGTTCTATTTAATTGCTCTGGGACCTTGCTGGAAAACTATATTCACAGTTTTAAAATGAGGATATTTTCAAATGTTATTGTGCTTTAACTCTTTTGCTCAGCACCTGGAGAACAGCTTCTGGGATTCCAGCAAAACAGCCCAGATGAAGTCTCTCACAATGTCAGAACACGGGCAAACCCCCCACCCAGAGAAGGGACGCTGGAGCCCTATTGCTGGTGCATCTGCTCACTCCTTGCTGGCTCTTCACTAGCACAATGAACTTCGTTACCGTTCTTTGTTTGACACTAACTCTTCCTTATTGTAACCCACGCTTTCCAAATTACGGTTTAGCACCTCAGCATAACTGCTGCTTTTTCTTATTTTAGCAATAACGTTCTGAGGAGAGCAGCTCCGCAGTTCGGAAGGCGAGGAGCGGACAGCGCCTGGCGCAGCTCCCGGCGCAGCACAGCGGGACCCGCGGCTCCTGCTCACAGCTGCACAACACAAAGCAAACCCGTCACCTAACGGCGTAAATTACATGGACAATCTCACTTCAGCCCTCACCTCCCTGCTCTGTCCCTGCTGAATTCAGGATCCCTCTCATCCTGAAAGCTCTGGATACCTTAGAAAACTAATTCATCCTGCCATCTTCAATACTTTTATTTCATCGCTTATTCTGTGTGTTGACTACTCAAGAATGAAACTGTTCTGCTTTTATTAGACCAAATTGTGACCAGCTAAAGTTGGGGAAAAAAGTCAAGAAATATAGTTGTCTGAATTTGTTTCTCGACCTCTGCCAAAAGATGTGGATTTTCTCTCGGAGGCAGCTTTTAACCAGCCCTTCAGAGACGGACCTTGAACTGATAACCAAAACCCTTCTGTGCCACATGCAACCGAAGGAGCACAACTGGTAGCACTACTGAAGATTTATGGTTTATGACTCGCTCATATTTAATTTGTAACCAAACACTTCCCCTTCCTCTTAGCTACCTTAGAACTTTTGATTAACTCTTGTTTTCACAGGTCAGAGGTTAAACAAAGGAAGGGAAGCGCTCGGGATTGAAATTGCCCAGAGCCCCGTCGCATGGGAGCACCCGCGCACCCCCTTCCAACGGCAAACACCGACAGACCAGAGATTCTTCAGGGGAGTTGAAGTTCAAAGACTCCAACGAGCATAAATCAGATTGTGCTTGAGGAGTAAACAAAAATAAAAGGGCAACCTGAAATTTTGATTTCTTTTTTCCAATGTTACACCCATTTTGAGTTTCCTCACACATACATGTACACACATTAACGACACATTTGCCACCAGTGATGAGAATCAAATCGAAGCCAGGCTTCTCCAGGCCGGGCTGGCGGCTCCGCTGTGCCGTCCCTGGAGCCCGGCGCCGCAGCCGGGCCGCGCCGGCGGGAGGCGAACCCGGCACAGGAAAACGGGCCATTGTGCTCCACGCGGTCTGCACAAACTCCGCTGCGCGAGCTGCACAGAACCTTATTCACTAGCTCGTATGTCATCACCTTTTTAGTGCGCTCCTTGAAAGTACAAAACGTTGTTAGTTACATGTGTCACAGCAATTAGGGTCAGTCCAAGCGTCACTACAACAGCGCTGCATTGCAGCTTGTAAATAGAAGTTTCCAAAATGTGGTGTTTAAAGGACAGTGGTGCAAAAACAACTGCCGAGGCGGGCGGAGACAACAGGAAAGACAACAAAGGAGCAAATTAGCATGTTAACGAAGCCCAGCAATCCCTGTGGGTCAGGGGTTTGCCGTGGTGAAGAGCTTCAGTAGACCTGCAACAAGAAGTAAAGCCTTTGTACCCTGAGTCGGCATGTGGGGATGGGGAAGGCAGGAGGATGGGGATGGGGAAGGCAGGACAGGAAAGGCAGGAGGATGGGGAGGGGGGAGGCAGGAGGATGGGGAAGGCAGGAGGATGGGGAGAGGGGAGGCAGGAGGATGGGCAGGGGGGAGGCAGGAGGATGGGGAGGGGGGAGGCAGGAGGATGGGGAAGGCAGGAGGATGGGGAGGGGGGAGGCAGGAGGATGGGCAGGGGGAGGCAGGAGGATGGGGAGGGGGGAGGCAGGAGGATGAGGGCAGGAGGACGTGATGGCCGCTGCCCCCACAACTGCAAACGGTGCTGCTCGCAGGAGTTCAATCTGTGCTTCAAAAGTTACACTGAACAGAAAATGTCATCACCCAACAGTAGCTGCTACACAGATGAAAATGCTGTAGTGCCATCAAGTTAGCTTTGAATTTTTCAACATATTAATCCTTCTGTGTGGTTTAACATATGAAGGAAAAGCCTCGCGTACCCCAGCAGCACACGAGGTCGTGTTTTCTGACGGCTGCAGCCCCAGCTGGACGACATGCAGCTGGCCCTTTGGAGATGAAGCAACTGCACCCACATGCACATACCCACACACACCCCAAGCCGGGCGTGTACGCACACACACGTGTGCACATCGTCATCCACAGGACGACGGACGCAGCAAGGGGTGACCCAACAGAACTTCCTTCAGTCATATTAAGTTGTCAACAGCAATGAAATTAGGCAGAAAAGTGGATTTCCAGGATCCTCCTATGCTCATTAAACACTTAATGCAAAAGCTTTTAAAACCAAAACAATTGTAAGTGTTATTTACAATCATTCTTTTGTTTGTTTTTTAATAGTTAAAAAGAAATCCCGCTCCAGCTGACTCACACTGAGGAACATCAACTGAAACCAACACTTTACATTTAGCCTGGTAAATTGTACCTATGGATAAAAAGCAGAAAGGCCCCAATAGCACACACCAAAAAATCGCCTATACGTAAAGACATGCAGCTAATTTAGTCCAATGGAATTGCCCAATGGTAAATAGCAGAATGCAACACCTCTACAAATAGGAAAAGAGAGATCTTTAAGCAACAGATCTACACTGGCATCCAGCTGATGTCTTGATCAAGTAAAAGACGCGGTTTCTTATCCAGTTCTGAAGCATCACTGATGAATAGAGGGTTTGATAATAAATGTATTCTATTTGAAATATTAAAATTTCACCATTATCATTTCTTTTGATATTTTTGAGCACACATCAGAATGAAGGAGGGTCAGAAGGTATAGCATGTACCGTTCTACATCACCGCAGCTGTCTCACAAACACCACGTACACCAAGGTCAAGCGTAGGGAGAGGCCGGGCCAACAGGCAGATGTGCTGGAACCAGGAGCCTGACTTACTGCTAGAAAGGTAAATCTCAGCTTAAAAAGGGGGAGATGTCCCAGTGCTAGTCGTGACAAACAATTGTGAAGGAAGAAGCAAGAGCAGGATAACCAAAGTGTGCAAGAGCATCGTGAAAGACGAACTCATCAAAATAAAGTCCCCCGGAGCACTGAGGGTTTGGAAGTGCCTTGAGAGCAAAAACGCTCCAGTGGAGCAGCAGCAAACCCCCGTGGCAAGGGGTACGTTCAAAAATGATTTGTATTTGCTAATTGCCATAGCAACTGTTTATAAAACTAATCTTTAACATTGACGGCTCCATCTTTCGACTCTACTGGGGTGCTGACACCATGGAAAAGCCAAGCGAACGCTTCTGGCGAGGGACCTGCAGCACCTCTGGGTTCCCGTGAGAGACCAGAGCCCCCGGCGCTCCCCCAGCTCTGCAGAGCATGGACCACACAGCACAACTGCAGCTCTGTACACACATCTCTGTCATTTGAAATGAGAACAACTAGTCTAACATCAACATATTTAATGCAGAACCTCCTAACAGAGCGAGTTGTAAGCACACACAACTTTCACTCCTTCCATTCACGCAGATCACAAGCGGAATTTTTAACATGTATTTATTTATAACACATACTATGTATTTTGATAACAGCACAACCAACTGCCATCTCCCTTGCAAAACAGAGCAGTCATTTCCATTTTGCAGATGGGCACACTTCTCTGGAGTGACAGGCTCACCAAATCTGTCTGTACCAGCCAGGCCTGGCGTTGAGGAGTTCCTCGATCTTGACCTTTTGCTCAGTCCAATAACTTACAGTGGCCTAGAATACCTCATTCCATCAATAATGAGCTTGGCTCTTATAGAAACCATAGCACGCATCCCCACTAACTTCACTGGAAACGCTCCTGAGTGACAAAAGCAGCCGTCAACACACTTTCAACTGCCTTCAGTAAAAGCGTGAATTTCACTTTGTAAGTATTTTTAAATTCCACCTTAAGTTTTAACAGCTAAGACTAAGTTAAATGACTTAACTACATAGTTTTTTAAATAATCTGAGTCTTCATACACCTATTATTCTTCTTTTAATTTGTTCTCCATCTTCCTTCCCTTCTCCACCCAGTGTTTCCAGGAGTTTCACAAAATGCATTTGGAAGCACTAAGACACCTCTGGCTCCCTGGGGAATTTCCGTGGGCTAAATCCCCAGTTCAGCATTTACATGTTCCAGTGTCTTCCCCCAGAGCTGCTGGAACCCAGGACATCATTATTCTCCCCTCTAGACTCAGTCTATTGACACGTTCTCACACTTGTAAGCTTAAACACATACACAGATACCCACAAATCTCCATGGCAACACGTGTGCATGTTGATGAGCCGCGGGCTCACCTTCCCGGGAAGCCGCCTTTTCTGAACAGCAGCTTTTTATGATTATTTCTAAGTTTTGCCTCTGCGTTAGACCTCAGCCCCCCGCCACAGAGCCACCCCAGCCCTTTCCTTTCCTTGCTCTCAGACGATTTCTTTCCTTTTTGCATTTCCTCCTTTTTTGTTCTAAACTTCCCTTTGATTATTACCCAGGAGTGATATTTCCATGAAATTCAGTTACAAGTTCTGCAGCTTAAGCATGTGACTTATGTCCATATTTTAGAAGTATTTAACCCCCCAGAACTGGCTCACGCAGAACTTGGGCATCTCATCCTATGGAGCATCTCAATACCATATAATTGTCAATAAAAAGCGCTTACTTTGGGGACTTGTGACCGTGTATTAATAATAAGTCTATTAAAACACTCCCTTTCTGTTTTTCTCGCCAGCGTGCCCGAGCAGAGCAGTTGCCGCAAGTCTCCTCGCACAAAGGCTCCCGAGTTCACTAAATGCCACTATTGAAGCCACCGCTCCCCAAACCGCTCCAGTGGCTCTTGAGCGGAGCTGCAGCGTCTCACAAAAGAGCTCAAAGGAGCTGAATGCACCCCCTGAACAACACGAAGCCAGAAAACTGTAACAAAGACATTTATGATGTAACAATTTTACATTTTAGTCAAGCTAAAAAGTGCAAGGGCAGCCTGAGATAACCATTCCAAGGGTCTTTTGTTCGTGTGCTAACATCTAATTGGGACATCGCAAATGGAACTGAAGTCTGGGTTGACAAAGCTGTCACCCTTTCTCGGGTTCTTTGTGGTCACTCTAAAACCTTGTTTGGGGGGGGAAAGTCCAGCGCAGCTGCGCTGTGTTATTTCTGTAAAGAAAAGGAGCTCAGAAGAGCGGGAGCGTTACAGTATGCAGCACCAGGAGGCACGACGGGCGGCACTCAGCACCCGCGGCTCCGGGGCAGCCGGAGCCACGAAAACAACAGCGTTTTACAGGCTGAAAGGGAAGCAGCTTCTCCATGCAAGCCGTGCCTTCCGCACCAAAAAACTCCTCCTGCAGAAAGAAACTGCGTCTTGAGGAGCTGGAGCATTACCCTGCAGGCTGGGAAACAGGAACTGCACACCTTCCGGCTTACGGGCCCGTGTATAACATCCCACGTCCTGTACGAAGAAACTGCATCGAGAGACACAGAAATACAGGCATCATTTAGAACACATAAAATTTCAATAGTCAAGCTTTTTTTTCTTGTGAATTACCTATCACTGCAAAATTTAGGGAAGTTTATTGAATTTTATGATAGAATATTTCGTGTTTCATTTATTTCAAACACAATCATAAGGTCTCTTTCAAGAAGAGAAAGTTGTAAAATTTAGGAGGTTTTTTTAGCTTAAAACCAAGAGAGAGACTTCTCATGCATGTTTGAGAGCAAAGGACTGAAGCAGTGACGTGAAATAAAGGTACATAAAGAAAAAGGTTTGTTTGCATTTACAAGGCAAACACTGACAATTATGTCTTTACACTCTCGTTAAAGCCACGGGCCCAGAACACCCCGCGAAGGCCCTTGCTGGGGAGATGGGGCTGCTGAGGTGCCTGGCAGTTTATCAGGAGATTTATGAAGTGCAACAGGCAGCCTCGGAGTTAAAAGAACAATTATCTTCCACTTAATGCCAACAGGAACACACCTAACAACGCTCTGACTTGGCCAGGGTTAAGTAAATTGTTCTAATAAACAAGAAGAGCGCCGAGAGCAGCCTTAAACTGAGGAAAGTTACAGCTGATACTGGTACTAAATTTCCTGGATGTTAAAAACCACTGGTTATGAAGCAGTTAGAGCGGCCTGGCACGCGGGGCCTGATCTGACCAGAGCAGGATGCACCAGACAGCCCGAGAGCCCAAAGATCCCGCCAAGTGACACCAGAGAAAGGATTCCAAAGGCTTAGCTTGTCAAGGAGCCTCTCTTCTCAACCGCGCTTAAAGCACACATGAAAGTGCTGGAGGAGAGAATTCGAGATGTGCCAGACAAGCAGAGATCCCTCTAGGTTTGAGACATCTGGCATCAGTTGAAATCCATCACATTTCATTTGGGGATCAAAGGCTACTGGTAAGTCTATCACAGGTTGAAATAGTAGATCCTGTGCAGCCTTTTCATCCCAGTGCAAATTAACCCTTTTTCCTTGACCAGAGAAACAGCTCCTTCCCGTACAGCCCCAGCCCCACGTGTTGTTGAGCTGTTGTTGAGCTGTGCCCTCTGCTACTGAGGCTGAGCTGAAATTTCAGTGAAATTAGGAACTTTTCATTATAAATCAGAAGCGCTCCCTCTCAGCAAAAGGCGCAATGTGCTCCAGCACACGCTTTGTATTACAATCTGCAATGACATAGATTTCGGAACGTGAGAAACTGGGTTGGTCACATAAGAATCACTTTACTTACAGAAAATAAGCATTTGCAACACAAGATGTGAGCACAGTCCTTGAAGACTATAAAGTTCAAGTCAGAGTCTGATATTTGATTGCAGATTGTCTGTGATGCTTGTGTACAACATCTTAGGATGCACAACTAATATTTAGATGTAAAAATAAGCACATGAAGTGATAGGACTTGACTCTTCACGTGCAGAAACACCATTGATGAACCTGATCAACAGGCTTCTGAAAACGTGACACACAACTTAACAGAAAAGACTATTATTTCCTATATACACAAGCCGCGGCTCCTGCCCCAGCCCGGCCTGCGGGAGGACGCTGCCGTGTCCCCTGCTGGGCCGCTGGGTGCGTCTGTCAGCACGGGCTCGCTCCACACAGCTGCTCTGGGGCTCCAGCAGCACCACCACGGGCTGGCCAAGGGCACATCCATCGTCTCCTGCTTTAACTACTTCCTCCCTACTTTTATTGTGCCGGGCACTGGGTTTTCCCCAAGGTGATGCGTTAATTCATTTTGTATTAGCACTAGAATGGAAGTTTCCAAGCCAGTCAGCCAGGGCCAAAGGTAATAAAAAGTGACATGATTTCATTACTTCTGTTACAGTTGTTCAGCAACTAAAGAAGGTGTGAAATGAAGCCCTAATTAATTAAGTAAAACTAGTTTCTGGTCAGTAGGCAAGACCGGTGAGCTAGTTGGACCAGGATGCAGCATTCTTGGATTTTTCCAATTCCACAGGTACCAATACATTCATGTTACTAACCCTTGACAATTTGGTTGTGATCCTTCTCACTGATATTTTTTACAAAGCGTTTTGACTTGCAGTCAGGATTAAAGCTGTGCCAAAACCAGAATAAACAAGTTCACAAGTTTTCTTTAAGGATCCAAACCTTAAAGACGCAGAGGACCACAAGTGTTTAGGGTAACTGTAATCAGAGTGAGGATTCGGCTTTGACCAGAACTGGAAGAGTTGACAAATAGCCCAAATGTGGCAACAGCTCATTCTGGAAAGCAGGAACCCATTTTGACAGACCAAAGAGCCTGCACACAGCACCTCCCGTTAACATCGTCAGAACGCACGCTGCCCAGACCTGCTGCTGGAGGCCCCAGAGCATTTCCATACTCACGCTCCTTTCTCTGCCCCGTCCCCGCTCCGTGATCGTGTTCTTGCACGGCCCCCGACACCACAGGTGGATCCAGCGGCAGCAGCGCGCGCAGGAGCCTGTGCCAGAGCTTCGGCTCCCGCTGGGATCCGTCACAGCCAGACACGGCAAGAAGAGAAACACTGAGAGTCCAACTGAAATGCACATTTCTCTATTACATGATTTTGCACGTGAGAACTATGATGGTTTTCCTTACCGCCAATGTTGCAATAGAGCTTTAGAACAAACGTCAGCTACGTAAGGGCAGCGCTCCACTGGTGCAGGTTCTAGAGTGGGATTTGGGAGCGTTTTACTATTATGCTCCTCATCACTCAAACTCTGTTTTGTGTCTGTCTTTATAGGTCACTGTTGGCCAGATGGAAGATATTAAGGAAAAAGGATTGCAAGTAAATCAATGGGCTGTGGTCTGCTGCCAAAAGGCCCCAGGCGAACCGCGAGCAGACCCCGGCGGCTCTGGCGCGGGCGGCCGGGCCCCGCGCGCCCTGCACAGCGGGCACGGCTGGGAACGGGACAACCACGGCACCCGCTGGAACAGCGCCCGCGCTCGCGGCCGCGGCACCGCGGCATCCACCGCAGAGCTAACGCACCGACGCCGCTCAGACCGGGTACCAAAACCAACACACGGAGAAATAAACGCCAGCGCTAAAGGGTAACACCTGAACATTCAGCTGAGAGGAACGGTTCGTACAGGCCTCTGCATGGATCCTGTACAACTTGGCTTGGTTTGTGACTGTTCTTTAGACAGACATTTATATATAAAAATATTGAAAAACCTCTTTGATATTTTTGCACATGTCCATGCAGATGAGCGCACATTCTTACCAAATACATACACACAACATATTGACATGATTAACAATGTTTGTGCTCATTCATGGTCAACAAGAGGATCAAGAAAAACCAGGAATAAACTTCAATAGAAGCTTTTTGATGATGGGACAGAAAAAACGCATTATCAAATACTTTTAGTTTTTAAGGACTATTTTAGGAAGTGTATTTTATTCAGTATTGCAGAGAATATAGTTTCAGAAATCTAACATGACTTGAGAGACACTTCAAAATGTATTTAAAGATGCTTGAACAACATGAGACACTAAGACAGCCTTACAGGCTTTCTGAAATGAGCTGCTAGGGTTTAATGGCCGAGATGAACATGGAAGATGACAAATGAGCAGATGTAACACAGAATTTTATTCCTCTATTCCTGGCACTGTACTTTTAAATAGCTCATCTCTATCTTGTAAAGCTTGTAAGGGCAATAAAGAAAAACCACAGGAAGTTTGGAAAAACGATACTGGAAACAGTGTATCAGAAAAGAAACACAAAGCAGATAGCTAATTTTAATTGATGTCAAGCTCTCTCTTCACTAGGTTCATCACTTTTCCACATATATTCTGACAAGTAACAGTGTCTGTTTAAGCAAATCAGCAGGGGTAAAAACCCTAAACTTTTAAGACGTAAACTGTTTTATAAACATGTCAAGTTAAAGCAAAATGCCTGCACCAACAGGAGCCCCTTCGCGCCGCTCGCACGTTTCCGGAGCCGCTTCGGATCCATTTCCCGGCACAGGCGGGGAAGCCGGACTGGGTCACTGCACCGAGAGCCGTGAGGAACGGGCATCGCTGCGCGGGAGGGTGCGGACACTGCAGCGCCAGCGCACACCCTGCTGCAAGTGTCCCACCCGCTGCTGAGAACAGGGCGCAGATAGAGCCGCAGCGCCAGCGCACACCCTGCTGCGCGTGTCCAACCCTCCGCTGAGAACAGGGCGCAGATAGAGCCGCAGCGCCAGCGCACACCCTGCTGCGCGTGTCCAACCCTCCGCTGAGAACAGGGCGCGGACAGCGCAGCGCCAGCGCACACCCTGCTGCGCGTGTCCCACCCGCCGCTGAGAACAGGGCGCAGATAGAGCCGCAGCGCCAGCGCACACCCTGCTGCGCGTGTCCAACCCTTCGCTGAGAACAGGGTGCGGACACAGCCGCAGCGCCAGCGCACACTCTGCTGCGCGTGTCCAACCCTCCGCTGAGAACAGGGCACGGACACCGCAGCGCCAGCGCACACTCTGCTGTGCGTGTCCAGCCCAGCGCTGAGAACAGGGCGCGGACACCGCAGCGCCAGCGCACACCCTGCTGCGCGTGTCCAACCCTCCGCTGAGAACAGTAACTCATCCATGGAGAGTGCGGACAGAGGCTCCGTAACAACACTTTTCTGAGGTACAATTTTGTTGTGCTGTTGAATCAGAGAGATCCAAGTTCTCATGATTTATACATTGGCTTTTGCCAATGTGTAACAGAACCAGTTTGCTCCTTTCTTTCATCTCCGAAGTGTTCTAAGCAGTACGGGGATTCCAGGGTCGATACACCACGAGGACCAAACAAACTGTCCAAAAGGTGTTCTGTATCACTGCCAGCCATTATCAAACATCTTTTTGGAAGGCTTGTAGGTATCATATAGATACATACACCATTTTATTCAACATACAACTACAGTAAATCCTCATAAAATAAAGTCTGGGGTTTTCTGTGTCCACACAGCAGCCTCACAGCACACAGGGGAAGGAAAGAAACCAGGTTAAAGACACATAGAGAGCAGACTGGGGAGGCTGTTCCGGGGATCTTTCCAAAAGGGCATCTCTGCTCTGGGGTTACGTGCAGGCACTGCCTGCAGCCTAGGCTTGGAATTATAACTCTAAATTACCAAAATAAAGCCTTCCTATGTAGTAGGCAAGCCTAGTTTCATCATCAGTTCTCTTCCTCTCCTTCCAAAACAGTGGATTATTTGTAAAATTCTGAAAAGTAATAATTATAAAATAAGATTACTTTGTTTACCATGTATCTTCTCAGTCAATTCTTGATTAAGCTGACTTTGGTTTGCACACGTTGTTTCAGCTCAAAGTTAGCCGACATTTGTATTCTCCTTCCTGGTTCCCTTCGGCACCTGTTCCCACGGGCGGCTGGGACGGCAGCGCCGAGCCCCGCGGCGCCGGCGCAGCTCCGTGCTCCCTGCAGAGCCCAGGGCCCGGCGCACAGCAACAGGCGGCCAAACGCACACAAAATGCTTCCAGTGGGCAAACCTGTGCGGCAGCGAGTGCGCAAGGAGCTTTTGTAAACGGAACCTTCTTACAGTGGGATCATATTTTAAGCACTACACAGCCACGCTTAAAAAAAACAACAGGTGAAATTCTAAGATCAAAATGTCTTTCCCTCTTTCCCCTGCAAGCGCAAATATTTTTCCGTGGCTTTTGGCCACATCAGTGAGAACGGAAAATTCTAGAAGACAACAGGACAATTATTTTGAAACAAAACAAAAAAAACACAACCCAAAATGGTCAGTTTTCTCCCCTAAAAGAATGTAAAACCGCAGAGCACTACGGCAGCGCCAGGGCTGCCGGTGAGCGGGGCGGCAGCGGCCCGGCCCTCGCAGCGCCCGCCAGCGCCCAGCCGGGGCAGCCCCGCGGCCCATCACACGAGTCTCGCTGGGTCGGGGCGGCCACTGTTTCCGAAGCTGGGGGGGGGAGAAACAACCAGAAAATCAAAAATCAAAAAGCGCTGTGCTCCCCTCAGAGCGGAGCTGGCACCGTCCACTGAGCGCAGCTCCGAAGGAGCCATGAATGAGCTGAACAAAGGAGTTCTGTGGGCAGTTTCTGGCTGAAATCCATGTCAACAGTTTTGAAGGTCACAGGTCACACTAACTAACATTTATTCCCAGCAGACCCTGCTCTAAACACAAGCTGTAAGTAGTACAAATTTGGAATTTTTCTGTAATCCCTTGAGATATTCCTGATCCTTCCACATGTTTCTGCTCAATTAAAAACAATTCTCACTTTGCACCACAAGAGAGGCCCCTGCTCAGAAATCTTATTCTATGCTAAGAATAAATGGACAAAGACTGCAATCAAAGGGAAGGAAAAGGGGGAGGAGAGGAACTCACAACAAATCACACCAAAAACCTCAAATAACTCCACACAGAATCACATTCGGTTAGTTACATTTTCTGCCATCTGTCACAAACTATTATAGATTCATTTCTTTTTATCTTAGAAAAAGAGTGGTGCAGAGCTCGGCTATTTTGGCCGAGAGGGATTTCCACACAAATGTTTCTACATTTCACTTCAGAGAATGATTTTCAGTTTGGGTACAGAACTTGAACACCCACTGAAAACTTCTAATGAAGTGAAATTGCAATCAGAGTGGCACATGGTTATAGCACCTTCTTCGATCAGGGACTGTGCCCAACAAGTTTGTGAACCAAAGCAAAACTACACAGTTGTTTTGTTTTGCTTGGTCGTTTTGTTTTGTTACATTAACAAAACCTGGAGCAAGACAAAGATCTCTGCCATACGTTATCACTGCTCCCCCACGCAGTTACAAACGGGTGCTACAGGTTACAGTGCAACAGATAAAACAGACATTCTGCTAGTTAATAATAATTAAAAATGCAAGGCACCTATGACATTCTTTAAAAGCAGTGTGTGTCATAAACATATAACTTAAAGTTTACATAGTTAGAATATAAAATAAACAGATATTTGAGGAAATTACTGGATCCTACCAGTTTATAACCTGACAAACTTTTCAAGTATCAGTAACTGGGTCCTTATATTGAATTCTGGAAATATTTCAGACGACAAAAGATTAAAATATTTTTTTTAAATTCACCTTGTTAGCTGTATGATATAAACATTCTGCAATAAGGGTATCAAAGAAGTATCCAGACTGAGTTCACAACATTTTTTACAGAACTTTTTCTTCCTTCATGACTGCACAGAAAGACAAAGTTGTCAAGAGTCTGAGATTCTACAGCATAAGTGAGGACACACAGCCCAGCAGCTACAATGACAACTGGTAGGTACTTTCAAATAACGTCTCCACACAAGCATGTGAAATCTTCCTCTGACAGGAGAGAAAATGGAAAAAAGAAATTTAAAAGGAATTTCATGTTTTGATGTCCTGGTAAAACTTAGGATTTCCTACGTTCAGCAGACTCTTCACAGCTTTAGGCTCCCTGTCTTCACTCTCTCTGCCCGTCTCCAGCCCATGACCAGCAGTACGGCGGGAGGATCACGGGAGTTCCAGCCCTGAGGTTTCTACCTCCGTCCCCATGAGCCGATCACATACAGAACTGTTTGTCCACTTCAGCACTGGAAACCAGATGGGACAGTAAAACACTGCACTCCTTTCAGTGCACCGACTGATACTAACGTCTGAATCCATTTTTTACTATCCTCTAACACTTACATTCACCTTCATTAACAATGAACTTCATTTTTTTCTTTAGGTCACAGGAGAAAGAGGCAATGGGTGTGAAGCTGAGTCACAATCCATCCACTGCTGTAACTGCAATGCATTTTGTTTTTTTGGTTATGAGTTGAAGCAGAAGGCATTTAACTACAACAGAACTCCTCCATTTCTTCTTGGCATTCACTCAACATAAGGGAGCTGACAGCAAAGAACTCTTATCCAGGAGAGATCAAGAAGGGACCCATACTAGTGCTCATTCAGATTTTCCTTTTAAACCGTCTTTCCCCTTTAATTTGCCAGCAACTGGGAAAAGTACCAGCACCTTCCACCACGGGAGTGGAGCAGCACCCTAGTGCACCAGCAGCAGCTCTGGAAACGGTCCTGTCCGCAGAACGGGCTCCTCTGGCCACCGCCACCCGCCAGGAGAAGGAAGATACTGAGAAAGCGCCTGCCACCCTGCCTCCCACACACTCGTTAGGCACTTTGATAGACTGCACAATCACCTCTGCAAATATGAAGCTTCTCCAGTGAGGCCTAGTTAGCAATCACTGCTGTGAGGATAATGCTGAGGTTCAAGGCAACAAACATTTGGTATCTTCACCAGTCCGGTGCCAGCGCTAACGGCACAGACATTCGTTTTCAATACGTACATCAGCCCGAAATCTCTTCCGCGCCATTGGTGTATGCAGCTCAATGAAATGACAAGACTCCTTGTACTTGGCAGGTGCTCTTATATTTTGCAACACTGTCCCTGAAATTCTCCAGCGGGGTCATGTTCAATGACACACATCCAGACGGTCCCACACACAACCCGTAGGACAAAGACAAGTTTCTCTTGTTCTTACACTGGATGCTCTCACATGAAAAGCAAACCAGAGACAACTGAGACAGATGTCTACAATTGCTCATAGAGGAAAGTGTCCTCATTTGTGATTGCTCAAACAACTGGTCACGCAGCAGCTCTGAGCTCTCTCTGCCTGGGCCATTGCTCTGAAACTTCCAGTTCCTCATGAACATGGAAACAGTAGAAAGCAGAAGACAGGCCACTGGTAAATTTGTTTAAAACAAGACAGGCCAGATGCCCTGTGGCAATCCTCAATCCACAGAAGTTCTAAATGGAATTAATATATGGGCTGATATTAAAACTGGTTTTACTCGCATCATTTCTCGCAGCAAATGTAAATAGAAAATTACAGACTCTATTCCAACATGTCAGTGGGAGGTCATCAGAAACTACTGACAGAGTGTCTTTGCCTGTTTTCTGTGAAACGCATTGTTTCCAACTTCCACTAACAGTCTTTATTATGAGAAACTTCCCCAAACCCTCAATAGGGCAGAGTAGCACTCATACATGCAAACGTTTCGGATGTGGAGAGCATCAGTGACATTCTCTCAGTGACCAACAGATGCTTTGTTAATAAAACTTGCATATACAAATGTCCACAAAACGTCTTAACAAGATCAGTTGTGACAGCTAAAGATAACAGCTGCCACCATGCTATGTCATATCAAATTACTGCAAAGAGGCTTTTTTTCCACATTGTTAACTCAAGAACACTGACTACAAACAAATACAGTTATCTCCAGAGGAACTCAAAGTGCAAGATACTTCGCATGGCTTCTGCAGAAGAGCAGTGACTTCGAGGACCAGATAGGAAAATAATGTTGAACAGCTGGAAATGATAATTGCAGTGTAACCCAGCAAAGTCAAACAGTGTTTCCTAGAGTCAGCCAAAAGCCAAACCACAGACCTACCTTAAGATACAGAAGCAGCTCTTGGCCCCAGAAGATAAGCGACAGAATCCAAACCTCTGTTTGCTGTCAATGTCTGTAAGCACAAATGTGAAGTTCTGCCCAACTTGGTTAACTGCATGGCTGAAAAGAAGGAGAACAAGAGGAAAAAATTAATGCTGAGCTAACTCTGTGTCAGAAGTATCTAGTCGAAGTCACTGAACCTATAACATTTCCTCTTTCAGCAGAGTTTTTGTTTGAGAAATTCACTTTGAGAGTATACGACCTCTAGAGACTGCAATATGCCGGCTGCTGGGGAGGGAGGAGGTGCCCTTGTTGTTGTTTTTTCTTTCTTAAGTGTGGGAGGATACTATAAATGTGTTCATCTTTAAATGAAAATGATTTGGATGAGGGAATAGAGGGAACAGAGCGTACTATCAGCAAGTCTGCTGGTGACACCAAGCTGGGAGGAGTGGCTGACACTGGAAGCTGTGCTGCCATCAGAGACCTGGACAGGCTGGAGAGCTGGGCAGGGAAAAATGTAATGGAATAGAACAAGGGCAAGTGTAGAGTCTTGAATCTGGGCAGGAACAACCCCAGGTTCCAGTATAAGTTGGGGAATGACCTATTAGAGAGCAGCGTAGGGGAAAGGGACCTGGGGGTCCTGGGGACAGCAGGGTGACCATGAGCCAGCACTGGGCCTGTGTGGCCAGGAAGCCAATGGGACCTGGGGTGGGTTAGGTGGACGGGTCACTGCAGGATGGGACCCTGCAGGGACGGTGCCCGAACCAGAGAAGCGGCTTTAGAAAACAGAACAAAACCCCACAACCAACAACAGCCATCTCCAAAAACAAAAACACCAACAACACAAAACGCAAGAATGAAACCACCTAACAATATTAAAAAAACCCAAAATGCCAGAATCTAAAAATTAATTAATTTAAAAATACTATAATTCATATCCATATTTTACCACTAACAAGTGATCCTCAAAATAGTAAGATAAGATCAAAATATGATGCTTTACACTTAAAGTATGGCACTTTCTGAATGTTATTTATTAACAAAATGAAAGACATTCTTGAGCTATTACTGCATTTGTCTAAAGTTAATCAAACATTTATGCACAGGGATGGCAGGTTCCGTAAACCAAGCCCAATTCACCTCCCAGTTTGTCCGCTTCGGTGTTTCTCTCTCTTTTTGTTCAGAATGAATAAAACAATATCTATTTTAAAAGCCACCCCGAGGACTGAGAACTGGAGTGACTGGTCCAACGTGCCACTCTCCAGGCAGATACAGAGGGATGAAGCCCCACTAGGGAGTGCTATTAGGTTGGTGCAAAAGGAATTGTGGTTTTGTATTGTTGAAATTTGCTGTTTGAATTTGGACTATATTCTTATATAAATGTGGTTATGTTATACATCATTTTAATGCACTTTTCTTGCTTCGTTTTTTTGCTACTGACGTATTACACAGCACACATGTCTCTTCCCGCTGCCACATCCTTAACTGGGGACACCCTCTGCCTTCTGGAACAGTGCAAGTCCATTCTTAGTTTGAAATGATTAAGCATGCTATGGGTTACAATCTCTCCTTTACGTTTAAATGGTTGGCTTACAGTCTTTTCAGTAACAGTTTGTGCTATTCAGTCAAACAGGCAAATCCAGAAATGGGAATCACTTTTCATTATGTTCTCATTTGCACCCCATATGGGTTTTCAGAGTTCTTATCTCTCAAAATGCTATATTGCTGGGGAAAAACAAATAACAACAACATAAACAAAAGCCCTAGGTACAATAAACCTACACATGGAAAGCATAAATATTTCTAAGAAAAACAGATACATGAGAAAAATACTTTCCCACTCTCTCCCCATAGCAAAGGAAAAAGATCAGGAGAAAGTGATTCCAAATTATCAGCAGTACTTGTGGCTTCTCGAGGTGCTCTGAGTCAACAGCATGGGTCGAGCAGCTCCTGTTGGCAGCGCGGGACACCCAAATGCTCTCTGAATGCACAGAGCAGGGCAGCAGCGGCCCCGGGCAGCAGCCACCTCCAGCATCGTCCCCAGTGTGCCCAGCCCTGGAGCCCCCGCCCGGTCACCGCAGCGCAGGACACGGGGCGGCGGGGGCTTTGGGGACCGTGCGGAGCCCTCTCCACGCAGCACTCAGATCTCACCTCCCTCCACAGAAACCACTGAACAGGATTTCAGGATAACCAAGAAATATCAGCTGGTCTACAGGTCAGGGAAAAAACTGGAAAAAGTTTAAAAACAATGGAACGACGGTTCAAAGAAGAAGTGATACTGGAAATAGATGTTGATTTATAAAGGAAATCAATTTCTACTGTAAATATCATAGATTTCACTGGAATGGGAAAAAGATTTCTAGCAGTTTAATCACAATTAAGGTCAGTTTCATCAGTTAAAAGCACCCAGTGTTACCTGAGCTGGGACAAGCAGTGTTCACCAATTAACTGCTGCTCAGGGATGCTATGGGCATTCTGCATCCTTTCCCAATTCCAGCGCTTGCTCTCTTCATGACATCATCGAAAATAACCCTCAGTGAAAGCAGAACTAAAATAACCTAAACAGAGTTCTGGAGCTACAAAGCTTCCATATGAATATGCATATTTGACAATTCTACCCAAGCATTTTCACACCGAGGTATTACACAGGAGTAAAGCGGAATGCACTCTTACTGCTGCCCCAAACACTTCACACTTTTAAAACTTCTTTTTTTTGTTGATGGTGCCCATAAAAACCCCAGGAAAAAGTGATTCTAAGACTATAATTTGCACTTGGGTGCTTTAAATCACAGTCAAGCAGACAGAACATTAAGAATGGTATGGTTTTTATTTTCTACAGTGGTTTTATTGACAAGCTTATTTTCTTGTAAAGTTTGAAAAGCTAACACTACCTGTCCACGCAGAACGGGAAACAAAACTTGGTCAAAGTCTGTAGAACTTCCTGTGGAGAGAAAAAGAGATAATTTATACATCTATTGGGAGCAATAAATCTAATATTAACCACATCACACAATTTCACAACTTTGCCCTGAAGAAATAAGAGACAGATGAAGAAATATGGGCTTTATCAATTACATGGAAGGAGTACCAGGCAGTCAATCATGTGAAATAATAAACACGATCAAACTTCATTAAAAATGAAAAATTAATCAAGATTCACACATGGGCAGGCAGCAGGAGCCATCCAGCAACCCTCCCGAGAGCGGGAGGAGGTGGCTTGTTGAGTGTTAACACGTCCCGGGGGCCCATGGCTGCCCTGACCATATGGATCCCAGTGAATGACACCAGCCCCCCGGGCCCGGCGCCTGGGCCTCCCGGGCACCTCCCCACACCCGCCACGGCCGCAACAAAAGAGAAAGCCAAGGGGTCTCGGAGCAGGAAGATGTAACGGTGTTATTAGAAAGAAAACCTAAGTGATAAAAGACTGATTAAAATAACGTGTACTAAAATTAATAGAAATTGTTTCATCTACAAACCATTTTCTAAATGTTGCAAAACAGCACCATGGGCAAACTTTTACATACAGGCTTTGCATGACCTCAAAGAAAAAGCATGAATATGAAAACAAAAGACATGATCAGCAGAGAAATTAATCAACTTTGCAACTTTAAACAAATACAGCCATTCAAGAGGCAAAAGCAGAAACATTTTAGTCCCAAAATAGTTGTGTTCATAGACAAAAGAAATCAATTTGCATGATATTATTCTGTAAGAGCAGAAATGCGCCTTCCCCAGCCCCGCACAGAGCAGCCGGCTCCCCCAGCCAAGCCGCGCTCGCTGCCCGCTCGCCCCGGCGCTTCGGGGCTGCAGGGGGAACGTGCTCCCGCTGCAACGCTGCAGCGAGCCAGCCCTGAGTGACAGACCCTCGCTGAACCCAACTCTTCTGACCAACAGTAATAAATTATCATCAATAACTAAACTGATGCTTTCCGCTTCATTTATTTCTAAAACCAATGTCATCATTCAGCAAATAAACTAGCTTGGTCTAATAACCTACTCAATGAAGTAGAAAACATTTGCCTCCCTTGCAGAACATGTTCCTCCTCCATAATTCAAATCAGCGCAGCCCATTCTCAGCACCCGGCCCGGGCTCAGCTGCTCGTGGACTCCTCGTTGCAGGTTTCTTGACAACTAAAACGTGGCGAGTTCTTAAGATTTCAGGCAGAAACGTATACAGAAACTCAGACTTCTTGACAGTTTATTGATAGATTATTTAACAACCTCCTGTTCCTAAAGAACAAGAAAGGATCTATTGCAGAATGCCATGTAAAGCAAAGCAGAGTTCTTTCCTCCTTTCGGCTGCAGAAGAAACTTGGAGGGAACTGTATAGGTTGCAGAGGAAACTCTGCAGAAAGATGGATTTCGATAGAAAATAACGCCTGGCTAGGAAAGGCCTCATTACCGCGAGTGGGCTCAGCGCTGCGCGGGACAGAGCGGCTGCTGAACAACGCTGACTGTTTGCCTACAAAACTACAGCTTGGCACATCTTAACCAGTGCACAGTTGTGCTCTACCCGCAACTGAAATCTCACCGCGTAACATGCGAAGAAGAAAAAAAACCAACCCAACCAACCAACCAACCAACCAACCACAAACAGAATTTTAACATAATCAACGTTCTAATCACAGGAGAGTCAACTGCCTCTATTTTTATTGGCCTTGTCAGTACAAACTGTCCTCAAAATCATGACTGCACATCTACTTTTTAGAAACAAAGCCATGTCACTGCTACATAGAATTCTGAAAGGAAACTGTGTTTCTTTACATTTATAGCTTCCTGAACACAGAAAATGAAATTTTCACTTAAAGAGGCAATATATCGAACCTGTACCACGATACATCGCCTTGTCTTTTAAAGAAAGATTTTACAGTGATACTGTTATATGGCTTTTATCATATTACTGGACACAATTTGCCACTCATTATACACTAATACTCATCTGCCTTGATTTACAGCTCAGACATTGAGACTAGTACAGGTTACCCATTGACATATTTTTAAATTTTAACTATTTTTAAAATATCACATATGGAGTTAGATTTTAATGATCAAAAACGCTGATCTTTTGCAAGTGAGAAAGACAGTTACTGGAGAACCATTTAATTTTTGCTCAAGTGCAAGCCCATGCTATAGATGTGCTGCTGTTCCCCTCCAGGTCGCAGCCGAGCAACGGCCACACCACACACGGCTCCCCCCACACACGGCTCCCCCCACACACGGCTCCCCCCACACACGGCTCCCCCCACTCACGGCTCCCCCCACTCACGGCTCCCCCCACACACGGCTCCCCCCACTCACGGCTCCCCCCACTCACGGCTCCCCCCACACACGGCTCCCCCCACTCACGGCTCCCCCCACACACGGCTCCCCCCACTCACGGCTCCCCCCACACACGGCTCCCCCCACTCACGGCTCCCCCCACTCACGGCTCCCCCCACACACGGCTCCCCCCACTCACGGCTCCCCCCACACACGGCTCCCCCCACACACGGCTCCCCCCACACACGGCTCCCCCCACCCCTCTGCAGGCGAGTCCCTGTTTATGGCCCAGAAATCTCATCCTTGCTTCACAGTTTCAAACCAAAACCCGAACAAAATCAAACCCAGAATCCCCCCCACGGCAGCACCGGACAATGTTTCCACCTGACGTGAAACACAGAGGCAGCACCAATAACCTGTTTTCTTATTTTATTACCCTATGGCCATTTTCTGAAAGAAACAACGACATAAATGCCTCTAAAGCAAAACACCCTGAAAAGAAGAAGAAAAATAAAAATGAACAAAAGCCACCCCAAACAATCCAGGACACCCAGCTGACAAAGACAAGCGACCCAGGAGCTGAAAGCCCTGTCTCTGGGGCACCACACGCCAGCTTTCCAGATCAATCCCCAAGTTTCTATTTCCACAAATCTTTCGCCATGCAGTTTGATTTGTGCCATTTTAATGAGCAGAGCGCATCTCCAGCAGCAGGCGGCAGCGCTGGAGTGCAGGGCACGAACCGCGTCCCGCGGGCCGCGCCGGACACGCGCCACCTGGCTCCTGCTCCCAGCGCTCCGCTCCTCACAATCCAAACACCGCTGACATTATCAGCCCCGCACGGGCTGCTGAAACCCCTCCCAATCAATAAAGCCAGTACATAACTTATCGGAGACAACACAGAGCTCATTGATTACGTTTGGTTTCAGTTTCACAATAAATGAGGCAGGAATGCAGCGCTCAGCCCTTTGGTGTCACGTCCCAGCCCACGGCGGGGCGGCAGATCTGGGGGGGTTCCCCCACACACACAGGAGAGACTTGAAACGCCATGGAGAGCAAGGCTGCTAAATACACACAATACACACGTGGCTTATGTCCCCAGTTATATATATACTGAGATGAAATAGTAAAGAAAGCTCAACATTGCTGAAAATTTTTGCATATTTACTTGTGAATTTAATACACAAGCTGTATCTTAAGTCTGGTTCATCCATTTGCTTTATGTTCTAAAAATCCATTAGCTCTTTCTGAGCAATTATAAAGCTTGAATTAGAGGAGGGATTTTCTTCTACAAAAGTCACTTCTTCCTGCGTGGGGGTCAGGAGGGGAACGGTACCCAGCGTGAAATAACATCCTTGCTCTGAAGGTAACCAATTGTTTTCAGGAAAATGCTGGGTTTTAAAAACACACAAAAGCCCCAACACGTATATACACAATCCTGGTCACAGGAAGAGCGTGAGATAAATAATATTTCTTAAGCGTACTGAGGCCTGCTAGCATTTAAAGATTTTAAATGTGAAAAATACGTGCACAGATGGGCATTACAAAAAACATATTTCAAGCTAAAACTCCAAATCTCTGCATTTTTAAAGCTCATTGTGGCTGTTTGTGAGAGTCCCCAGCCCAGCGCCCGGCCCGGCTCCCGCTGGCCCTGCGCGGCACAGCCTGCGCTGAGCTGGGCTCCGCTGAGCTGGGCTCCGCTGGGCTGGGCTCCGCTGGGCTGCGCTCCGCTGAGCTGGGCTCCGCTGAGCTGGGCTCCGCTGAGCTGGGCTCCGCTGGGCTGGGCTCCGCTGGGCTGGGCTCTGCTGGGCTGGGCTCCGCGGCTCCTCTGGGCCGCAGCCTGGCAGCTGTGAGACCTGTGGCAGAACTGGCTCCCGCTCGGCCTCGCCACTGACACAACAAAAGAACCAAAACGACTGGTACTTCATTTTCTTCAGTAGAAAAAATCCTGAAAGTAAAGCTGAACTAAACACTTCAGCAGTCTTTCAGAGATCTCCTCAATAAACGGCTTTAAAACCCTTTCAATAAAACTAAGCTTTAGTTTTATCCTAAGACAAATGGATTTTAGCAAACACGATTTAAAAAAAAATCTACTGCTGATTTAGTAAGAATTGTTCCAGTCTTAAATCACAAAGAACTGAAAATATACAAACAAGCATAAAAAAAATGAGGTCCAATTATGTGCATAAACATTGATCAATTGGTAAATAGAAGTGTCAATATCAGAATAATTGAATGAAATATATTTCAAACATGTAGTGACTAAAAATGAGGAAGATTTTCACTTCCCTATTTATGAAAAATGAGGTGAAAGCTGTGAGAAGCTCCTCACATACTTCTCCCAGCAGAAGTGAATCGCACAGGTACACTGCAGCAAAAACAAAGCTTCCAATATATACTTTGGTTAACATCTGTTAAATATAATAATTCTGGCTTACGATGCCGGGCCCTTTCAGCCCCGGCCTCAGACGCTCTATTCAGCGAGGAGCGCATACCCACTTAATCAGCAATCATTGTTCTCCCAAGCAGGACTTTGTTGTCAAGACAAGCACTGAAACCTTTAAAAAATTTCAGAACTGGCATAAGAAAAAAGTGATCTTTGTCAAACAAGGACAAATGTATGCAAATCTTTTATAAACATTCACAAACATTTATTTAGCTTTTGAAATGTTGGCCTCATTTGAGAGCATGAAAATGAGGGGGAAGTAGGAAGATGCAAAGGACAGCTTAGAGGCTGGCACACTACATAAATATTCAGAAGGAAGATTATGGGATTCATGTTAGGCTGTCTTAGGTTTCTCCAAAGTCCACATAGAATACCGAAGAACAAAACTAACGAGAAGTAGAGCAGATGTTAGACAATGCAGCAGCCCCTTTTCCACACTCGCTTGGCTATACTCCGATGCTTTCATTTTTTCGTTCAATATGGTTAGGTCATTCAAGGATTCTCCTATAGACTCCGTATTGTGGCTACAGAGCTATAAGCTGGACCTCTGTCAGCTTTCCAAAAGTTCCCAATGAAAAGGCATTATGCAAATTCTACCTCTCTTACTCTCTTTCAGGAAAAAAGCCTCCAGTATGCAGTCACCGGAGTATTGGAAGTCCCAGCCTTCATTTCTGTATGGTTGTGTTTGCCTTAGGGCCATGCTGCTTGTTTTGACAGTGGATCCCCCTAGATAGTTGGGATTAGTCGAGCTTGTTTAGATAAACTTGAAATCAAGGCCTTCTCTAGGTAGACAGCTAGATGTAGCTACTGAGTTTCCAGCTGCCTCCTCCTTTCATCCCCAAACAACTGCAGATTCACAGCAGAGATCACAGCCACGGGCTATGTCACATACATAAGTACGAAATTAAAGGCTGCTAAAAGAAGCCTTTGTAAGTCTTAGTGCTAAAATAAGGAATCTGTACTGCATAGTTTAAACAAATTATTCAAGAAGCACCAATAAAGGTCTGCAACGGATAGTTAACAAGACATGTTCACAAAAGAAATACCCTGTTTACATAAACGGGCGAGATCGCGCTTTGTTAATCACTTCTGCACCATCCGCTAGCCAACCTTTATAAAACACATGCGAGTAAATGCTCTAAACCAGTATTTGTTAGAATATCTCAAACACAAACTCTGTGACCGTAGGAGACTATTATGAAGGTGCTATTCCAATTACATTTTCAGTCATACTCACAACTAGATTGGGCCAGATTTGATCCTCACTATAACTAGATAATGCAAACCATAGGAACTCATTCA
This sequence comes from Streptopelia decaocto, assembly GCF_964273445.1. NCBI lineage: Eukaryota > Metazoa > Chordata > Aves > Columbiformes > Columbidae > Streptopelia > Streptopelia decaocto. Next base: position 10,982,046 of record NC_138672.1, read on the forward strand.
CACAAATATAATACATTAAAAGAAAAGGGCCAGAGCTCCAAACCTAAATTAAAACCTACAATCGAAACCCACCTATGTAACTGTTACACCTTTATAAATCTGCATTGCAGTTCAGCCCCAACAGGAGATTAATTTTTCAGGGGGTAGGAACAATTCACTGCTAGGATGTTCTAAATCAAGAAGCAGGGGGAAAAAATAGTTCAATGAATTGCAAATATCATTTAAAAGCAGCTCCTGTCCATTGCTCAAGAAAAAGGGTGTGAAGAACTTGGGATGTGCAAACAGTTCAAATAAAGACAACAGCAGAACTTCATGGTTAAGCAGCAAAGGTGAGAATTTGGGACCAACAACTTCTCTGCCTTTGAGCAAACGAGGACTTCAGGGTCACTTTTTTGCCATTTCCATATTACAAAAATTCTACCATCTCTCACTGTAAAATTAAGTCATTTCACTGACAAGATCTTTTATAGAAACTCAAAGCATTGAGAAATCTGACAGAATAACATTAGAGTCCAATTTCTTCCTGCACTGGTTACCAAAGAGAATATCAGAGCGTATCCTGAATTCACTCAGTCATTCCGGTCCTAGGGTCCCTGTTCTGACATCCTCAGCAGAAATCAGCTGCAGACTGGGCATCCCAATCAACAGCTGCGCTGAACAGTTCATTCCTGAGAAGGAACGAGAAAAGCGGTTTCATCTTAAAACAGAAGAACACTTTTAGAATTGTTACCTGAAAATTCAATATGCTAAGAGAAATGCCAGAGATATAGCTAGCAGAGTGCTATCAGAGACCAGGCAGTGATGCAAGTCATGGATTTGCCTTCTCGCAGAAGTCTCGTGATGGCTGTGACCAGGACGCTCCCACCAGCAGCAAAGCCGCTTCCCACGGCCCTCCACAGGCATCGCCCACCGCACCACGAGTAACCAGCCAGCCCAAAGGGGGCAACAGCTCACTGACGTTTAAACCTCAGCACTACCTGTGTCTCAGCCTCGTGTTCACATCACACCTATTTGAGAACTCTCTAAAGGAGAAGGAAGCAGAACATGATGATGTATGATGGGGACACTAGTGCCCCCAGGGCAAGAAGAACTTTTCTAACAATGAACTTTGCAGAGATGAGATGGAGACGGTGATCACCTTGGACAACTGAAGGTTATAAGAGGACACAGCTTTCCAAATTCACCAGTCTTTTCACTGCTCTCAGATTTCCAAATACCATAATATGCTAGAGAGAATAGCAACCAAAACCCTGACAGCTCTAACAATATTCATTAGCTATGTAGAGTGGGTTTTGCTTGAGGACAGGACAGCTGATATGTACAAAGATGACTGGACTTAGAAACTTAAGTTTCCCAAATATAAAGCCAAGAACTTTGGACTTCCCTGGGTTAACACAGAATAATTCCAGCTTTCCTGTGTAACACACTACCAGCTCTATGCTGCTACCCAGACACGGGTGAAAATCAGCATGTCATATGTCATCCCGCTAAACTACTGCTTTAAAAGTGAGCCCTAATCAAGTGAGAAAGTGTTTAACGACTTTATGACTGCTCAAATGGAGACGTGGCATCTCGGAGGTGGATTCACAGCTCTAACCTCGAGCACGCCACTTAACCCACTGGTACGGGTGTCAGTAAATTCCGCTCTTTGCGGAGGACGGGGCTCCCCAGCGCTCCCGTACCCGCAAACACAGCACATCAGACGCAGCGAGGAGGAGCGCTACACGCGTTGGGACACGCTGACAACAACTTTCAGGTGCCTGCACCCACCACATTGTTAGGCACTTGAATTTTAT